>NC_090649.1:432684354-433054354 GCF_040937935.1 Hyperolius riggenbachi
TCACCTGCCGCATAGGTTCTGCTGTTTTCGGTATGAGTGACCTTGTAATGGAGCGATTGGGCCACTGTGGAGCTGTGGGTGCGGCGGTGGTTTCAATTCCTCCCTGTTGGACCGCATGTATCACTTCTAGTCCAGACGCGCGCTTCCGGCCACTCCCCGATGGGCTGAACAGATGTATTTGAATATGTGGATGCAATCTGAGGACACGCCTTTTGATGACCCCATAAGAACGGCGAAACATGTATAGGTCGTGCCTCCATGAGACGCCGTCCCATCCCGCGGACCTCACCTAATGCCACACCATAGCAGGGCTCCTTCCACACGGACCTGCTTCGGCACACTCTGGCCTGACCAATCTTAGCCCGGGTCTCAGAGCCACATCTCCACTACACAGGAGACGACGTTCCATACTTTTCAGTCATCATTCCTTCTGGACTCCTTGACTGCATTTACCCTGGCAACACCAGACGACATTCACACAAGGCTCGCTCAAGCTCCTATCCAGTGACGACAACAGAGTGGTGAGACACTGCGCTTCTGCATACGACTTGTCCAGCATATGGACGTTGTGTTGATTGTCGGTCATCCATCATTGGACATGACATGTCTTGTATAAGCTGTGCTACATCTCGGCTTATTAACACTTCTGTTGCTTGCTCCATCTCTCTACATTGGTGTGTGTTACTAATACAGCTAATCCTTGTTTTGGACTTCTCCGCGATTCCATTTTTGACCCCCAGTGTGAGCTCACTTTCTTGTCATCTGTATCTGGCCAGTGGGTTGTATGTCTGGATGTGTGGTGCGGACTAGCGTGAGGGGATGGCCATCTCATGATGTTTTTAATATTTGTAGTTTAGTTACAACACTAGATTTCAGAAATGTATATTTTTGCATCGGTTTTGCTACTATTATCTTGGCAAGAACTTGAGCACCTGTGGGTTATTACCTCTCCGTTCTATTGTGTGTATTCTGTTTCTCTAAAGCCAAGTACATTCCTTCAAGCATTTGAGCTCCATAGCCACCGCACCCCCGCCACCTGGAACCAGATCAATGGAAACTACATCCTCCGGCATTCTTTTGGGGGAAAAGAACATGGAGGTGTCCAAATAGGCGGGGGGGGGGGGGGGGGGAATATGGAGTAGCACCCTAAGTAAAATGCCTGCTTTAACCCCCACAGTGCACACAGTTTACTAACCTTACTAACCTTCCTTAGGGAGAGATTCGTTTGACAATTTGTATTTATTTATTTTACACAGAATGCTCAGATCTAGATACACATGGTTATCTCACGTTATGGGTAAGTTTAGGCTACATTTTAGACATTTTCGCCCCACAGCAATGCAACAAGTACTGCAACAACCCAAACATCCTCCTGTAACTTCTACAGGCAACCTCAGCAGCAATGCAGAGGCCAGAGGCTGCTCACATGATGCAGGGTACGGTGCAACATCCAGGTGTGCAGAACATTTTCATCAAATTCGAGGGACCAGCTGGAGCCCTGCAGAGGCTCTGTATAAAGGACACCTGAACAGAGAGGGATGTGGAGGCTGCCATATTTATTTCCTCTTAAACAATACCAGTAGCCTGGCAGTCCTGCTGCTCTCTTTGGCTGCAGTAGTGTCTGAATCACACACACACACACAAAAAACACAAAAAAACCAAAACAAAACAAAAAAAAAAAAAAAACATTTGGCTAATCCAGTCAGAACCATCTGATCCGCATGCTTGTTAAAGGGCTATGAATATTAGAGGCAGATAATCAGCAGAACTGCCAGGCAACTGGTTTTGTTCAAAAGGAAAGAAATATGGTAACCTCCCCATCCCTCTCAGTTCAGGTGTGTTTTAAATTAAAAGTGGTAAGCAGGGCTGTGGCGTCCGCGTCTGAGTCAAGGAGTCTGACTAATTTTGGGATAACTGGAATCAGTGGTTTCATAAAATGATGAGTCCGAGTTTGAGTCGGATGCGTTTTGTTCCCACTCCATAGCTCTGCCAGGGCTGTGGAGTCAGAGTCAAAGCAATTTTGGGTGCCTGGAGTCGGAGGTTTCATAAACGGAGGTGTTGGAGTTGGATGATTTTTGTACCGACTGCCTGGAATGAGGTCTCATTACCAGTTACTGTTCTTTGAAATTATTTCATGTTGACCAAGTAGGGAAAGTTGCACTTTGAAACCCATGTACTTCCCTGCATATCGAAAAATGTCATGGACAGGTCTGTACTCCCATATGTTCATCAAGTTGATAAAGCAATATATTTTGTAATAAAGAGAAGATTGCTAATTTTAACAAATACTGTAATCAAGTTCAAAAGCAATTAAAAATTGAACATTTTATGAACTGGATTATGGTTAACTAAAGGGAATTGAATTAAAAATGTATCCTTTAAACGCACCAAGCCGAAGGCTTTATGGACAAGCTGCAAGCGTGCTTCTCACACATGGTCACAGTCGTACATAGGAATCTTTCCTTCACTTACCAATCATTAGAGTCAGGCTGCAGGATGGCTGCATTTTGTGGTTTCCAGGCACCCAGTGCTTCACTACTCCCACATACTGCAATCACCTCTCCTACAAGACAAAACCAGATTTATTGAGTAAACACGTTGATACTAAACAGACGCAGGGAGAACCATACTAAACAATGTGAAGGTACAAAGCAGGTGCAGTCAGACAGGTTATCATACCATAAGTCAGGTTTAAACATAAATTCCTTCTGCTGTTCAGAAATAGCACTTCACCAAAATAAGACAAAAAAACTGCCCCAGGTCAATTCTTATGTTAACCTTGCAAATGTAACAAAAAAATGGTTCTCAAATATTTTGAATACATGCCATAGTTCAGTACTGCAGGCATAAGTAATGGAGGAAAAAAAAAATGAATATGGGCTTATTTCCACTAAAATTGCAGACATTTTTTCCACATGATTTTAGATGCAGTATCGCTGCCTATTGTAATCAATAGGCTGCATCCGAATCGTGTTTGGGAAATGATGCACGATCTGAATCCCAACGGCTGCCCATGGCACAGCAAAGTGATACGGACGCGAATATGTATCAGCCAGGGTGGGAGCCGCGTCCGTTTTGGAAACCGGTGTAGCACTGCAGTGGAAATGTAGCCCATGTTAACTCAAATCCTTTAATATGAAACTGCTTGAACATCACTATTCAAAACAAAAAAACAAAAAGCAAAACAAATAAAAACCTACCCAATACAGTGCATCCGGAAAGTATTCACAGCACATCACTTTTTCCACATTGGGTTATGTTACAGTCTTATTCCAAAATGGATTCAAATTCATTTTTTCCCCTCAGAATTCTACACACAACACCCCATAATGACAACAAGGAAAAAAAAATGTTTACGAGGTTTTGGCAAATATATTTTATAATAATAATAATAATAATAATAATAATAATAATAATAATAATAATAATAATAATAAAAGCACATGTACAAACCTATTCACAGTCTTAAGGTGCATACACACATCAGACTAAAGTCTTTGGAATATGAAAGATCACAGACCAATCTTACCACCCTTCATGTAGTATGAGAGCCATACCTACACAGTCTTTTCTATGGAGCTGAACTCCCCATCAGACAGAAATCTTTGCAAGATGCTGCACACACAGATGCTGTACAGACACAAAAGATCAGTATCTGAAAAAGATCTGTTCCTGCCAAAAATCCATTCCTGCAAATTGCAATGATAGTCTATGAGATCTGCAGATCAGCATACACACATGATTTAACTGACATTCATCTGCAGATCAAGCAATCATCCGCAGATCAGAAAATCCATCCTGGTGGATCTGTTCTGCAGATGAATGTCAGTTAAATCATGTGTGTATGATGATCTGCAGATCTCATAGACTATCATTGCAATTTGCAGGAATGGATTTTTGGCAGGAACAGATCTTTTGCAGCTACAGATCTTTTGAGTGTGTGCAGCATGTTTGTGTGCAGCATCTTGCAAAGATTTTTTTCTGATGGGGAGTTCAGCTCCATAGAATAGACTGTGTAGAGTATGGCTCTCATACTACATAAAGGGTGGTAAGATTGGTCTGTGTTCTTTCATTTTCCAAAGACCATAGTCTGATGTGTGTATGCACCTTTAGCCATGAAGCTCAAAATTGAGTTCAGATGCATCCCATTTCCCAGATGTTTCTGCAACTTAACTGGAGTCCACCTGTGGTAAATTCAGTTGACTGGACAGGATTTGGAAAAGCACACACCTGTCTATGTAAGGTCCCACAGTTGACAGTTCATGTAAAGAGCAAAAATCAAGCATCAAGTTAAAAGAATTGTCTGTAGACCTCACAGACAGGATTGTCTTGAAGCACAAATCTGGGGAAGGTTACAGAAACATTTTTGCTGCTTTGAAGGTCCCAATGAGCACAATGGCCTCCATCTGTAAGTGGAAGAAGTTCAAAAGCACCAGGACTCTTCATAGAGCAAGCTGGCCATCTAAACTGAGCGATCTGGGTGGTGATGGTCATTCTGAAAGAGCTCCAGAGGTCCTCTGTGGAGAGAGGAGAACCTTCCAGAAGGACAACCATCTCTGCAGCAATGTACCAATCAGGCCTATATGTAAAATGGCCAGACAAAAGACACTCCTTAGTAAAAAGCACATGGTAGCCCTCCTGTAGTTTGCCAAAAGGTACCTGAAGGACTCCTAGACCATGAGAAACAAAATTCTCTGGTCCATTGGGACAAAGATTGAATACTATAGTGTGAATGACAGGCGTCACGTTTGGAGGAAACTAGGTATCGCTCATCACCAGGCCAATATCATCCTTACAGTGAAGCTGTGGGGATATTTTTCAGAAGCAGGAACTTGGAGGAGACGAGTCAGGATAAAGGGAAAGATGACTGCAGCAATGTACGGCGCATTGTCGTTCCTTCGCCAAGCAACAGTACGTGTTGTCAGCGACACAGATGAAGTACAAGCCAGCCCGTCGGTGTCGCCCAAGGGGATCAGATCCAATTCCTGAGGGTGTGACATCTATCAAAGGTGTGTACACACCTTAACCACTTCAGGACGAGAGCAATTTTTCACATATCAGTGCTGCTCCCATTAATTTGCCAATAACTTTATTACACCTAAATGATCTATGTATTTTTTTTTTATTTTAGGACAAATTAGGCTTTAAGTGAGTAATATTTTTGCTTAGTAATTACTCCATTTTCTATGCATTTTAAGGGGGGGGGGGGGGGACCCACAATTTCTACATTTACATCCACAATAGCTTTACAATAAACAGCACTAACTATAAGTTAAACCTTATTTTGTTTGCTTATCCCTCCTGGTTCATACATTTAGATTATATTCCTAGTACAATGTATGGTGACAATATTGTATTTGGAAATAAAGGGGTCTTTTTCTGTTTTGTGTCTTATGCTTTCTCATTGGACACTATCGATTACAAAACCTTATTTGCAAAAATAACAGTAATATACCCTCATGGCATACATAATTTAAAAAGACACTAATTACTTACGGTAACGTCTTTTCCAGTAGTCCGAAGGACAGCACCCCTGAGACCTGTCTCCCTCCCCACAATTGATGGACAGGAACTAGATTAGCATAAAAGATTTGCATCAATTAGGCAGACATAAGCAGGGTGAAACCAGACCTCGTCAGTAATAAAAAAGACAACACCATTATGTAATGCTTCCAAAAAAATATGTTTTAATAGAATAAAGGGTGGGTCGCAAGGGTGCTGTCCTTCGGACTACTGGAAAAGACGTTACCGTAAGTAATTAGTGTCTTTCCAGGAACGTCCTTGGACAGCACCCCTGAGACGATAGACAAGACCATATAATTTAGGGGGGGGGGGACAACTGCTTGTAACACTTTTCTACCAAATGTCAAGTCTGAGCTTGCTAAGACATCTAGTCTATAGTGTTTTACGAATGTATTTTGACTAGACCAGGTAGCCGCTCTACAGATCTGCTCAATCGTGGCTCCTGCCTTCTCTGCCCAAGATGCTGATACTGCTCTTGTAGAATGTGCCTTCACAGATGAGGATAGGATCTTCCCCTGGCGAGAATAGGCTAAAGCAATAGTTTGTCTTATCCATCTGGCGATCGAGCTCTTTGAAGCCTGTTTTCCTCTGAATTTTCCTCCAAATAAAACAAACAGAGCATCTGACTTTCTCCATAAACTGGATCTTTCAATGTATGTTAATACAGTTCTTCTCACATCGAGGCAATGAAGTCTCTGTTCCTTGCTGTTTGAAGGATTATTACAAAATGAGGGCAGAAATATTTCTTGAGATCTATGAAATCTTGAGACTACCTTAGGCAGAAAAGAGGTGTCGAGACGCAGAGTTATTCTGTCTCCTGAAATTACACAATACGGTTCCTTCACTGAAAGGGCCTGAAGTTCACAAATTCTCCTGGCGGAAGTGATTGCTATTAGGAAGGCTGTTTTAAGGGTTAATATCTTGTCCGAGACCTCCTCCAGAGGTTCGAAGGGGGCTTCACACAAGGCCTGAAGTACTGTGTTGAGGTCCCAAGATGGCATCTTACATTGAACAAAGACGTTTTAGAGCTCTGAAAAAACGGACAAAGTATTCTTCCTCTGCTAGTCTCCTTTCCAGAAACACACTAAGGGCGGATGTGTGAACCTTCAAAGTGCTTGTGCTGAGCCCCATTTCATAACCATCTTGCAGGAACTCGAGAACCGAAAGGGAAGAACTCACTTCTCTTGAATTCTGAAAACACCATTCATTGTACACATTCCAGACCTTTCCATAGATTTGCCTTGTGACTTTTTTCCTACTTTGCAATAAAGTCTCTGAAAGCTTGTTTGAAAAACCTCTGTTCTTTAATAACCTCCATTCAGGCTCCATGCGGAAAGATGAAGCATCTGCAGATTGGGATGAAATGCTGGACCCTGAAGAAGAAGGTCTGGCCGCATCTGAAGACGAATTGGATCTGCTGTAGCTAAGCTCCTTAGAAGAGTAAACCAGGGTCTCTTTGGCCAGTATGGTACTATTACTATTGCTTTTGCTTGATCCTGGCATATCCTGCTGAGAACCCGAGGTATTAGACATAGAGGAGGGAAAACATACATTAGTCCTGGACTCCATTTTATTGAGAATGCGTCTACCGCCAAGGGCTTGTCCTGTGGACACAGGGAGCAGAACATCGGGCACTTCTTGTTGTTCCTTCGTGCAAAGAGATCCAGGACTGGATGACCCCATTGCTCTGTGATCTCCTGAAATACCTCCTCGTTTAGAGACCATTCGTCCTGGTGAAGAGGGGATCGACTCAGGAAGTCTGCCAGCTGATTTAATGTTCCCTTCAGATGTAGAGCTTTCAGGGACTTCAAGTTCATCTCGGACCATCTCAAAATCTGATCTGCTTGTAAGTAAAGGGATCGGCTCCTTGTTCCCCCTTGCCTGTTTAGATATGCCACAACTGTGTTGTTGTCTGTTCGAATCGTGACATGAGTCTGTCTTATCTGGTCCTGGAAGTGTTGCAAAGCCTCCCATACTGCCTGAAGTTCTCTGTTTGATGATCGTAAGTGTTCTGACCAAGTTCCCTGAGCTGGGGATGTGCCTAGATGGGCTCCCCATCCCCAGGCGCTCGCGTCTGTCGTTATAACAGTCTCTGAGGGAAAGTTCCACAGATTTCCTTTCGAGAGATGAGGAGGCCTCAACCACCAATCCAGCGATCTCTTGACTCTCTGAGGAATGATGACAGACTTGTCTAAAGATTCCTTCTTCCGATTCCAACTCCTTAAAATCCAATGTTGAAGAGTCCTGGCGTGCAGCTGTCCCCACTGAACCGCGGGAAGTGAAGAGGTTAGTAATCCCAGCAGTGCCATAGCTTTCCTTAGTGTGACTGATTTCATTTCCTGGAAAGAAAGAACACATCTTAGAATGGCAGATATTTTTCTCTCGGGCAGAATCACCAGGTTAGCAAGAGAAGATATAGTGAAACCCAAATATTCCATAGATTGACAGGGAGTAAGAGAGGACTTTTCCCAATTAATCAACCATCCCAAGGATTGAAGAAAGTCTAAGCAGACATTCACTTGAGCATGCACAGACGCAAAGGATGGACCCCAGATCAAAAGATCATCTAGATAGGCGATAATGTGAATAGATTGTAGTCTAAGAACCGCCAAGATCTCACATAGTACTTTAGTAAATAGCCATGGTGCAGAGTATAGACCAAAGGGGAGGGCAAGAAACTGATAGTGTCTTACCTCTCCTTGTAGCATCAGGGCAAACCGCAGATACCTCTGAGATTCCAGATGAATTGGTATGTGCAGGTATGCATCCTTGAGGTCTAGAGAAGACATGTAACATTGATGTTGAAGCAGATTTATTACGCTGCGAACATTGTCCATTCTGAACTTCCGATATCTTATTGACATGTTTAATCTCTTTAAGTTCAGGATGAATCTGTATTGACCCTGGGGTTTTTTTTACAAGGAACACTGGTGAGTAAAAACCCTGATACTGCTGGCACTTTGGGACTAATCTGATTACTTTCTTTTCTAACAGTGAGGACACCTCTGTCTTTAAAGCTAGATCTTTGATTGAATCCTTTGGAGATGGTGTTAGGAAGAACTGACTTGGAGGGTGGTCTGAGAACTCGATCTTGTACCCTTCCAGAATTATGTTTAGTAGCCACTTGTTTTGAGAAATGGATTCCCATTTTTCGTAGAAGAGCGCAATTCTGCCCCCCACTGGAAGCCTGGCGTCATTGTCTAGGGGGCTGTGAGGTTGGATTAGAGGAGAAATTGGAGGAAAAATTGGGCTTAGAACGCTGTGTTTTATTTGGGACCCAACGTCTCTTATTGGGGGGCCTGCTGTCAGTCTCTTTCTTTTGGTCTCGAAAGGACCCCTTTCTTTGAAAATTCCTCCTCTTAAATGGAAAGTTCTTTTTTCTATCAGCTGATCTCTCTAGGATATCATCTAATTTGGATCCGAACAGGAACTCACCCTCACAAGGGATCCCACATAATTTTGATTTAGAAGACGTGTCACCTTGCCAGGTCTTTACCCAAATGCCTCTCCTTGATGTATTCACCAGGGCTGAAGTTCGAGCTGTTAGTCATACTGTGTCGTCTGCTGCATCTGAAAGATAATTAGCTCCATGCAACAAATTATCAAAATCTTTAAGTATCTCTTCCCTGGGTACTCCTGAAGCAATGCGGGATTGTGTATTCAATAACCAGACCTTCAGAGACCTAGCTGCTGCTGTGGATGCTACTGCTGGTTTTAAAGTTAGAGTAGACGACTCCCATGCTCTCCTTAAAATGTTGTCCATTTTCTTGTCTATGGGATCCCTGAGGTTACCAAAATCTTCAAACTGAAGGTCTGACCTCCTAGACAGTTTGGATAATGAGGGATCAAGTTTTGGGGCTGTACCCCAGAACTTCTGATCTTCTGGATGAAATGGATACTTTTTAGATAGGGATTTTGGCCAGAAGGCTCTTCTCTCAGGATTATCCCACTCTCGTTTAACAATATTCTTTAGGGCACCGTGAACAGGTATATAAACAGTCTCAGGGTCAGATAGACCTACATACATCTGATCTAATGGAGTAAGAGTCTTTTCGTCAGGTTTTATCCCCATAGTATCATGCATTGCTTTCAGAAAAATTTTCATAGAGTCTGGGGGAAAAGCAAACCTATGCAATTTATCCTCTGTATGTTCATCTTCAGAACCGATCTCCTCTAACGAGGAGATGGCTACCTCACCCTCAGATAAATCTGACTCAGCCGAGTCCTCTCCTCTCCTTCTTTTATGAGTAGGGACTGATTCTGCAGGTTCTTGTTCAAGCGTAGAAGGAACTACCCGAACAGGGGCTGCCTCAGAGGCAGTAGAGGCTGAGGGCTGGGATGCAGGATTAACATCTGATGGAATATTAGATGGAATGTTAGCTTCCTTGATCACTTGGATCGCAGTTGCCATTTCAGACTTCATCCAACCCATAAGGTCTTTGAAGATTACCGGGGATTCCTTCTTAACAATTTTATCAGTACAATTACGGCAAAGAGGCCTTGAGGATGATGATGATATTCTCTCTGAACATATAGCACACTTCTTATAATCCGATTTCTGTGTAGACTTTCCCTTGTCACTCTTTTCTCCCTTATCAGGTAAATCGGGCTTGTCTTTAACTGATTTAGGCACAGTGGGCTACAAGAGAACAGATGGGAAAGTATAATCAGAATATGCCCCTTTAAGCGTATTACAGCAAACAACTGTTAGGATTCATATCAATGTCCTACCAGAGAGGCATCGGAACCAGGCTCCACAGATCTAGTAGACCCAAGTCCTGCGGCAGCGTCCATGATCGAAGTAATAATGCAGAGACCATGTGCTTAGTTTAAATAGGCCGCCCAAGAAATACCGCCCCTCTACCTGTGGTGTCTCTAAAAGATTTCCCACAGAAACAGTGTCAGATGACACATAGTCCCCCTCGCTCATACCTCTTCCGCCGCCCGGAACCATCCGTCTCCGCATCCCTCGATCCGTAGCAGCCACGCCGACTCAGAGGGTGGGGACCGCAAATGCAGCAGCCGCATCAGCAGCCGCATGACTCCGGGCGGCGAATCAGGAAGTACTTCCGGGGTCGAGGTGGCGTCAGTCTGCCCGCGTGATCACATGATCCGCAATCCGGAAGTGGGCTATGAACGCGTCCGGCATGTAGTCCTTCTGATACGGAGAAGCCAGTAGGTGCAGCACGGAACCTGGGCCAGTACACTAACCGGCCTACAACCAGGAAACCCCGCTACACAGCTCCTGTCCCACGGACATGGTTGGCTCCAGCTTCTCATCCAGCTCCTGGTGGTGGACAGAAAACAACTGACGAGGTCTGGTTTCACCCTGCTTATATGTCTGCCTAATTGATGCAAATCTTTTATGCTAATCTAGTTCCTGTCCATCAATTGTGGGGAGGGAGACAGGTCTCAGGGGTGCTGTCCAAGGACGTTCCTGGAAAGCCAAGTTCCTAAGGTAACAATATACTGCGTCTACTCGAGTATAAGTCTAGAAATTTAGGTCTAATTCACTTCATAAAAAAAGTATAGGGGTAGACTTATACACGAGTCACAGGCAACACTGAGCACACTAATGTATGTACTAATATTGACATTCCCATTTGCAGCAATTTACCCTGTGGTAAGTGACACTTTGAGGTAAGGAAATGCCAAGAATACGCAGGTCCTAGCAACAACAATTAAGAAAGGAAAGGGGCAGGAGAAAAATACTGGGCTGCAGGAAGGGGAGTGAATAATTGCAGCACTTGGGAGCCTGGAGGAGGTATTACTGCACTTATGGGAGGTGTTAATGGCTGCAATACTGTATGCAGTGCAATCATTAATCCCTCCTGAAACCCAAATGCAGACTTTAACTTTGCTGGGTAGAGTTATACTTGAGTCAATAAAAAAATTCCAGCTTAAGAGGGTTGAATATTGGAGTCGACTTATATACGAGGCCAACTTGTATTTAAGTATATACGGTAGTTATTTTCCTTTATATTCTTTCACTTAGTTTTCATTTTACAAGTCTTGGTTTTGGTACAGAATATACAAAATTTGTATTGCTTTTGTTACTAAAAAAAGAATACACAAGACATAGCCCTTAACCCTATAATCTATTCTACTACTTATCAGTGTAAGCTATACAAATACTTACCCAAGTTAGATTATAATTTTGAAAACTATTTTTTTATGCTGGATTGAGTATATCCCTACCCATTTCTCATTCAAAAAAAAAAAAAAAAAAAAAAAGGCGCAATTCAAAAAAGAGAGTAATGTAATGTAATTCTGGGAGATGTCTATCAATTGTGATGTTACGAACCATGGGATTTGGGCGGCACCTGGGTGTTACTTGTTGGTTATATTGCTAGCGTTTGTATATTTGCATTATGCCACATTGCCTTGAGAAAGGGGGACCTTGCGTGGCCCCCGAAACAATTGTCGGTTTTACCATGTGGATTAGTGCACAATAAAAATGTGCGTTGCATCTTGAACGAAGACTAGTGTGCTGATGTACCTTGCTATGGTACCCATTTCTCATGTGATGTGGGTCCAAGCTTTAGAAACACCAAAATGTATTCTACAACTCGTCCCGGATAAAATGATACCACATGTGTCTCATTTAGTAACAAACTGGTGGTGCACTCTCCACCATCACACTGGATGTGTATACTCGTCCAGTTTGGCTGAAGTGGTGAAGCTCTTCAGAAGACAGTACTTAGTTCAACCAAGATTGTGCGATAGCTCAAAGAAGCTCTTCACTGGAAAACACTAGACTTTTCTTTGCTAGTAATGTTCTATGTATTATCAATACTACACATCTTATGTTATATGTATTATCAATACTACACATACAATTCATTATCTCTAAATAAGTTTTAGTGTTTGCTTCACATTTGCTTTAAGTGAAGTGGGTACAGTTATTGAGTGATCGAGCATATATTATTTGATGATTTGTGCTTCTGCAACAGCTTTCTTGATATAATGAAATGATCATGTTCATGTAAGAGGCATATTCACATACACCTGCTTTATAAAAGGTTATTTGAGGTTTTCTGTGTGACGTGCAGAAGGGTGAGGCACAAGTCAGCCAGCTCCTGGCACCGCTCTACTATCCTGAACGGCTGATGCATAATGCCAGAGTCATAAAAAGCTTCAGCTTTTCATTTTATGTAACTGAAAAGAAACTTAGGGCTCGTTCCCACTATCGCGAATCTGCATGCGTCCAACGCATGCAGATCCGCACGTGTAATGCAAGTGGATGTGCCTGTTTCCACTGTAGCGTTGTTGAGGTGCGTTTTTTTCAGCGTGGAAAAAACGCACAAAAGAGCCAACGATTTCGCCTGCGTCGGGAATCCGTGCGAATCGCCGCTAATGTATTTAATAGTAAAAACGCATGAGTTTGTTACATGCATTTTTACCCGCGATTTCGCGTGCGATTTCGCACCTTTTTTAATTTTATTTAGCCCTGGCAGTGTCATGGTTAATTTCGCATGGCACCCTGCCATGCGAAATCGCATGCGAAATCGCGGGTAAAAACGCATGCGGAAACGCATCCGCATGCGTTTTTACAAGCGTCGGAATGCGGCCGAAATCGCGTCGCAACAGTGGGAACGAGCCCTAAGTCTGTAAAGTAAAAAGAGGATTTTTTTCTTCGCTTCAGAGCACTTCAGCAATATGAGCAAAGATGAATTGCTGCATCCTCACCACTAAACAATGTGTTTAACCCCCCAAAGTCCCAGGCCAAAATTACGTGACTTTCCAGGTCATGGATAACTGGGACAAATGGGCAAATAAAGTAAATAGGTTTTAATTATGTTAGCATGTATTATTTTAAAGCTATAATGGCCGAAAACGGAGACAATGATTTTTTTCTTAATATTCCTGTAAAAATGCATTTAGAAAAAAAAATTATTCTTTTCAAAATGTACCACCAAAAGAAAGCCTAACTAGTGGCGGAAAAAAACAAGATATAGATACAATCATTGTGATAATTAGTGATAAAGTTATTGGCAAATGAATGGGAGGAAAAAATTGCTTTGATGCATAATGTGAAAAATACCTGCGGGCTGAAATGGTTAAAAACTATCAATTCTATTCAAACCACCTAAAGGTTATATGGAATGTACCTGTTGAGAAAAGTA
Organism: Hyperolius riggenbachi; assembly: GCF_040937935.1. Lineage (NCBI taxonomy): Eukaryota > Metazoa > Chordata > Amphibia > Anura > Hyperoliidae > Hyperolius > Hyperolius riggenbachi. Next base: position 432,698,004 of record NC_090649.1, read on the forward strand.
AGAAAGAAAAAAAAAAAAAACACACACACACACCTTTCCCAGCTACTGATCATTGAGGTTGCACTACCACAACAGTGCTGTACTCTTCAACCAAGACTACAAGGCAATTACCTGCAAGACTTAGCAGTTCAGAGCATGCCTCCTCCATTACAGATGGCAGGAAGCAAGCTGCTGTGAGATGATTTGGAGGCGGGCCATTTAGACCCCACCACACACGCCTCCCGTATTTCATCAGGTGCAAATAACTCTTGGCTGACCCTCACAAAATGTTTCATTAAGTGTATTGTGCGCTGCCGACTCTCACTTTACTGTTACTGCAGTGGCTTGTTGTGCCTGGCTTCTCCTGCCCCTCAGCCCCAACGAAGTATGGAGATGTGGAGACAGCATTTCTCTGTTTTGAGACCAGCCAAGGTGACAGACACGGAAACATCAAAAGGTGAGGCAGAGTAGGACAGAGTCCAGTGCAGCTGAAATCCATATGGCATTGCCGTTCTGTCCCCAAAATCAACTCGGGCCCCATACAGCGGTCATCCTTCTGATGCCCTGATCAGCTGAGTGGCTTTCATCTTATACTAATGCACTTACATGAAAGTTCAGAGTTGCCAGAGTAATTTTCAAAGTTACATCATGGTATGTATCTAGAGTAACTCAGAGATGGACAAATTAATATAGCATTTATAAGCCAGTCTGTCCAATCCTTTGGAAATTTTAGCAGCAAGTTTTTGTTTTAAAGAGAACCGGAGGTGTGTTTAAAGAATGTTATCTGCATACAGAGGCTGGATCTGCCTATACAGCCCAGCCTCTGTTGCTATCCCAAACCCCACTAAGGTCCCCCTGCACTCTGCAATCCCTCATAATTCACAGCCGTGCTGTGAGGCTGTGTTTACATCTGTAGTGTCAGTCTCAGCTGCTCCCCCGCCTCCTGCATAGCTCCAGTCCCTGCCCCCGTCCCTTCCCTCCAATCAGCAGGGAGGGAAGGGATGCAGGCGGGGACCAGAGTTCTGCAGGAGGCGGGGAGAGCAGCAGACTGACACTATAGAGATAAACACAGCCAGCTCTGACAAGCTGTTTGTCAGCAGCGTGGCTGTGATTTATGAGTGATTGCTGAGTGCAGGGGGACCTTAGGGGGGTTTGGGATAGCAACAGAGGCTGAGCTGTATAGGCAGATCCAGCCTCTGTATGCAGATAATATTCTTCAAACCCACCTCGGGTTCTCTTTAAGATAATTTTTTATTGATTTTTAACAAAAGAAAGCATGTTCAAACAGCCAGCTTTACTGACAGAAAAACACCCAAAAAGTATAAGGAGCCTGCAGTAATTTTTAAAGCAGCTGTGGATTCTTGAATTTCTGGATTTGTCTAGCCCTGGTTTAAAGAGGAACCGAACAAAGGATTGAACGTCATTCCAATCAGTATCCAATACACACTTTTCCATCATAGATCATCAATGGAGTCTGTATGGCTGATACTGTGGTGAAATCCCTCCCACAGTGTGATGTCATGACCATGGTCCTGACAGTTTGCTGTCTGCAAACCTTGCTGTATTATGGGAAATAATGGCTTTTCCCAAACGAGCAATGAATAGAACTCTCAGTAACAAACACTCCGTACAGATCACCTGCCAGGACTAAAACTTCAGAATGAAAATCTAGGAAAGGAAAGATTTTACAATGGGCAAACACTGACTAAATAATCTGTAAATTAATATTGTAAAATATAGGCAAATTGAATTCATTGTGTTATTTTCACTATAGTTCTGGTTTAACTATGTAGCATGTCCCTATGTACCACTCCCCTAGAACAAGTGACAAAATATCTTACAAAATAGGTGGCATTTTTTAGGGTGCTTGCTTATAGTGTCCTGAGGTCAAAAATGATGAACCAGGCAGCGTGGTACACAGCAGCAAATATATTGTTTTAACTTTCACAGAAACCACACAAAAAAAAAAAAAAACAGAACACAACCCACGACTGCTGCATGCTAACCTTTATATTGGGTTACATATTGTGTAATCAGATGAGACTGGCTTGCAGCCTCAGCTCTCTTATGCCAGCACTTCTTTTCCAAGTAATTGGGTTGTTATCTAAAAGCACATGAAATGTCAAGTTCCAGAGTCAGCAACATCCTAGTCTAGCCAGCACACCAAAACAGAAACACAGAACTGTTGCCCAGACAACTGCACTTTTGCCTACCTAAGGAAAAATACCCAGCTAGCCATAGGCATTTTGCAGAAGTCCCCAACATTAAGGTCCGGTGCACACCAAAACCCGCTAGCAGATCCGCAAAATGCTAGCAGATTTTTAAACGCTTTTTTTTTATTTTTATGAGGCTTTTTGCAGATTGCTGCTGCGGATTTCAGTGTAGCATATTGCATATATTGTTACAGTAAAGCTGTTACTGAACAGCTTCTGTAACAAAACTGCCTGGCAAACCGCTCTGATCTGCCGTTTTTCAGAGCGGTTTGCGTTTTTCCTATACTTAACATTGAGGCAGAAATGCCTCCGCAATCCAAAAAAAATGCCTCACCCCGGGAGGATTCGTTTCTGCAAAACGCCTCCCGCTGTGGTGTGCACACCCCCATTGAAATACATTACCCTAGCATATCCGCAGCCAGCCGCTTGCGGTGCCCCAGCCCTAACTCTAAATATTTTCCTATAACAACAAATAAAGTGACATACACATTAGAGAACAATTAGATCAAACAAAGTGTGATTAAACTGTTGTCTTCAGGTAGAGGAGCAGGAAGCATCCTACAGCAGTGGAATACATAGCAATGAATGGCAAATCCTGAATTTGTAATCTGTTTGTTGCTTTCAGAAGCCTGCTTCACTTTTTATATGGTTCTTGGCCAAGGTGACCACAGTTGGGCTGCCTCTGTCGAGAATCTAGCACGTTTAGCGGCCCTGATGGATGCCCAAGGTATCTGGAGTGCCTGATAGTCTCAACCTAGAGCAGGCCAGCCCCGCTTTACCCAGGGCTTCCTCCCACCCCATAAACTTGTCTATGTCCCACGCCATCCTCCCGCAGTCTGCCATCAGCCCCGGTAACTGGCTCAGGGCCAGTTTCCACTAGCGAGGAATCTGGGCCAAATACGCAATTTCCCTACAAGCAAATCGCAGGGGGAAACTCTGCTATAGGAAATAATGGCACCGCCAGCCGAAACGCTTGCCCTAGCGATTCATCCGACATTGCCATCCGTTTCCATGCATGAGGCAGCGAATCCCATAGCCGTGCATGGCTTCTGGGATTCGTCTGCGTACCCGCAGACCAGTAAGTGCCACCGCACATTTCCCTGCTGCACGCAGCAGCGAGTGGAAACAGACCCTTGGATGGGTCCAGGCGGTCTTCTGCGCATGCGAGGACCTACCAACTAGGTTCAAATCTTAGCACTTAGTGTTCAGTAACCTTGGGCTAGACTAGGCATGGGCAAACTCGGCCCTCCAGCTGTTACGGAACTACAAGTCCCACAATGCATTTGCCTTCATGAGTCATGACACCTGCAATGCATTGTAGGACTTGTAGTTCGTTAACAGCTGGAGGGCCAAGTTTGCCCATGACTGGGCTAGACTCCCCAACACTGCTACCGCCTATTGAGCATGCCCTAGTAGCTGCAGCTCAAGAGCTTTGAGTCCCCCGGGAGAAAAGTGCAATATAAGTGTTATTTATTTTGTCTTGAGTACCCAACCACTTTCCCAGTTTGGAGACAGCAACTCTTAAGCCCAATCTACACGATACGATTCTTTGTACCACTCGATTAGGATTCTATTTACGATCCGTTTAAATCCGACATGTCCGATCGGGATTTGATTCAATTCGATTTGCCGATTGAATCCTGATCGGACATGTCGGATTTAATCGGATCGTAATCGAATCGCACGAAGAATCGTATCGTGTAGATGGGGCTTTAGATTTAGAACATCTTTTAGGAAAGTCACATTGGGCCCAATTGGGCTCTATTCACAAACATGACTTATTTATCACCTATTAGATAAAAATAACCTTTCAGCACATTTACCAGCAAAATAATCACCAAAAGTAAGTTGCTCCTGATTAACTTAATTTCAATATTACTTTTCTTACCTTAGATTATATTTTTGCTCTTTGGAAGCTTAACCACTTCAGGATTCGGCGTACGCTTAACTACGCCCCTGAATCCTGAAGTGGATTGCATGGAAACGGCCGTATGAGCGGCCGTTCCATGTCAGTTCACGGAGGGTGTCTCCGTGAACACTCTGCGAGCCTCCGATCGTGGCTCACAGGGTAAATGTAAACACACGGGGAAGATCTTCCCCGGTGTTTACATGTATACGGCGCTGCTGCGCAGCAGCGCCGTGGCGGAGATCGGCGATCCCCGGCCTCTGATTGGCCGGGGACCGCCGGCACCTGATAGGCTGAAGCCTATCCTATCCGGCGCAGGACGGAATTCCGTCCTGCGCCGCTCACAGGGGGAGGTAGAGGGAGGGAAGGCGGCCAGGAAGCGCTGCGGAGGGGGGCTTTGAAGAGAGCCCCCCCCCGCAAGCGCAAGCAGCCGTCGGCGATCAGACCCCCCCAGCAGGACATCCCCCTAGTGGGGAAAAAATGGGGGGGGGGGGGGTGGGGGGGGTAGGGAGTCTGATCGGCCTGGCTGCTAGCTGATCGGTGCTGCGGGCTGGAGAGCCCACGCAGCACCGATCAGCAAAACCACCCGGTATCCGGAAGTGGTTAAAAATGTAACACAGATAGGGTGAAAACAGGTGAAAAAGCTGTGTGAATAGAGCCCAGAAATTTTAACCAACTTCAGTGTATTCCAGGGCTGTTAACGCACTAATCCTGTAAAACCAATACATAGCATAAATTGGTATATACAAGAGAAGTGCTTTATTTGGGTGACCATTTTCTCTACAAACTTTTTTTTTTTTTTTTTTTTTTTTTTTTACAAAAAACAGACTTAACCTCTTGAGGACCACACACTTATACTTTCCTAGTGACCAGGCCGCGTGATCTAACGATGCGCAAGATTTGCAGGGATCTTGCTCTAGCACGAATGCCCGTGCCATATTTTTTTTTTTTTTACCATTCAGCACCCTGCAGGTGTAACAGTTTGCTGCATGGCCATACAACTTAGCACACAAATGAATCTTGCCTCCTTTTCTTGCCACCAACAGAACTTTCTGTTGGTGGCATCTGATTGCTGCTGTGATGTCATTTGTTTTTATATGAATTTGAATTTTTTTATTTTTTTTATTTAAAAATGTTTTTTTTATATTTTTTTTTTTTTAACGTCGATTTTTAGCGATCGCCGGCTGGCAGGCCGATCACGGCTCCCTGCACTGTTTATTTACGGGCATTCGTGCTAGAGCAAGATCCCTGCAAATCTTGCGCATCGTTAGATCACGCGCCTGTGCATGGTGGAGGAATAAGGAAGCCACCCTGCGTTAGGCGGTCGCAGAGTGATTAAAGGAAATCAGAAGTGAAAACAAACATATAATGATTTGAATTTGTAGTACAGCTAAGAAATAGATCAGTAGTACAGATGAGTCTTATATTGTTTACAGTACAGAAAAAGTTAAGAAACTTCACATGCTAAATATGCAGAAGAGCTTCTCTGAGCTCTCTAACCAAGCATGGTCAGCTAAAATGCCATTTTCTGGAGCACTTATCTCAACCTGTCTATCACTGTTTAAGGTTTTACTGCAGGAAAATTCAAAGGATCATTAGCTCTGTTTCATAGTTTAAAATAAAGCATAGTTTGTTAACTGCAATTATTAGGGAATGATGCAATATAATAATAATAATAATAATAATAACTATATAACGGAACATAAAAATGGGACTCTTCTTTGTTGCTAATGTTCTATGAATGCATTATTTCATATGTTTGTTTTGTTTTCGCTTCAGTGTCACTTTAACAAAAGAACTGCTTGAAGATTCCCTGATCCTGATAAACAGCTCTAAAGTCAAGCTTGCACAACCCCAAATTTCCAAATTTACTCTGCTGGTAATATCAAAAAAAGAGGTCTTCCGCCAAGCACAATCTGGCCAAAAAACACAATGTTCTAAAGCACAAACATTCAAGAGATGACTTAAAGGGAGTCTGAAGTAAAAATAAACTTATGATATAAGGATTTGTATGTGTAGTACAGCTAAGAAATAGAACATTAGTAGCAAAGAACAGAGTCTCATATTGTTTCCAGTACAGGAAGAGTTAAGAAACTTCAGTTATCTATGCAAAAGAGCTTATCTGAGCTCTCTCCCAATTTAGCTAAAGAGCAGTGATCTTTTCTGATGCACTTATCTCAACCTGTCTCAAGGCCCATTCACCCCTGAAAACAGTAGCGGGGAACTTCAGCCTAAACAAACATACTGTGATTAAGTTACATTAGTTATGTTAATTAAAATAGAAAGGTAATATAATCTCTTACACACCCTTTTTCAAAAGAACAGGCAAATGTTTAATTTCATGAGGGCAGCCATCTTTTTGGTAGAAAGGAGGTGACAGGGAGCATGAGACACAGCTTCAACTGTCCTGTCTCCTGATCACCCCTCCCAGTTGCTAGGCAACGAGAACATCAGAAATCCCATCATGTTTTGCACAGTATCAGGGTAAAATGCCCGGGCAGTTTACTTTGATGGGCGGAGCTTAGATTCTGTGCAGCCAAAAAATGAGGCTTGGATAAGAAAAACAAAGTTCTGATGCTATGAAACTGTTACAGAAACACCAAGCCTTTTCAGTGCTGCGGAGTAGATTTTTAGTCTGGAGGTAGCCACTAAAGCGCACTCAGAGGTAGTATCAGTGTTAGGGAGTATCGCCCAAAGAACCCCTTACTGAATAGGTTCAGCTTACTGAACAGAAAGACAAGATTTGAACCCAGGTTGCCTGTGTCAGAGGCAAAGCCCTAAACCATTGCATTATCCAGCCACAGCTAGTTGTGGAGTCAGTACACAATGCTGGTGTGCTATGCAAGTCTGTGATGATTCTAGCAGTTCAGGAAGTCAGAGTGAAAGTTTGATTCCCTCTAAGATGGGGTCTCCTCTAGGAGGCGGACACGTGTAATCACGCGTTCCTCCTATGCATTACGTTGCAGACGATGATTGCACTAGCTCATTGCTATGAATGCATGCATGAAGCACAGGAAGTTGTTTCTGGTTGGCTCCTGGGAGGTGTGGCTTTCTGTGTTATATAAGCTTTTCCTGAACACTCAATCATTGCCCATGATAGTTAGTCACACTACCTGCTGGGTGCGCCTGGATGATTATTTATCTCTGTTGTAACCTTTGCCTGGACCTGGAATATTCTTGTGGACTGCTGCCTGGACTGACATTAGATGGTTTCTGACCCTGCTCTGTCCTAGTCCCTGTGTACTGCGATATCTCTAATCTCCTGTGTATGACCCTGGATTGCTACTGGACGTGAGTTTGCTTTACAAATCTGTACCTTGCCTTGTCTGATCCTGTGGCTGCTTCAGTCTGTGTGGACTCTCTGCCTAGTTAGCTAGTTTGGTTCTGGTAGTATTTTTGTCTTCCTGGCCTCAGTCCTTATGCTTTGCACGATGAAGTCCTAGGGGTAACCATAGTCGGGTAGGCGTAACTTCATCTCCCATTCATGCGGGGACTTGTCTAAAAGGTGAAGAGCGTGGTGGTAGATTGGGGCATAAGGACTGAAGGAAGGCAGGGGATCTGCCAGACCTTACAGCTGGGTTCATGCTAGACCGAAGCCCTCCCATGGACTTACACATTGTCCAGGAAATTCGTTGGATGGGATTTTGTATTCTATCACCACAATGGACATGTCAGAACAGATCCTATACTTAAAGGACAACTGAAGTGAGGGATGTGGAGGCTGCCATATTTATTTCCTTTTAAACAATACAAGTTTCCTGGCTATCCTTGCTGATCCTCTGTCGATCAATTATTTCCAACATGTCCGATCGGATTTCCACTCAATTTTCTGATCGATTCTCCATAGAAGTGAAGGGAAGATTGAATTGGAAACAGATCGGACATGTTGGAAATAAACAATTAGACAGAGTTAAAGGGAACCTAAACTGAGAAGGATATGGATTTTTCCTTTTAAACTAATACCAGTTGCCAGACTCTCCTGCTGATCCTGTGTCTCTAATACTTTTAGCCAAAGCCCCTCAACAAGCATGCAGATCAGGTGCTCTGACTGAGGTCAGACTGGATTAGCTGCATGCTTGTTTCAGGTGTGTGATTCAAGCACTACTGCAGCCAAAGAGATCAGCAGGAGATGAACTGAACTTGTGCTGGATGGTATATCCAGCACTGCTGCAGCTTGGGGGACAGAGGGGGCACAGAGAGAGAGACACAGAGCAGATACACAGAGAGACAGAACAGATAAAGAGAGACATAAAGGGAACACAAAAGGGGCACAAACAGAGACAGGGGACAGAGAGTCACAGAGGGGGAACAAAGCTTGATTTAAGGAAAAAATCGAGAAACAAAATCATTATTTCGGACAGAAATCGCTCAATTTAATTTTTTCCTAAAATCGTTCAGGACTATGCTGGGGACACCATCACCGCTGCTGCCAGAGGGAAGGACGTCCACCTCCACAGCCGGAGAGCCTGGTCCCAGGATACCAAGTGGGACAAATGCTACTACAGGCTGTTATCCAAGCACAGCCACATCTTATGGAGGTGAGACCTTTCCTGGATAGGGCCCTACACCATATTTACACAACAGCTGAGAGCGCTTTTTTCTTTTCTTATCCTTGTACTACAGTGGATACAAAGCTGCCCGGCTTAACATCACGTCTGATCGCTGCACCTAGGGAGACTATCCAACTCCTGCCATACACTAACAGAAATACTCTGACACAGCAATAGAATTCAAATTCAGCTTTCAGATTAACCAAAGCATTGAGGCCTAGTCAGCCAAACTGGGTATATCTGAAAGAACTGTGCAATTAAATTTAATCTGCTGGAGGAATGAGGTAAATATTACAACATCACTCAGTCTTCACGCTCTGAACTGGGTTTTCCTCCAATAGACAATTCTGCATTCGATACACACAACATTCTCAGTGGATTTACAACAAATCTGTAAGGAATGTATACGCAGAATGTATAATCCTGATTATGTAAACACCGAGCCCAATATGTAATTTATCGCATTAAATGTACTGCATGGGTCCAGAGATTTTTAAACTTTTGTGGAAGTAGTGCTAGAGCTGACAATAACACACAGCTTGCACTCAAATTAACCTGATTATACAGATTACAGCTCAAATAAGAGGAATACACCGTCTGCAGTGTACTATGATCCAGATTAAAATGACGCATAAAATGTTAGACTGCACAATAGCTCAGCTGGACTTCAAACTAGTGAAACAGCAACGCAATGGGCTTTTTATCTTACAGCAGAAGTACCGTACTTTGTTTATTACCTGTAAAAAAGAATATTTAAATATTGTATTTTCTCATTAAAATTCAATTATAGCAGGAGCTAAAATCGATACCTCTTTGCCTACTCCAACTGATAAGACAGTAGGTATCTTGCCTAGGACAACAGAATGGCTAGAAACAACCCTGGTCTCCCAGGAAAGAGGGATGTACTTGGCAGGCAATTCTACCACAGATTTTAAGTCTCATACACACGGTGCAATTTTCCATCAGATCGACCTGTGATCGAATAAGAAATTGCATCGCGTTTAGACGTCCAAATTGGTTCAGATAGATTTTGCGCTAAGTATCCAAAATCGATCGCAATCCGATCAGACTGGTCGGAAATTATCTAATAGATCTGTCGGTCTGACAGAGAATTGTACTGTGTGGATTCAGCTTTACTCTGTCTTAAGACTTAAGAGCAGATCGGACCTCTAGCACAGCACACAATGAAAAGTCTTTATTCTATATATAGATTCTAAAGAAATTCAATGTACTGTGCTTTGTTTGCTTAATTAGATCAAAAAAGGTCAGCGTTAGTGTTAAAGTGAACGTCCAGACTAAAAATCTACTCAACATCACTGAAAAGGCTTGGTGTTTTACAGTTTCACAGCATCAGAACTTTGTTTTTCTTACATAAGCCTTGTTTTTAGCTGCACACAAGCTTAAGCTCCGCCCCATCAAAGAAAACTGCCCGGGCTTTTTTTCCCTGATGCTGTGCAAAGCATGATGGGATTTCCTATGTAGTTATTCACGTTGCCTAGCAACTGGGAGGGGTGATCAGCACACAAGACAGTTGGAACTGTGTCTCATGCTCCCTGACACCTCCTTTCAACTAAAAAGATGGCTGCCATCATGAAATCAAACATTTGCCTGTTCTTTTAAAACAAGGGGAGGTAAGAGATTATATTACCTACCGTCTTTTCCCGAATTTAAGACCTCCCCCTAAAGTAAGACACCACATATATTTCGAGAGTTCTCGAAATATAAGGCATCCCCCTATTATAAAACCTAGTGGCAGACCGGCTCCTGCTTGCTTGCCCGCCCGCTCCCTTTACCTCCCCTGCTCTCGCCGCTGTCCCCTCGTTGAACTCTGGAATCCTCTGCTGATTCTGCCTGTCAATCACACCGCAGATTAGCGGTGACTCGCGGTAAAAGCAGCTACAGGAATGTATCAGGTAACAGCGCCGCCCTATACAGGAAGTGATCTCTGTTTACTTCCTGTCGGCGCTGTTACCTGATACATTCCTGTAGCTGCTTTCACGCGAGTCACCGCTAATCTGCGATGTGATTAATGACAGGCATAATGAACAGAGGATTCCGGACTTCAACAAGGGGACAGCAGCGAGAGCAGGGGAGGTAAAGGGAGCGGGTGGGCAAGCAAGCGGGCAGGCAGACAGTGTTAATAACAGGCATATTCAATCAGGAGAGGCTTCCGGACTGAGGACAGCGGCAAGAGCAGGGGAGGCAAAGGTAGTGGGCGGGTAGAGGGAATCTATCTGGCTACCATCATAGAATTTAAGACACCCCCCCCCCCCACCACCCCGAAAATAAGACCTAGCACAAATTTTGAAAGACAAATTAATATAAGACAGTGTCTTATTTTCAGGGAAACACGGGTATCTATTTTAATTAACATAACTAATGTAACTTAATGACAACATGTTCGTTTAGGCTGAAGTTTCTCTTTTTAACATGGTCAAAGTTATGGAAATCAAGAAGGAAGTGATTAACAGAATAGCCAAGCAGCTCAGGTGCCCCAAAACCACTAGGAAAGTACAGGGGACTAAGAGACGGAAAAGTCCTACTAAAAAGGCAATGTCCAGTGTAATTTGCCTTCTTAAAGTGTACATATCAGGTACCATACTTACCTGGGCAGGGGCAAATCCAGGATTTCCAGGGGGGGGGGGGGGGGGGATTCCTGAAAGCGGCGTGTGGGCGTGGCCAAAACATGGTGTGGGTGGAGCCAAATACTAGCGGTTTCTAGGCTAAATTGCACCCAGGGTGAGGGCGCAAAATGTGCCCCTAACGTGGAGACAGGTATAGGTGCCCGCAGTATAGGTAGCCAGCTATAGATCCCCCCCCCCCCAGTATAGGTAGCCCATGTAGTTGCCCCCAGTATAGGTTAGATAGGTAGGTGCCCCCCAGTATAGGTTAGATAGGTAGGTGCCCCCCAGTATAGGTTAGATAGGTAGGTGCCCCCCAGTATAGGTTAGATAGGTAGGTGCCCCCCAGTATAGGTTAGATAGGTAGGTGCCCCCCAGTATAGGTTAGATAGGTAGGTGCCCCCCAGTATAGGTTAGATAGGTAGGTGCCCCCCAGTATAGGTTAGATAGGTATATGCCCCCCAGTATAGGTTAGATAGGTATATGCCCCCCAGTATAGGTTAGATAGGTATATGCCCCCCAGTAAAGGTTAGATAGGTATATGCCCCCCAGTAAAGGTTAGATAGGTATATGCCCCCCAGTATAGGTTAGATAGGTATATGCCCCCCAGTATAGGTTAGATAGGTATATGCCCCCCAGTATAGGTTAGATAGGTATATGCCCCCCAGTATAGGTTAGATAGGTATATGCCCCCCAGTATAGGTTAGATAGGTATATGTCCCCCAGTATAGGTTAGATAGGTATATGCCCCCCAGTATAGGTTAGATAGGTATATGCCCCCCAGTATAGGTTAGATAGGTATATGCCCCCCAGTATAGGTTAGATAGGTATATGTCCCCCAGTATAAGTTAGATAGGTGAAGGAAGGTGCCCCTGTGTGGGGAGAAGATTGCCCTGGGGAGAAAAGACAGAATAAAATGATGGAGGCGCCAATAAGGGATGCGGGAGCCGGTGGCTTATTCCTCGCTCCCTCCCTCTGAATGCCCCCACCTGCTGTGAATGTGTGCCCGGCTCCCCCATGAGTGTGTGCGCAGCGGAGCGGTAGGTCCTCTTACCGCAGATCAGGCGCACCGGCAACTAGTCTCCTGCTTCCTGTTTACCATGACGTCACAGGAAGCAGGAGACTAGTTGCCGGTGCGCCTGATCTGCGGTAAGAGGACCTACCGCTCCACTGCGCACACACTCATGGGGGAGCCGGGCACACATTCACAGCAGGTGGGGGCATTCAGAGGGAGGGAGGGAGCGAGGAATAAAGCCGGCTCCCGCATCCCTTATTGGCGCCTCCATCATTTTTTTCTCTCTTCTCTCCCCAGCCGGCCGGGCCATGCGGCAGCCCCACTTCTGGTCTCGGTGCAGGGGGGGGGGTCCTGAAAGCGGCGTGTGGGCGTGGCCAAAACATGGTGTGGGTGGAGCCAAATACTAGCGGTTTCTAGGCTAAATTGCACCCAGGGTGAGGGCGCAAAATGTGCCCCTAACGTGGAGACAGGTATAGGTGCCCGCAGTATAGGTAGCCAGCTATAGATCCCCCCCCCCCAGTATAGGTAGCCCATGTAGTTGCCCCCAGTATAGGTTAGATGAGTAGATGCCCAGTATAGGTTAGATAGGTAGGTGCCCCCCAGTATAGGTTAGATAGGTAGGTGCCCCCCAGTATAGGTTAGATAGGTAGGTGCCCCCCAGTATAGGTTAGATAGGTAGGTGCCCCCCAGTATAGGTTAGATAGGTATATGCCCCCCAGTATAGGTTAGATAGGTATATGCCCCCCAGTATAGGTTAGATAGGTATATGCCCCCCAGTATAGGTTAGATAGGTATATGCCCCCCAGTATAGGTTAGATAGGTATATGCCCCCCAGTATAGGTTAGATAGGTATATGTCCCCCAGTATAAGTTAGATAGGTGAAGGAAGGTGCCCCTGTGTGGGGAGAAGATTGCCCTGGGGAGAAAAGACAGAATAAAATGATGGAGGCGCCAATAAGGGATGCGGGAGCCGGTGGCTTATTCCTCGCTCCCTCCCTCTGAATGCCCCCACCTGCTGTGAATGTGTGCCCGGCTCCCCCATGAGTGTGTGCGCAGCGGAGCGGTAGGTCCTCTTACCGCAGATCAGGCGCACCGGCAACTAGTCTCCTGCTTCCTGTTTACCATGACGTCACAGGAAGCAGGAGACTAGTTGCCGGTGCGCCTGATCTGCGGTAAGAGGACCTACCGCTCCACTGCGCACACACTCATGGGGGAGCCGGGCACACATTCACAGCAGGTGGGGGCATTCAGAGGGAGGGAGGGAGCGAGGAATAAAGCCGGCTCCCGCATCCCTTATTGGCGCCTCCATCATTTTTTTCTCTCTTCTCTCCCCAGCCGGCCGGGCCATGCGGCAGCCCCACTTCTGGTCTCGGTGCAGGGGGGGGGGGGGTGTTCCAGACACCCGGAACACCCCCTTCCGTGCGCCACTGCTGGGGCTTCCTTAAGCCCCCTACAGGCCACTCATCCCTCGCAATCTCCCCCGCAATTCAGCCCTAAAGCCTGGCTGAGTCGAGGGGCATAATCAAATACTTACCACGCCTCCCATTCCCCTCCGTCCCTGGCTGCTCTTCTTCAATCCATTGTCCTGGGCAACCTAGGCGACTCCAGACCTGGACATATTGCACCAAGCATGCAAAGTATGTCCGTTCTGATCCCCAGTGGCTGCGCCAAGTGATGTCACAGGACAGGAGTGTGCTCAATACCCTCGCATCTTAAATCAGCGCTTACCCCAGAACGAGCTTGCTCCTGTCCCGTGACATCACTACATGGCCACAGTTGAGCCAAACGGACATACTGCGCATGCGCGGCACATGTCCTGGTTTGGAGTCGCAGATGCCGCCCAGGACAACGGGACGAACCGGAGAAGTGCAGTGGGGGATAGAGGGGGAACAGGAGGCGCTGTATTTGATTATGCCCCCCCCCCCCCCCCCCCCCCACACACACACACACACACACAGTACAGCTTTAGTTTTTACCAGAGGCTTTCGCTCTGGTATTCTTTAATAATTCAGAGGAAACATGAAGCGCCACTACTGACTTGCTATTAATGAATCAAAGAGTACCATAATTAGAACTCAACATACCCAAAGGGAACATGAAGGCAAATAGAGAACTACATAGTAAACAGCTGAAATTAGCAGCAACCGGAGTCACCTGCCTTTGCTCATGTTGTGAAGGCAGCTCAGCAGCTGCACATCCATCAGGGAGAAGATAGCTGCAGCTCCTGGGGTCTTTGCAAAGACTGTTTCAAAGATGAGCTGAGGAAACATGACCCATCACCCTGTACTAGAAGCATTAGTTCCCGTCTCCTATTACTGTACACTTCAAAAGCCAGAAGTCTGCATGAAATCTTCGAAGTGGTATCTGAGGAGTTTAAAGTTAACCCGAGCTGAAGCTCATGTTCAAAATCAGATACTTACCCTGAAGAGAGGGAAGGCTTGTCTCCCTGCTGTGTTTTGTCCCCCATCACTGAGCGCGCCCCCCGAAAGATTAGCGACAAGGCATTATCACATCAGGGCTGTGCAGCTCCTCTTCCTGCATCATGGCTGCGCAACAGCCGACCGAGCCTGCGTGCGCAGTATGCCGGAGCTGCGGGCTCCATGCTACGGCGCATGCACGGCTGGGCTCACACAGCTTCTGCGCAGCCATGATTTTAGGAAATAGGAGCTGCGCAGCCCCGATGTGAAGGGGGGCCACACTGTGCTACATCGGGGTTGCGCAGCATCTCTTCCTAACATCATGGCCGCGCAGGAGCCGCTGGAGACATACATATAGGGCGCACTTTTCCGGCATAGACTGACCCAGACGGGACGCGGTTCTCGAAGCTGCAGACAGCAGTGTGGGAATGATCCGAGCGGATGGGGCTGGAGGAAGCCCCAGGAATGTATAAAACATTTTTATTGTATTCAGCTCTGGTTCACTTTAAGTATCTTAACCTCTTGACGACCAGCTAACGCCGATTGGCGTAAACAGGTTGTCTGCGGGTTTCCATGGTTCGAGCGGCCGTTTCATGTCAGTTCACGGAGGGTGTCTCCGTGAACTGCCTGCGAGCCTCCAATCGCGGCTCGCAGGCGAAATGTAAACACGCGGGGAAGAAATCCCGGGTGTTTACACTGCACGACGCTGCAGCAGCGCCGTAAAGGAAATCGGCGATCCCCGGCCTCTGATAGGCCAGGGATCGCCGCCGTCTGATAGGCTGAAGCCTATCAGAGGCGGTACAGAATGTATCACCGTCCTGTACCGCCCACAGAGCCAGGGAAGGAGAGGGGTGGGGGAATAGCGCTGCGGAGGGAGGCTTTGAGGAGCCCCCCCCCCCCCCCAAGGCACAGCAGAGCGGCGGCGATCAGACCCCCCCAGCAGGACATCCCCCTAGTGGGGAAAAAGGGGGGGGGGACCTGATAGCCCTGCCTGCAATACGATCTGTGCTGGGGGCTGAAGAGCCCACCCAGCATAGATCAATGGGAAACCACTTGGTCGGCAAGTGGTTAAAGGGAAGGTCCGAGCAACTAAAAACTAAGTAATTTACTTACCTGGGGCTTCCTCCAGCCCCTAGCAGCCGCTATGTCCCTCCCTGCAGCTCCGCACTCAGCTGCTGGCTCCCGGTTCCCTCTGCTGCAGAGGACGACCACAACCCCTACTGCGCCTGCGCAGGCGCCGCTGGCAATTACTCGCATGTGGTGTGGAGTGTACTGCGCAGTACACTTCACACCACATGCGAGTGATTGACAGCAGCGCTCACGCAGGCGCAATAGAGGACGACCTCGTGCGAAGGGGACCGAAAGCCAGCGGCTGAGTGCGGAGCTGCGGTGAGGGACATAGCGGCTGCTAGAGGCTGGAAGAAGCCCCGGGTAAGTAAATGACTTTTTTAAAGCTGATTGGACCTTCCCTTTAAAGCGAACCTGAACTCTAGTACAGCACACAATGAAAAGTCTTTACTTTCACATCTTTGTGTAGTTCCTGCCATGAAAAGTTTTAGTAAGGGATATATAGATAGGACTGTAAATCCCCCATGAGGAGATGGGAATAGTCCAAAACCTGTCAGATTTTTCCCTAAATACTGTAACTAAGTGCAACATTGGAAAAATAATCAATTTATAGCTTATTTTACTCACTGTACATTTCATATGCATACATACATATTTTAAATTGAGCATTAACTTCAAAAGGTGATTTATATGTAAAAAGAGAATACATATACAATGGTGTTAGTGCACCACCAATTCAGGTACAATATAAATGCTCTAAATAAAACATTGCTAAGTAGACACAGCACATAAAACTTTTCTTTGTATTCAAGCAGATACAGTCCATGAGTTTCTTTGTATTTATGTGGTTGTAAATCACTTTAATTCAAAAGGAGGGTATATGATGGATTGAGGAAACAGAGACCAAAACATGTTCAGAAGGAAGGACTGAGAATACCTTGCTCTGTGGTTCCCCTGACTTGGAAAGTGACCTGGGAAGATGACATGGTGCAGCAGTTAAACAGGGCTTCCCTGGAAAGACAGAGGAGACACCAGTCGGTACTGACACATTTCTTAGAAAACAATCACAGCGCTCTGTAGGTGATCATCTTTTTATTTGCATAAAGCAGTTTCTTGAAGGCTTGGCTTTCTAAAGTATTTGCTTTGACAGATCCTGGGCATTTGGACTCAACTTCTGAACTTCTATAGAATACATGAAGGCAGGAAATATACTACTTTGCTTTTTTCTTATTCTTCTAGGGCACCAGCCTTGCTAGAAAGATGTAGCTTAGAAAACAGTAGAGTGAGACCACCTCCATGCCAGTGATAGGGCCTAAAAGCCACCACCACTGTCAACATGTCAATTCTACAAATACCACTGCAAGCCAACTACCTCCATGATGCTGTTCCATCTCCAAGACCCCCTGTGCTGTCACAACAGCCTCTCTAATGCCCCCCACACCAGTGTTCTCATCCCTTTAATTACTGACACATGAATTATACATGTCTTGTGGCTGGTTAGATGCAGTTTAGGCATGGATTATGTGCAAGCAGCCACTCGGGTGACAGTATTTAAAGAGAACCCATTGGTGAATCTAAAGTAAAATATGAGATACAGTACTTACTTACATGAGAATAGGGAATCCTATGGATCCCCCAGAGGCTTTCAGTGTCCTCCTGAAGACCACAGCGCCTGCCCAGGACCCTTTTAAAGTTTACCTGGGGGGGGGGGGGGGGTATAAAAAAAAAGTTATAGATACCTGGGTCTTCCACCAGCACCCTTCAGGCTGATTGCTCTCTCGCTGCCCTCCTGCATTGCCTGGATCCTCCATTGTTCGACCCAGGACATGTGCAGTCCGGTTGCACACTACCTTCACCAGGAGCAGGATGCTCCCAGCGTCAGGAACGTGCACAGCCAGGCCACGCATGCACAGTACCGCCCCAGGCAGAAGAATTGTGTGGGCCAAATAGAGGATCCAGATGGCGTAGGAGGATGGCAAGGGAGCGATCAGCCAGAAGAGGGCTGGGGGAAGCCCCAGATAATAGTATGTATTTTTTTTTTTTTTTTACATCCCCATCTCATGTTTCCTTTAAAGATTTTGACAGTGCTCCTCTCAATGCATGGGCACAGCAGTGCTGCATCCTCACAAGTATGCGCAGAAGCAAAGTGCCACTGCGGCTTATTGCACAGGCATACTCATCCAAGAAGAAGAACACTGTAACATTATCTGTCAAAGCTCTTGTCTGATAAAGTTTCAGGGGTCCACACACAGCAACAGTGTGCACCAGGAGGACATGGGAAGATGCTGTAGGATCCAGAAGTTTCCCAGTTCTTAGGAAAGCATCTTACTTTTTTCAACTTGCTTCACCTGGGGTACACTGTAAAGCAGGGGTCAGGAATCTTTTTTTGCTGAGAGAGCCATAAACGCCACATATTTTGATACGTAATTCCGTGAGAGCCGTACAATCGGTTTCAAACTGGGACAGTAGGGCTCTCATCCCTGTTGCCAGGTGTATAAAGTTGACCTGCTGGGCAGCGGAAGCTTCAGAAACATCTTCAGCTTCTCTTGGGTTTCAGCAACATCAGCAATTTTCTGAGAGACAGACAGGAGAAATACTGACTAACAGCTTGTACAATTAGCTAGGCGACTTGGGGGTTGATTCACTTTGTAGGATGAGATCCCCACACTTGGAGTGACAGGCAGCCTATTGGCCCAATAAAAGTGCGGGTATCGCATCCTACAAAGTCACTGGACCTGACAAGGTCCAGAGTGGGATAAATGGAGCAGTCTTTCCTTTGGGAGGAGTGCGAGCAAGTTAGTAGTACATGCTACAGCAGTAGCTGCCTACTTTGAAATTTTTACTTGCACTACCACAGTAAGCTGTACTGCTTGAGCAGTATAGCTAGTGAATCAACCCCTACTGATGTCTATTCTCCTGAGCCATAGGTTCACTACCCCTGCTTTAAAGGGATGTCTGTTCCATACTGTAACCATTCATTTTCCATTGCCCCTACACCGTGCCAATTCATCCTCAACACTGCCACTACCCCCCCTTACTGTACTGTAACCCTAACTCCATAGAGAATCTGCCATCACTACCTCTATCACCATTACACTGTCATTAACCAACTGGCCCCATCTCACCACATTGCTGCTAGCACCTGCCCCCCTAACACTTACATCACTCCCAGCCCCACAGTGCACTGGCATCAGCTCACCCCCCGCCACCATCTCACCACCTCCCCGTACCTTCAGCGCTCAGTCCCCCCAGCAGGACGCAAGGTAGCTGCCCGAGCACTCTGTCAGTTGACAGCAAACGAATAACACAGCGCCACCCTCCCAGCAGCATATGTGGCCGTCCGCTCCTCCTCCTCGCACACTGCGAAGACCGGTCTGAACCGGCTGGAACCCGGCAAGCATAGAATACACCGGAAACACTGACAGGACGCCACACCAGTCACACGCTTCCCAGCGACAACAAGCCCCGCCCCCAACTCGACACGGCCAATCGCCGCGCCGCCTGCCCTCTGCAAACTGTCAGAACGCGTGACGAAGCGGGTCCGGGGCGTTGTGATTGGCTGGGAGGTGATGGCATTGATGTTTACTAGTGTGGTGGGAGCAGAGATAGAAGCCGCGCAGTCATCCGATGCCGGGGTGACCTCCTGACTCAGCCTCAGAGCTGGCGGGATGTTGCTTGGCTCGTCTCCCTGATTTCCAGGGATGAGGCTGAGTGACAGTCTGTTCCTGCTACTGTTCCGTAAACAGGTCCCCCGGCTGACTAAACCGCAGGGGAACAGGGGGGTGTTTGCATAGCCCCGCCCCCACCCATTCTAATCAGGAATGCGCCAGCTTCTTTAGAATTGTTATTGGAATTGATTATACAGTACTCTTAAATCCAGTATCATTTTTTTTAAAGCTCAGATCTAATAGTGCTCTGCTGTGGTAGATCAGCCAATGTTATAATTTGGGCCTAATCTACTAAGGAATTTATTTTTAACCACTTGAGGACCTAGGGCTTTCTACCCCTTAAGGACCGGCCACTTTTTTTCCATTCAGACCACTGCAGCTTGCACGGTTTATTGCTCGCTCATACAACCTACCACCTAAATGAATTTTGGCTCCTTTTCTTGTCACTAATAGAGCTTTCTTTTGGTGCTATTTGAGTGCTCCTGCGATTTTTACTTTTTATTATATTCATCAAAAAAGACATGAATTTTGGCAAAAAAATGATTTTTTTAACTTTCTGTGCTGACAGTTTTCAAATAAAGTAAAATTTCTGTATACATGCAGCGCGAAAAATGTGGACAAACATGTTTTGGATAAAAAAAAAACCATTCAGTGTATATTTATTGGTTTGGGTAAAAGTTATAGCGTTTACAAACTATGGTGCAAAAAGTGAATTTTCCCATTTTCAAGCATCTATGACTTTTCGGACCCCCTGTCATGTTTCATGAGGGGCTAGAATTCCAGGATAGTATAAATACCCCCCAAATGACCCCATTTTGGAAAGAAGACATCCCAAAGTATTCACTGAGAGGCATAGTGAGTTCATAGAAGATATTATTTTTTGTCACAAGTAAGCGGAAAATGACACTGACAAAAAAAAAATAAAATAAAAAAAAGTTTCCATTTCTTCTAACTTGCGACAAAAAAAAATGAAATCTGCCACGGACTCACCATGCCCCTCTCTGAATACCTTGAAGGGTCTACTTTCCAAAATGGGGTCATTTGTGGGGTGTGTTTACTGTCCTGACATTTTGGGGGGTGCTAAATTGTAAGCACCCCTGTAAAGCCTAAAGGTGCTCATTGGACTTTGGGCCCCTTAGCGCAGTTAGGCTGTAAAAAAGTGCCACACATGTGGTATTGCCGTACTCAGGAGAAGTAGTATAATGTGTTTGGGGTGTATTTTTACACATACCCATGCTGGGTGGGAGAAATATCTCTGTAAATGACAATTTGTTAATTTTTTTTACACACAATTGTCCATTTACAGAGATCTTTCTCCCACTCAGCATGGGTATGTGTAAAAATACACCCCAAAACACATTATACTACTTCTCCTGAGTACGGCGATACCACATGTGTGGCACTTTTTTGCACCCTAACTGCGCTAAAGGGCCCAAAGTCCAATGAGTACCTTTAGGATTTCACAGGTCATTTTGAGAAATTTTGTTTCAAGACTACTCCTCACAGTTTAGGGCCCCTAAAATGCCAGAGCAGTATAGGAACCCCACAAATGACCCCATTTTAGAAAGAAGACACCCCAAGGTATTCCGTTAGGAGTATGGTGAGTTCATAGAAGATTTTATTTTTTGTCATAAGTTAGCGGAAAATGACACTTTGTGAAAAAACACAATTAAAATCAATTTCCGCTAACTTGTGAAAAAAAATAAAATCTTCTATGAACTCGCTATACTACTAACGGAATACCTTGGGGTGTCTTCTTTCTAAAATGGGGTCATTTGTGGGGTTCCTATACTGCCCTGGCATTTTAGGGGCCCTAAACCGTGAGGAGTAGTCTTGAAACGAAATTTCTCAAAATGACTGTTGAAATCTTAAAGGTACTCATTGGACTTTGGGCCCTTTAGCACAGTTAGGGTGCAAAAAAGTGCCACACATGTGGTATCGCCGTACTCGGGAGAAGTAGTACAATGTGTTTTGGGGTGTATTTTTACACATACCCATGCTGGGTGGGAGAAATACCTCTGTAAATGGACAATTGTGTGTAAAAAAATCAAAAGATTGTCATTTACAGAGGTATTTCTCCCACCCAGCATGGGTGTGTGTAAAAATACACCCCAAAACACATTGTACTACTTCTCCCGAGTACGGCGATACCACATGTGTGGCACTTTTTTGCACCCTAACTGCGCTAAAGGGCCCAAAGTCCAATGAGTACCTTTAGGAATTCACAGGTCATTTTGAGAAATTTCGTTTCAAGACTACTCCTCACAGTTTAGGGCCCCTAAAATGCCAGGGCAGTATAGGAACCCCACAAATGACCCCATTTTAGAAAGAAGACACCCCAAGGTATTCCGTTAGTAGTATAGCGAGTTCATAGAAGATTTTATTTTTTGTCACAAGTTAGCAAAAAATGACACTTTGTGAAAAAACACAATTAAAATCAATTTCCGCTAACTTGTGACAAAAAATAAAATCTTCTATGAACTCGCTATACTACTAACGGAATACCTTGGGGTGTCTTCTTTCTAAAATGGGGTCATTTGTGGGGTTCCTATACTGCCCTGGAATTTTAGCGTCCCTAAACCGTGAGGAGTAGTCTTGAAACGAAATTTCTCAAAATGACCTGTGAAATCCTAAAGGTACTCATTGGACTTTGGGCCCTTTAGCGCAGTTAGGGTGCAAAAAAGTGCCACACATGTGGTATCGCCGTACTCGGGAGAAGTAGTACAATGTGTTTTGGGGTGTATTTTTACACATACCCATGCTGGGTGGGAGAAATACCTCTGTAAATGACAATCTTTTGATTTTTTTACACACAATTAGAAATAGAAAATCTTTATTGTCATTGTAACAACCGAAATTGTACAACGAAATTCTTAAGTGCAATTTTCCAGCAAAAGCAAAGACAGCATAACATTCCATTCTTACATACATTGCATTACATTGCCGATCACGGGACAATTGTCCATTTACAGAGGTATTTCTCCCACCCAGCATGGGTATGTGTAAAAATACACCCCAAAACACATTGTACTACTTCTCCCGAGTACGGCGATACCACATGTGTGGCACTTTTTTGCACCCTAACTGCGCTAAGGGGCCCAGAGTCCAATGAGTACCTTTAGGCTTTACAGGGGTGCTCAAAATTTAGCACCCCGCCCACTTGCCAGGACAGTTAACAAACCTCACAAATGACCCCATTTTGGAAAGAATACACAACAAGGTATTCCATGAGGGGAATGGTGAGGTCATTGAAAATTTTATTTTTTGTCACAAGTTAACGTAAAATGACACTTTGTTAAAAAAAAATAAAAAAAAAAATTCTGCTAACTTGTGACAAAAACTAAAATCTTTTATGAACTCACCGTGCACCTCACATAATACTTTAGGGTGTCCTCTTTCCAAAATGGGGTCATTTGTGGAGTCTGTCCTGGCATTTTAAGGTCTCTGCAATCATTACATGTATGGCCAGTATTAGGAGTTTCTGCTATACTCCTTATATTGGGTATACGGGTAATGCACTCTGGGCTGAAAGGAAAAATGAACGGCAAACATACCTTGCTCCACATCAATGGCAGATCTTCCTCCACATCAATGGCAGTGATAACCTCAGGAGAGAGACACCCCGTGCCACCCTGCACTCAGGGTGAGCCACCAACTTATGTGACTGGGCCTCAGAACTTTAGTATACAGCATTATGCCTGTAGGATACAGCAATATGCCTGCCAATAGAGATGACTCTGTGTGGCATTAAAGCATCATCATAGGCCCAAATCACATATAAACCGGGGGTGTCCACACTCAAGGGAAATTCAAACATGCCGTCTTATATCGCCAACCCAGGACAGATCAGCAGTATCAAGCATGGAAACCGATCCTTCTTCCGACTTTTATGCTTACCCGTTTGGTTTTCAAGCTTACCTCTCCTCTCCCTGCGACAATGTGCGAAAGACCACTGAGTGTGTGCCTACTCCTGTGTCTGGAGTTCCCTAGGTTCTAATAGTGTACCTGCTCGTGGTACCTCTCAAAACACGGCCCTACGCATAGGCCAGGCTGGTCAGGACAGCGGGGACAATAATAAACGGTGTCAGTCCTTGTTCCAGCCCTGCTGCAGACACGGCAACGTTTTCTTCGGATGCGTTGACCTGGGGCACACGGAAGCTGATAGGTGTAATGCCTTCCATGCAGTCGGCTAGTTGCATCTGGGGGGGGGGGGGGGGGGGGCCTGGCACCTCCTGGATACAGGATGTCCAGAATGATCTCTTCCTGAAATTGGAGGAAAGATCCAGTTCTCCCAGCCTTACTGTAGAGAACAAAGCTGTTATAAACTGCCAATTGAATCAGATAAAAAGACACTTTCTTATACCAGCGTCTTGTTTTTCGGGTAATTAAATAGGGCGCTAACCTCTGGTCATTGAAGTCCACCCCTCCCATGTTGACATTATATTCGTGGACGACAAGGGGCTTTTCAATGACCTTAGTTGCTGTCGTGTCTGTGTGAATGGTGGACAGAAAGTAAACGTCCCTCTTGTCCCTCCATTTCACCGCGAGCAGGTCTTCAGTACGCAAGGCGACCCTCTGCCCCCGTAAAAGTCTGGTGGTAACGAGCCATTGGGGGAAGCCCTGGCGACTAGGCCGCGCAGTGCCACAGCATTGGATTCCTTCTAACTTTAAGTGCTGAAAGAGGGCCACACTTGTGTAATAATTGTCCACAAAAAGATGGTACCCCTTCTGGAACAAGGGTGACACCAAGTCCCACACAACCTTTCCACTGCTCCCCAGGTAGTCAGGGCATCCGACCGGCTCCAATTTTGAGTCTTTTCCCTCATAGACCCTAAAACGACATGTATAGCCTGTGGCCCTTTCACAGAGCTTATACAGTTTCACCCCATACCGGGCGCGCTTGCTTGGGATGTACTGTTTGATGCCAAGGCGCCCGGTAAAGCGTAAGAGGGACTCGTCTATGCAGATGTTCTGTTCAGGGATATAAGCATCTGCAAATGTTGAGGACAGGTGGTCTATGAGGGGCCGAATTTTGTGGAGCCGGTCATAAGCAGGGTCTCCCCTTTCATGACAGGTTTCGTCGTCGTTGAAGTGCAGGAAGCGCAGGATGGACTCAAATCGTGTCCTGGACATGGCAGCAGGGTACAAGGGAACATGATGTACTGGGTTCGTAGACCAATACGCCCGCAATACATTCTGTTTCATTAGTCCCAAGTGAAGGATAAGGGCCAAAAAGATTTTAATGTCGGAAACTTGGACTGGTTTCCACCCGAAAGGCTGGGCATACATGCTCTCCGGGTGCTCGGTGATGAATTGTGTGGCTTTACGGTTGGTCTCAACCACAATTAAGTCCAAGAGAACCTGGGTTATGAACAGCTGCAAAAAGTCTAGGGCCGTTCCTAGATGAGCTGTCGCCACCTGGACTCCAGACTGGGCGGTAAAAGGGGGCACTACGGGTGCGGCGGAATCAGGGGATTGCCAATCTGGTTGTGCCAGCACCTCTGGGAGTCTATGGGTACTACGGGCCCGTCTTCTTCTTGGTGGCTGCGACGGGGGTACTACTGCACTTGCCACCGTACCAGTTTCGACTTCCATGCTGACGCTCACCACTTCGCCAGGGTCTACAGAAGTACTGGTACCAAGTCCAGGAGATGCTGCGCTGCTGGTGCCTGCCTCACCAAGAAAACTATCAACAGCGCTAGCACCACCCTGCTGCCCTTGAGGCGGATTCTGCGCCACCTGCGGTCTAACGACTTGGGGTCTGGTACGCCTGGCTCTAGCCGGGACCATAGCTTCATCATCACTTTCGGTCAGGGAACCACTGCTTTCTACAGGTTCAAATTCGGACCCGGAAGATTCGACGGATGATTCTTCCCAAAATAACTCATCCGACTGGTCCATGTACCTGTATACCTCGTCATCGGAAAGCCCCCTTCTTGCCATTTTGGATTGCTAAATTTATGGGGTTTTCCTCCGAGACTACCCAGAAAAAAAGAGCACCTATCTAGCAAAAAGGGAGTATTTGAGAGGTATTGGGGTTGGTGGGAAGTGGGGTCTCAGGCAATCAAACAATCACGGGGCAATCGAAGCCGTTCACGGGACAATCAAATACAATTGCAGCACAATCGACTCCAATCACAGCACAATCAAATCTGATGCACTCGGAAGGTGATGGGGGGAGGGTGGGATTGGGTGTGGCGGGAAGTGGGGTCTCAGGCAATCAAACAATCACGGGGCAATCGAAGCCGATCACGGGACAATCAAATACAATTGCAGCACAATCGACTCCAATCACAGCACAATCAAATCTGATGCACTCGGAAGGTGATGGGGGGAGGGTGGGATTGGGTGTGGCGGGAAGTGGGGTCTCAGGCAATCAAACAATCACGGGGCAATCGAAGCCGATCACGGGACAATCAAATACAATTACAGCACAATCGAATCCAATCACAGCCCAATCAAATCTGATGCACTCGGAAGGTGATGGGGGGAGGGTGGGATTGGGTGTGGCGGGAAGTGGGGTCTCAGGCAATCAAACAATCACGGGGCAATCGAAGTCGATCACGGGACAATCAAATACAATTACAGCACAATCGACTCCAATCACAGCACAAGCAAATCTGATGCACTCGGAAGGTGGTGGTTGGAGGTGGTGGGGGGGAGGGTGGGGTTGGGTGTGGTGGGGGGGGAGGGTGGGGTTGGGTGTGGTGGGAAGTGGGGTCTCAGGCAATCAAACAATCACGGTACAATCGAAGCAGATCACGGGACAATCAAATACAATCGCAGCACAATCAAATACAAGCGCAGCACAATCGAATACAAGCGCAGCACAGTCAAATACAATGCACTTGGACGGTGATTAGGGGGGGGGGTCTGAGGGCGATTTGAGGGGGTGGGGGGTTGATCAGGAGCCTGCACGGGTCAGACTGAGTCCTGATCTGATGAGAGGCAGACACAGGGGGTTACTGATCAAAGATCAGTTAGTGATTGCTGGGGAGGACAGATGTAAACAAAGAGCAGGGGATGTAATCAGAAGGGGGGTATGAGGGCAATCGAGGGCCTGGGCAGGTGATCGGTTACCCCCGCGGGGCAGTAAGGGTCTGCTCTGATGGGTGGGGGTGCTGAGGGGTGATGGACAGGTGATAGACAGGTGATCAGAGGGGGATCAGAGGGGGATCAGGGGGTAAGGTAGCTGTATACAGATGTATACAGTATACAGGGGGGTAGTCTGGGATGGGGTGTGGGGGTGAGCTAAAGGTAGGGGGGGGGGATCAGGGGTGACTAGGAGGCAGTTAGGGACCTAACGCAGGGGATAGCGTTTAAAGTTAGTGATAGGTGGGGGGGTTGGGGGTTTTAAAGGGGTGCAAGGGTGCTGGCAGGGGTCTGCTGGGGTGATCAGGGGGGGTATGAGGCCTGGGGTGGGAGATCAGGGGGGCTGTAGGCCAAAAAAAACACGTGTGCTGGATACTCACAAAAGGCTTCCTCCTCGCTGGTGGTCTCTGCAACAATGAGACCACGAGGCGAGGAGGAAGCACGTATAAGGCACTTTGTTTACCTAACAAAGTGCCTTATACTCAGGGATTGGCTGATCATGCGGATTCCTCCGCTCGCCGGCTCTGCTAAGTGGCCGGCGAGCGGAGACAAAATGCCCGTGCATCGATCCCGGGCGGAGGATCGCGTCACGGATGACGCGATCGCTCCGCCCATGCCCTTAAATGGACCGCCGCCTCTGTGGGTGAGCCGGTCCTTAAGGGCTCCACTTCCCGGCCGCCCCTGTGCGTTAGACGGTCGGGAAGTGGTTAAAGTAACCCCGAGATGGGGCATAATAAAAAAAAAATGTATACATACCTGGGGCTTTCTCAAGCTCCCTCGTCGCCAACCGCTACTGCCTGGAGCCTCTGCAAATTGCCCTAAAAAAATTATCCGGTGTGACCGGCCTGGGGCATACTGCGCATGCAGGTAGGCAAATTACTCCCCACTTCTGTATAGGTAGCCAGGTGCTTCTCCCTCCTACAGGGGCATACGAGAGGAGACTAGGGCACAGGCATACCAACCAACATTTTAAAATTAGAAATCGGGACACAGGCCACACCCCCTAACCACACCCCCAAGTCACGCCTACTATAAAGTTTCTTGAAGATTTTTTTTTTTAATATTGATGCCCTTATATTTTTTAATAAATATATCCCTCATATACCCTGCCCGTGGGTGGGGCTAACTGTAATGTAGTACCAGCTAATGTAGTTACATAAAAAAAAATGAAGTAAATGCACATAATGAGAGACAGTGTTTCCCCAGTAAATGCACATGAGAGACAGCTTTTCACCACTAAATGCACATAATAAGAGACAGCTTTTCACCACTAAATGCACATAAGAGAAAGCTTTTCACCACTAAATGCACATAAGAGACATCTTTTCACCACTAAATGCACATAAGAGACATCTTTTCACCACTAAATGCACATAAGAGACATCTTTTCACCACTAAATGCACATAATAAGAGACAGCTTTTCACCAGTAAATGCACATACTAAGAGACAGCTTTTCACCAGTAAATGCACATAATGACAGCCAGTTGTCCCCAGTATATGTAGCCAGGGATATATGTGCCCAGTATATGTAGCCAGAGGTATATGTCCCCAGTATATGTAGCCAGAGGTATATGTCCCCAGTATATGTAGCCAGGGTGTATATGTCCCCAGTATATGTAGCCAGGGTGTATATGTCCCCAGTATATGTAGCCAGGGTGTATATGTCCCCAGTATATGTAGCCAGGGTGTATATGTCCCCAGTATATGTAGCCAGGTGTATATGTGCCCAGTATATGTAGCCAGGGTGTATATGTACCCAGTATATGTTTCCAGGGGTATATGTCCCCAGTATATGTAGCCAGGGTGTATATGTCCCCAGTATATGTAGCCAGGTGTATATATCCCCAGTATATGTAGCCTGGTGTATATGTGCCCAGTATATGTAGCCAGGGTGTATATGTCCCCAGTATATGTAGCCAGGGGTATATGTCCCCAGTATATGTAGCCAGGGTGTATATGTCCCCAGTATATGTAGCCAGGGTGTATATGTCCCCAGTATATGTAGCCAGGGTGTATATGTCCCCAGTATATGTAGCCAGGGTGTATATGTCCCCAGTATATGTAGCCAGGGTGTATATGTCCCCAGTATATGTAGCCAGGGTGTATATGTCCCCAGTATATGTAGCCAGGGTGAATATGTCCCCAGTATATGTAGCCAGGGTGTATATTTGCCCAGTATATGTAGCCAGGGTGTATATGTCCCCAGTATATGTAGCCAGGGTGTATATGTCCCCAGTATATGTAGCCAGAGGTATATGTCCCCAGTATATGTAGCCAGGGTGTATATGTCCCCAGTATATGTAGCCAGGGTGTATATGTCCCCAGTATATGTAGCCAGGGTGTATATGTCCCCAGTATATGTAGCCAGGGTGTATATGTCCCCAGTATATGTAGCCAGGTGTATATGTGCCCAGTATATGTAGCCAGGGTGTATATGTACCCAGTATATGTTTCCAGGGGTATATGTCCCCAGTATATGTAGCCAGGGTGTATATGTCCCCAGTATATGTAGCCAGGTGTATATATCCCCAGTATATGTAGCCTGGTGTATATGTGCCCAGTATATGTAGCCAGGGTGTATATGTCCCCAGTATATGTAGCCAGGGGTATATGTCCCCAGTATATGTAGCCAGGGTGTATATGTCCCCAGTATATGTAGCCAGGGTGTATATGTCCCCAGTATATGTAGCCAGGGTGTATATGTCCCCAGTATATGTAGCCAGGGTGTATATGTCCCCAGTATATGTAGCCAGGGTGTATATGTCCCCAGTATATGTAGCCAGGGTGTATATGTCCCCAGTATATGTAGCCAGGGTGAATATGTCCCCAGTATATGTAGCCAGGGTGTATATTTGCCCAGTATATGTAGCCAGGGTGTATATGTCCCCAGTATATGTAGCCAGGGTGTATATGTCCCCAGTATATGTAGCCAGGGTGTATATGTCCCCAGTATATGTAGCCAGGGTGTATATTTGCCCAGTATATGTAGCCAGGGTGTATATTTGCCCAGTATATGTAGCCAGGGTGTATATGTCCCCAGTATATGTAGCCAAGGTGTTTATGTCCCCAGTATATGTAGCCAGGGTGTATATGTCCCCAGAATAGTTAGCCAGGTCCCCCCCCCCAGGAGGGGAGCAGAGAAGAGGGAGAGCGGTGGGCAGCGGTGGAGAAGGGGAGCCATCGCCCCCCTTCTCTCACCTTAAGGTGCTCTCCCTCCCACGCTGTCCCCTCCGGAATGAAGTGCGGTGGCTGGCAGAGGGGCGGAACTTACCTTCCGTGTCCTCCGTCTGGTCTTGTCGCCGGCGCGGGATGATTTGCCACTACTCTGGCCTGATCCAGACCAGAGCAGCGGCTGCGGCACCAGAACTTCCGGCCGGCGCTTGGAGCGACACGGAAGGCAAGTCCCGCCCGCTGCCAAGCGCCATTGCCAGTCAGCCACACACATCGGAGGAGAGAGCGAGGGAGGGAGAGCACCTTAGGTGAGAGAAGGGGGGGAGATGGCCCCCTTCTCCGCCGCTGCCCACCGCTTTCCCTCCACTGCGCTGCTCTCCTCCTGCTACAGGCGGCTGTCAATACTGACAGCCGCCCGGGACTTGGGGGGCTCTTACCGGGATAGCGGGAGAGCCCCCCAAAATCGGGAGAATCCCGACGAAAACAGGACGGTTGGGGACTATGCACAGGATACATACAGCCGGTATATGGCTGATCCTTCTGCTGCACAAGTCCTGGCCGTGTTAAATACTGTTCCCCCTCCAGGCCGCCATGGATGGTGGGGAATGAAATAATTCGGCCTCCAGCAATTGCTGGAGGCCGAATTAAAGTGTTTTGTAAGTAACTTCAGCTTTGTATTCTGACGGCGCTGAAGTTACTCACTGCTGCGCCCAAGTCTCCTGCGCTGGAATGAAAGTGTTCGCCTACAGGGAGGCTAAAGCACTGGAAGTGACTGGGAGGTAAGTGACAGGTGGCTGATGCAGCGGTAGCAGAAGCATCTGGCTACCTTGGGGGGAAGGGGGGGTAGCCATTAGCCAGATGATTCTCCCCCTCCCTCCCTGTAGATAGCCGTTAGCCAGATGTTTTTCACCCCTCCCTGTAGGTATCCATTAGGCAGATGTTTCTCTCCCTGTAGATAGCCATTAGCCAGATGTAACACCCCCCCGTAGATATCCATTAGGCAGATGTTTCGTGCTGTTACCTCCCTGTAGGTAGCCATTAGCCAAATGTGATGTTACTTCTCCTTCCCTACCTGTAGATAGCCAAATGTTTCTCCCCTGTAGATAGACAGATGCTTCTACTCCCTCCTTCCCTGTAAATAGCCAGGTGCTTATCCCCTCCCTCCCTGTAGGTAGCCAGATGCTTTCCATCTTCTCTCCCTCTTTATAGCCAGATGTTTCTCCCCCTCCATCCCTGTAGATAGCCATTAGCCAGATGAGATGTTTCCCCCCTCCATCCCTGTAGGTAGCCATTAGCCAGATGTTCCCCCCCCCCTCCGACCCTGTAGATAGCCATTAGCCAGATGTTTCTCCCTCCCCCCTCCCTGTAGATAGTTATTAGCCAGATGTTTCTCCCTCCCTGCAGATAGCCATTAGCCAGATGTTTCTCCCCCCTTACTCCCTGTAGATGACCAATTAGCCAGATGTTTTCCCCCTCCCTTCTGTATATAGCCATTAGCCAGAGGTTTCTCCCCCCTTACTCCCTGTAGATGACCAATTAGCCAGATGTTTCTTACCCCTCCCTCCCTATAGGTAGCCATTAGCAAAATTCTTCTCTCCCCTCCCTCCCTGTAGATAGCCATTAGCCAAATGCTTCTCTCCCCTCCCTCCCTGTAGATAGCCATTATCCAGATGTTTCTCTCCCCTCCCTCCCTGTAAATAGCTGTTAGCCAGATGTTTCTACCCCTCCGTCCCTGTAGGTAGCCATTAGCCAGATGTTTTTCCCCCATACCTCCCTGTAGATAGCCATTAGCCAAATGCTTTATTCTCTCCCCCTCTCTGCAGATAGCCATTAGCCAGATGTTTCTCCCCCTCTCTACCTGTAGGTAGCCATTAGCCAGATGTTTCTCCCCCTCCCTCCCTGTAGGTAGCCATTAGCCAGATGTTTCTCCCCCTCCCTCCCTGTAGATAGCCATTAGCCAGATGTTTCTCCCCCTCTCTACCTGTAGGTAGCCATTAGCCAGATGTGTCTCCCCCTCCCTACCTGTAGGTAGCCATTAGCCAGATTATTCTCCCCCTCCATCCCTGTAGGTAGCCATTAGCCAGATGTTTCTCCCCCGTCCCTGCCTGTAGATAGCCAAATGCTTCTCCCCCTTCCCTCCCTCTCTATAGCCAGATGTTTCTCCCTCCTCCCTCCCTGTAGATAGCCATTAGCCAAATGTTTTTTCCCCCTCCCTCCCTCAAGGTAGCCATTAGCCAGATGTTTCACCCGCACCCCCTCCCCTCACCGTAGGTAGCCAGATGCTTTTGCCATCTCTGCATCAGCCGCCTGCTGCACTGAGGTGGACCAACAGTACGAAACAGGCTGTCTTCATGTTGGGTTGATGTGGCTCTGTAAAATTTAAAGCTATAGGCTTTCTATTCATCAGCCATTCTGCATGTAAGCCTCCTGGCTTTAGAGGCATAAAGGGATAAATTACAGTGTGTATTGTGGGTAACCACAGTTACACACTTAAAAAGAAACAGCGAATATAATTAATAAAAAAAAAGTGTTTCATTTTTACAATAATTATGTATAAATGATTTAGTCAGTGTTTGCCCATTGTAAAATCTTTCCTCTCCCTGATTTACATTCTGACATTTATCACATGGTGACATTTTTATTGCTGGCAGGTGATGTCACTGGAAGGAGATGCTGCTTGCTTTTTTGGCAGTTGGAAACAGCTGTATTTCCCACAATGCAACAAGGTTCACAGACAGGAAACTGCCAGGACCATGGTCCTCACAGTTTCCTGTGGGAGGGGTTTCACCACAATATCAGCCATACAGAGCCCCCTGATGATCCATTTGTGAAAAGGAATAGATTTCTCATGTAAAAGGGGGTATCAGCTACTGATTGTGATGAAGTTCAATTCTTGGTCACGGTTTCTCTTTAAATCTGAATTATCACAAGTATCTTCTGTTTTAAGAAGGAAAACAACACTGAGCATTGCTTTTTTTGGTAGGAGGGCTTTTTGGTCTCTTTTAGTCCCCTATACCTTCCTTGTGGTTTTGGGTCACCACGTGCTGCTTGGTTACTCTGTTGTACTGGTCCAAGCCCTATGCCATAGAGCCATATCAATCCCTGCCATGTACTGAGGAGGACCAACAGTCCAAAACAGGCTGTCTGCATGTTGGGTTAATGTGGCTCTGTAAAATGTAAAGCTATACGCTTGGTACACCAGCGGTTCTGGATGTAAGCCTAGCTTCAGGGGCATAAAGAGATAATTTGCATATTCAGCAGTGTGCATTGTGGGTAACCACAATTACACACTTAAAGGATACTGCAGCCGAAAGGCTGCAGAGAGATAAAACCTGCATTGTGTAGGTAAAGAAAAGGACATACTCACCGCTCCCCTCGCTCCCTGCCACGGGTCCCGCTCGTCAGCCACAGCTCCCGATACTGGCCGACTCTCCTGACTCGGACATACTGCGCCGCACATGCGCAGTATGTCCTGTAATCTTCGCTTCTGGCGTCGCATCATGACGCCAGAAGTACGGACACTCCCCCGCCTCCTGCGTGTGCGCTCCAGCGGCTCCACTATAAAGCTAGCATGTAGCATGTGTAATCTTCGCCAGAAACAAAGATTACAGGACATACTGCGCATGTGCGGCGCAGTATGTCCGGGTCAGGAGAGTCGGCCAGTACCGGGAGCTGTGGCTGACGAGCGGGACCCGACGGCAGGGAGCGAGGGGAGCGGTGAGTATGTCCTTTTCTTTACCTACACAATGCAGGTTTTATCTCTCTGCAGCCTTTCGGCTGCAGTATCCTTTAAATATTAATTATCGCAAGTACTTTTTGTTTTTAGAAGTCAAACAACACTAAGAACAGCCAGCTAAGCTAAAGCTACTTCAGCTATCGATTGTGCATTTTAAAAACAATTTTTTAAAGGGCAGCTAAAGTGAGAAGAATATGGAGGCTGCCTTATTTGTTTCCTTTTAATTAGGGGTGGGACGACGAATCCTGCAAATCCACGAATCCCTCGAATATTAGGAAATATTCGAGATTCGTGGATTCGAATCCCGACGCCATTTTCCACTGTACAAATCCGCCGAATCCCGACGCTGCATCGCCGCGCATCCGCCGCTCGCACTCGCCCTCCTCCGACCCCCCCGCGCCTCCTCCGCCCGCCCGCATACAGTAACAACTCACCTATCCATAGCGGAGCGCAGAGCGGCAGACCTCTCGCTGACTTCCTGGTTCCCCCTAGTGACCGGCTCTTACAATGACGTCATCAGTAAGAGCCGGTCCGGCCACTAGAGGAAACAGGGAAGTAACGAAGAGGTCTGCCGCTCTGCGCTCCACGGGAAAGGGGAGTAGATTCTTATGCAGGGGTGAGCGGAGGAGGCACGGGGGACGGAGGGGGGCGTGGGGGGGGATTCTATCTACCGGACACTATCCTTACCTACCTACCTACAGGCCGCTATACCTACCTACCTACAGGCCGCTATACCTACCTACCTACAGGCCCCTATACCTACCTAAAGGCCCCCTTTACGTACCTACCTACCTACCTAAAGGCCCCTATACCTACCTAAAGGCCCCTATACCTACCTACCTAAAGGCCCCTATACATACCTACCTACCTACAGGCCCCCCTATACGTACCTACCTACCTAAAGGCACCTATACCTACCTACCTACCGGACACTATACCTACAGGCAACTATCCTTACCTACCTACCTACAGGCCGCTATACCTACCTACCTACAGGCCACTATACCCACCTAACTACAGGCCCCTATACCTACCTAAAGGCCCCCTATACCTACCTAAAGGCCCCTATACCTACCTAAAGGCCCCCTATACGTACCTACCTACCTACCTACCTACCTAAATGCCTCTATACCTACCTAAAGGCCCCTATATCTACCTACCTAAAGGCCCCTATACCTACCTACCTAAAGGCCCCTATACATACCTACCTACCTACCGGCCACTATACCTACCTACAGGCCTCAGTACCCACCTACCTACAGGCCCCCTATACGTACCTACCTACCTACCTAAAGGCCCCTATACATACCTACCTACCAGACACTATACCTACCTACCTACAGGCAACTATCCTTACCTACCTACCTACAGGCCGCTATACCTACCTACCTACCTACAGGCCACTATACCCACCTACCTACAGGCCCCTATACCTACCTAAAGGCCCCCTATACCTACCTAAAGGCCCCCTATACGTACCTACCTACCTAAAGGCCTCTATACCTACCTAAAGGCCCCTATACCTACCTACCTACCTACCTAAAGGCCCCTATACCTACATACCTACCTACCTACAGGCCACTATACATACCTACAGGCCTCAATACCTACCTACCTACACACCTACCTACAGGCCCCCTATACGTACCTACCTACCTAAAGGCACCTATACCTGCCTACCTACATACCTACCTATACTTAAGGCCCTATACCCTGCTACCTATACTGAAGGTCCCTTTACCTACCTACCTAAAGGCCCCTATACCTACCTACATACCTACCTATAATTAAGGCCCTATACCCTGCTACCTATACTGAAGGTTCCTTTACCTACCTACCTACAGGCCCCTATACCTACCACCTACCTATACTTAAAGCCCTATACCCTGCTACCTATACTGAAGGTCCCTTTACCTACCCACCTACCTACCTACCTATACTGAAGGCACATGTACCGTACTACCTATACTGAAGGCCCCTATACCTAGCTACCTACCTATACTGAAGGCACATATACCCTGCTACCTATACTGAAGGCACATATACCCTGCTACCTATACTGAAGGCCCCTATACCTAGTTACCTACCAATACTGAAAGCACATGTACTGTGCTACCTATACTGAAGGCCCCTATACCTTGATACCGATACTGAAGGCCTCTATACCCTACTACCTACCTATACTGAAGGCCCATATACCCTGCTACCTATACTGAAGGCCCATATACCCTGCTACCTATACTGAAGGCCCCTATACCTTGCTACCTATACTGAAGGCCCCTATACCTTGCTTCCTATACTGAAAGCTACCAATATTGAAGGCACCCATACCTAGCTAGCTATACTGAAGGCACCTTTACCTCGCTACCTATACCTGGGTACCTATACTGCGGGCAACTATACCACGGATCACACAATTCTTATGTGCAGGATTCGTTAGATTCGGGATTCGAAAGGTTCGAGATATTCAAGAACCTTTTCAGATTCGGATTCGGATTCGAAAAAATTGTGGATTCGTCCCATCCCTACTTTTAATCAATACCAGTTGCTTGGCAGCCCTGATGATCTATTTGGCTGCAGTGGTGCTTGAATAACACCCGAAACAAGCATGCAGCTAATAATGTCAGAAACACTTCTGCATGGTTGTTCAGGGTCTGTGGCTAAAAGTATTAGAGGCAGAGGATCAGCAGGACTGCCAGACAATTGGTATTGCTTTAGGCCTCTTTCACAGTGCGACGTTAAAGAGAAACTCCGACCAAGAATTGAACTTTATCCCAATCAGTTGCTGATACCCCCTTTTACATGAGAAATCTGTTCCTTTTCACAAACATACCATCAGGGGGCGCTGCCTGTCTGATATTGTGGTGAAACCCCTCCCACAAAGAAATTCTGAGTAGTACTCTTGGCAGTTTACTGTCTGTGAACCTTGCTGCATTCTGGGAAATAGCTGTTTACAGCTGTTTCCAACTGCCAAAAAATCATGCAGCAGCTACATCACCTGCCAACAGTAAAAGTGTCACCATGTAATGTCAGAATGTAAATTGGGGATTTATAAGATTTTACAATGGGCAAACACTGACTAAATCATTTATACATAATTATTGTAAAAATGAAGCACTTTTTTATTACATTATTTTTACTGGAGTTCCTCTTTAAAGTCGCCCGTTAGAAAATTTTATAACGCAGACTAATGCACAGCAATACAAAGTCTGTGCGACATTCACAGTGCACACGTTGCGTTGTGTGTAATGTGTAGCAATATTTAGGAAGAGCTGCATGCTGTGCGTTTAGCAATACATTTGTGTGTTGCACATGCTCAGAATTTATTTTTTTTTAAATGTAACGCATGCGCCGTTTTCGTTCCATCAGTATGCGAGGAAAATGGCGCACCAAGCGTCACATAACGTAGTACAAAATAACATCCAATTGTATAACCTACATGCGCTGCGTTAGGGGCACGTTGTGCAACTTTAACGTTGCATCAAACGCAACGTCCCACTGTGAAAGAGGCCTTAATGGAAATAAATGTGGCAGCCTTCATATCACTCTCACTTCAGATGTCCTTTAAAAAAAAAAATCATGTGTTCTCTGTCAGTGCAGTCTGTCTCAAATAATAGCTATGGAAAACAAAATATTAGCTATAGGAGTGAATCCAACCATCCAGGAAACCAATGATATTTTCAACTTGACAGATCACAAAACAATCACAACACAGTTTCTTGCCAAATCTATGATATGTCTAGCATCTTAATCAATCACACATCTATTTGTTCTCTTTATGGTTGAGTATAAATACTCTTACTCATTTGTTACGTATCTGTATGATCTGATAATGTTAAAAAGGGCAGGCAGCGGCGTCTTAAGGGGCGTGCACAGAGAGCAGCCCACCCCAGGATGTCAGCATGCAGGGGGGTTGACAACTATTCCAGGCTTCCTATACTGCGGGCAAATATTCCAGACTGCCTACACTGCGGACAAATATTCCAGGCTACCTATACTGCGGACAAATATCTTAGGCTTCCTATAATGTGGGCAAATATTGCAGGCTACCTTCACTGCAGGCAAATATTCCAGACTACCTATACTGTGGGCACATATTCCAGGCTAGCTATACTGTGGGCAACAATACCAGGCTACCTATAATCCGGGCAACTATTCCAGGCTACCTATACTGTGGGCAGCTATACCAGGCTACCTATATTGGGGGCACCTATACCTTGCATTACCCGCTGTGGTGCGCTCAGCATGCCACACTCCCTTTTTTTTTTTTTTTTTTTTGCGGGGGGGTCATTTAACCAGCCGGGCGGCCATCACCGCCGGAGGCTGCCGCTCAGGCCCTGCTGGGCCGATTTTCATCAAATAAAAAGCAGCACACGCAGCCGGCACTTTGCCAGCCGCGTGTGCTGCCTGATCGCCGCCGCAGCGCGGCGATCCGCCGCGTGCAGCGGCGAAAGAGGGTCCCCCCAGGCGCCTGAGCCCAGCGTAGCCGGAGCAAAAAGTTCCGGCCAGCGCTAAGGGCTGGATCGGAGGCGGCTGACGTCAGGACGTCGGCTGACGTCCATGACGTCACTCCGCTCGTCGCCATGGTGATGAGGTAAGCGAAACACGGAAGGCCGCTCATTGCGGCCTTCCGTGTTACTTCTGGCCGCCGGAGGCGATCAGAAGAACGCATCCGGAGCGCCCTCTAGTGGGCTTTCATGCAGCCAACTTTCAGTTGGCTGCATGAAATAGTTTTTTTTTTATTAAAAAAAAACCCTCCCGCAGCCGCCCTGGCGATCTTAATAGAACGCCAGGGTGGTTAATACCCAGAACCAGGTGTCAAATACCCTAGGTACACCACTGAGGGCAGGACATATGGTTGACTGTCTCAGCCACTTCCTAAATAGAGATACTGAAACCAATATAAATATACTGTATCTCCATCCATTTACCAGCCGAAGACGGTGCAATCAGAGACATAACAATAGACCCTGCAAGGGATGCAGCCACAGGGGGGCCCAGAAGGAGCAGGGGCCCCGTGGGGTGAGAAGTTTCTTTTCCCTGTCCGGAGGGACTGGCAACTAAGGGCACAGAGAGAAACAACTTTCTGCTATCTGCAACATTGTTCTAATGACTGCATCTGTTTAGCCACTGATAAGGAATTATACAAAGTTTTGTAGACAGTCCGTATTCAGTGTGCAACAGGGTCTTGTGTACAGCGCTGTTCTACCCCCAGCCTTTCTACCTCTCCCCAAGTGCTGTGTACTGTAGTGATGCTTGAGGAGTCTGGGCATGGAGAGAAAAAGCTTTCTATTCTCTGCACAATTGTTCTAATGACTGCATCTGCTCAGCCACTGATAACGAATAATACAAAGTTTTGTAGACAAAGATTTGTAAGCAGTCCCTATTCATTGTGTAGCAGGCTCTTGTGTACAGTGCCCAGCCCCCTACCTATCTACCCTTCCCCAAGTGCTGTGTACTGCAGTGATGTTGGAGAAGTCTGCAGAGCCAGTTCTGCTCCATCAGAGATGGACAGAGTGAGTGTAATAAGCTGAGGCTGGGAGCACACTGGTCTGTTGGTTTTCTGTATGCATTTACTGCACACCATGGGCTTGATTCACAAAGCCGTGATAACTCATTTTACAGTCGTGCTAGCGTTTTCCGTGCTCTAACGCGCATAACCGTTTTCGCTTGCAATTGCGAATTTTTGTGCGCTTATGTGCTCGTTTTCGTACAAAAATTCGCAGTAGTGCATGCAAATTCGCAATTGTGCGTGAAAACTGTTACGTGCGTTATAGCGCAAGCAAAACACTAGCGCAACCATGATATGAGTTAGCACGGCTTTGTGAATCAAGCCCCATGTGTGTCTGTATGTGTGAAAGCAAAAGCATGCATGTTTTATCACAGAAGCTAATGTAATTGAGAGAGAAAATGCATGCAGTGCTTCACTGTTGTTTTTATCTGCATGGGGAAAACACATGTAAGTGTACACTAGCCAATTGAATGACATTGGTTCTCCGGTTACCTGTGCAGAAAGTGAGGGGGCCCCATTGAAAGTTCGGCAGGGGGACCCAGTGACTTCTAGCTATGTCCCTGGGGGCAACCATATCTCCTGCAAAATGAGATATCAGTAACATACAGATTTAAAAAGTATGTATTATCATCAAAAACAGTTGCAACATTTAGGGCTCTTGCACAGTGGGACGTTGCGTTGCAGGGGACGTTAAGGTCGCATAACGTTCCCCTAACGCAACGCATGGTGGTGCTAAAGGTGGATGCTACATAGAGCCGCGTAATGCGGCTATTGGTGCGCCGTTTTCGTTCGATAGAACCGGCAATGATTCATATGAATCATTGCTAGCAGGCAGAGAATGATTCATATGAATCATTGCTAGCAGGCAGAGAATGATTCATATGAATCATTGCTAGCAGGCAGAGAATGATTCATATTGCAGCGCTGGGTCCCTGGTTCGAATCCCAGCCAGGGCACTATCTGCAAAGAGTTTGTATGTTCTCTCCATGTCTGCGTGGGTTTCCTCCGGGCACTCCGGTTTCCTCCCACATTCCAAAACATACGGATAAGTTAATTGGCTCCCCCTAAAAAAATTGGCCCTAGACTACAGTACTTACACTACATAATATAGACATATGGCAATGGTAGGGATTAGATTGTGAGCTCCTTTGAGGGACAGTTAGTGACAAGATACATATATATACACTGTACAGCGCTGCGTAATATGTCGGCGCTATATAAATACTAAATAATAATAATAATAATAATAATAATGAATCATTGCTAGCAGGAAGAGAACCAGCATTGCAGTGCAGTGAATATTAATTAGCCATGTGGCTAGGCAAAATAGCGGACTCCCTCCCCCCCCCCCCCCCCTCCTGCACAGAAAAAACAATAAAACAACATTACTGAGCATGTGCAAACAGTCTAACGCGGCTAAAACCGCGTATAACGCACAGCATGCTGCACTTTCATAGAACGTGCAGCATTACAATGTAACGCAGCGTGGGCACTGTGAATAGCCCATTGATTTTTCATTACTGTGAGTTGGGCTGCGTTACAGGCTGCTGTAACGTGCGCCTGTAACGTCACACTGTGAAAGCAGCCATAATGCTGGATAATTATGTATTATCCTATTGGAGCTTTGAACTATAACATAATGTGGCAGTTTGTGGTGCTCCGTGTAAAGATCGTAACTCTGTATGTTACCGGTTACCATCAGATTTTCATTAACCTAAGCAGAGGTCAATATTGGAACATTTTCACGCAGTGCAGCAACAAGGTTTCATCTGGAACACTGTGGGAGGGTCGACCTCTGTATCTGCTGGTGTCAAAGGGTCACTATCACAATAAAAATGTAAAATTACAATTCTTGTTAACACATACAGCTGAGAAGTACCTTACTTCCAGAGTAAAATGAGCCATAAATTACCTTTCTCCTATGTTGATGTCCCTTACAGTAGGTAGTAAAAATCTGACAGAACCGACAGGTTTTAGACTAGTCCTTCTCTTCATGGGGGACTCTCAGCAAAAGGATTTATACAAAGATGCTAACCAGCCTCCTTTCTCGCGTCACACTTTTTTTTAGCAGTTGGATCGAGCAACTGCCATTCACTAAGTGCTTGTGAAAATAATAAAAACCCGGAGACTCCCCCTTGAGGAGGTGGGCTAGTCCAAAACCTGTTGGTTCTGTCAGATTTCTGCTACCTACTGTAAGTGACAGCAACATAGGCAAAAAGTAATTTATGACTTATTTTACTCTGGGAAATAAGTACTTCTTATTTGTATGTGTAATGTGTTTACACGTATTTTACACTTTAAGAATTTAGCGATAGTAGTCCTTTAAAGGAAGGCCTCTTTTCCACGGGCAGTTAAACTATGTGCTCAGCAAGCAGCTGCCAGGCAGCAGTGAGCAGTTACAAGGCAGCAGTGAGTAGTGGAGATGTTGGCGCACAGCTCGCCAGCGAACATCTATGGACAACACTACTTTTGTGATGTTACACACATGCGCAAAGTGTGCCCGGCCACAGGCGCGCAATCAAGAATGCGCAACGCCAGGCCTGGGCAGTCAGCGCAGGACTGATGGGACCAGGAGAGAAACGGGAAGGCTTTATAGGACCCAGAGCCTTCCCTCTCCTTAGGTGAATATCTGGTTTGTTTCTTTTTTATATTCGCTTCAGACTCCCTTTAAGGCCTCTTTTCCACGGACTGTTGATAGGCAGTGAAATGCCTCTCAAACTCTCACAACTGCTTGCTGCTGTCTGGTAACTGCTTGCTGCTGCCTGATAACTGTTCACTGCAGCTTGGCAACTGGTTGCTGCTGCCTGGTAACTGCTCACTGCTGTCTGGCAACTGCTTGCTGCTGCCTGGTAACTGCTTGCTGCTGCCGCTCACTTCAGCCTGGCAACTGCTTGCTGCTGCCTGGTAACTGCTCACTGCTGTCTGGTAACTGCTTTCTGCTGCCTGATAACTGCTCACTGCAGCCTGTCAACTGCTTGCTGCTTCCTGATAACTGCTCACTGCTGCCTGGTAACTGCTTGCTGAGCACACAGCTCAGCGGTCCATGAAAAAGAAGCCTTAGGCCTCTTTTCCACGGATGTTTGAACTGTGTGCTCAGCAAGCAGTTGTCAGCAGGGCCGGGCCGAGGCAGAGGCTGGAGAGGCTCCAGCCTCAGGGCGCAGTGTAGGAGGGGGCGCACAATTCATTCAGCTGTTATTCCCAATTGTGTTTAAGGCAGAAAGAAATAAGAAAAGGGAATACATGACAATGACTGCAAGCCAGATAACTAGAGATTAAGGTGTTGGGGAGGTTGGGGGCCCTGGGGCACCTATTAGTCTAATAGCAATCAGTGTGTGACGGCTGGGGTGGGAGGGATGGAGGGGCGCACTTTGCTGTCTCAGCCTTGGGTGCTGAAGGACCTTGTCCCGGCTGTGGTTGTCAGGCAGCAGTGAGCAGTTACATACCTCCCAACTTTTTGAGATGAGAAAGAGGGACACTTAAAGAAAACCTGAACTGAAAATTAAAAGTCAAAATAAGCATACACAAGTCATACTTACCTCCTGTGTAGACTACTCCTCAATCTCTTTCTCCTCTCCTGCGTCCTGTTTGTTCACTGTGATCAAGGGAATTTTCCGTCCTCCCTTTTGAAAATGGCCATAACCCCATAACAGCTTCCTGGTCAGCACACAGTTAAACTGTAACATCGCCCACCTGAGCCATAAGGAAACATGGACATTACCTGGCACGTCAGTTATCCTCTCAGCTATAACTGACAGCAACTGATATTTTACTGACAGCAACTGATATATTTCAGTTCTGACAAAATATTGTCAGAACTGGATGGGATTATTGTCAGAAGAAAATGGTGAGCTCCTGAGAGGAACTGATGGCAAGGTAACTCTGTAATGTTCATTTGAAGTTACCTCATGTGTTTATTTTAAATATTTTTACTCAGTACAGGTTCTCTTTAAGCCACACCCCTGCCACACCACTAATCACGCCCCCTCACAACCCTAGTCACGCATACCATAAATATTTCATAAGAAAAATATATTGTTTTATAATTCAAACCACACTGGCCCTTTCTATCCTGGTTCATTTGCTTTCATATTAACATTTTTAAAATTAGTAATATATCAATTTAAAGGATGGGAATAAAGTTTAGAGTCAATCAAACACATTTTTTAGCAGAGAATATATATATTTACATAGAAAGAGGGAAAATGTCCTGAAAAAGGGACAAATGAGGAGGAAAGAGGGACAGAGGGACAGGGCTCCCAAAGAGGGACTGTCCCTCCAAAAGAGGGACAGTTGGGAGCTTTGCAGTTATCAGGCAGCAGTGAGCAGTTACCAGGCAGCAGCAAGCAGTTGTGAGAGTTTGAGAGGCATTTCACTGCCTACCAACAGTCCATAGAAAAGAGGCCTTATGGTGCCCATACACTATACAATACAAAGGTTTGATTTTCCTGTTTATTCGATCTAAATGATCGAATCAAATGAAAGTTGAAAATATTTTTTCTTTCGATCAAGAAATTCGAACGATTATCCCATTTTTTTTGAGAAAAATCTGATCGGACATGATGGAAAAATCTTTATATTCGATCTAACGGAATAATCGAACTAAATTATCTAATCAAAAAAAAAATTGTACCATGTATTACATTAGACTTTATGTTGGAGAGAATACAAAGCTGAAACTTGTTTACTCGAAATCATCCCCTCTTTGGAAACATGAGATGGAAGATGGGACAGGTGTTGCCGGAACAGTATTGGGAGAGCACTGGTTCTACCATCCTCATGTTTCCAAACAACATCCTCTATTTACAATCTTTATATTTCTGATTTCTAAGTGTTTGATACCTGCCTGTAAGATGTCTAGAGAGTGTGAGTAGTTGGGCTTTGTGCACCCTTTTTACTCTCCCTAGGAGCATGGGTATGACTCTCTTGGCTGCTTCATCTGCATTATCGTTACCTATAGCAACCACATCATTTTATGTATTGATGTGCTCCATTTTAGATATGTGTTTATGGAGTAGTGCCCTTCCCAGCAGATCCCACCTTAGGCCTCCTTTCCACGAACTGTCGATAGGCAGTGAAATGCCTCTCAAACTCTCTCAACTGCTCACTGCTGCCTGGTAACTGCTTGTTGCTGCATGATAACTGCTTACGTCTGCCTGGTAACTGCTTGCTGAGCACACAGCTCAACAGTTTGTGGAAAAGAGGCCTAAGAGCTGCATGCTTTACATTTTCTTGGCTCCTTCATCTATTTTGTGGTTTTTATTAGTACTTTTTCTATTGTACATATTTGATGTGTCATTTGAGCGTTTGGCGTGAAGTGAACCACTGCTCTATGCAATGTCACTGGGCAAATATTTATTTGTGTTTTATGGTAATAAATTTTGCGTTTCCTACACATAATGTGCTTTATTAGTACACGGTTTCATTCACGCTGTAAACTCTGTTGAGTGGTGAAGGGTGTATTCCATTACTCTGCTGCTGTTCATTGCTGTGCTGCTCCTATTGCTGTTTTTCTGAGTGGCTGGATGAGAACG
Source organism: Hyperolius riggenbachi (assembly GCF_040937935.1). Lineage (NCBI taxonomy): Eukaryota > Metazoa > Chordata > Amphibia > Anura > Hyperoliidae > Hyperolius > Hyperolius riggenbachi. Next base: position 432,742,484 of record NC_090649.1, read on the forward strand.
CCAGGCAAAGAGCTGCAGACTACAGCTGCATACCAGTCAGTAGAAAACAAGCTGTTGTGGGTGGGGTCATATTAGGACAAGGGTTCATGGAAACTTGTTCTTTTGCCATGTCATGCGCAGGCTAGAGCGGATTAACGTCACTGAAATAAGAAAGCAGAAAGAAATGCTGCAGTTATGGTCAGGTCAAGAGAGTGCTTATTTATCCCTGTGTCACTAAGCCGATTCCAAAAATGAAATCTAAATGATAGCAGGACTCAGCACCCTTGCAGTATACTTTTATTAGTGTGGATTCATAGTGCAGATTACTGTTATTGCTGGTAATAGAAGTCCGCCATTTGTGAAGCAGGAGTACAGCCCGGGGGCTCTTTTATATGCATTTAAAGTAAACCTGAACTGAAAATAAACTTATGAGATAATTAATTGTAAGTGTAGTACTAATGGTAAATAAAACAGTGTATCATTTTTATTTTCGGCTTCAAGTGCACCTGAGTTGAAAGAAGTCCCAGGATTTATACTTACGTGGGGCTTCCTCCAGCCTCCTTAAAGCCACTCAATTCCTCGCCATCTTCAAGGGCCACTCTCGTCCCCCACTGGACAGCCCGGTACACAGGCCGACTCACCCCTAGCTGCGCAGGCGCCCTCGTCATGTTCCTGTGGCAGGAGCATTCTGCACCTGTGCACAAAACGCTCCCAGCGACGGGGGCGCATGCGGCCAGGCATGCGTGACCAAGCGCCACTCGGCTAGTATAACGCGCCATCCAGCGGGGGACCAAAGTGGCCCAGGGAGACGGAGAGAAACCAAGTGGCCTCAATGGGGCTGGAGGAAGCCCCAGGTAAGTATAAATCCTGAGGCTTCTTTTGTCTCAGGTTTCCTTTCAGATTAAATTCCTGCAGGCTCTGACAGTATGCCAAACATTGGCACGTATGCAATTAACTTTTTCTCCGAGAAGATAATTTTCATCTCTTTAAAATAACCTTTCAGCATTTTACAATTGAAAAAATACACATATGTACCTCCACACCCCTGACCTATCCACCACTACCATGGACCAGGGCTCCACCTGCCTATCAGCCATCTACTCCTGGATGTCCGCTAGGTTCCTGAAACTAAATCTGGACAAAACAGAATTTATGATCTTGCCACCTTGGCCATCCCTGACCCTCCCAGATGTACATGTCACTGTTAACCACACTACCATTCATCTTACCTCTCAAGCCCGCTGTCTGGGTGTCACTCTAGACTCTGCACTCTCGCCTACAGGTGCCTGATGATGGAAAGGCGGCTCAATCCTCTCCCCGAGTGCCTCCGTCCGTATGCAGAGTCTTGATGAAAGTGTAAATAAGAGGTTACTTACCCAGCCAGGGGCCCCTCTAGCTACCTAATACTAAGGAACACCTGTGGCTACCTATGACGGGCAGGGGAAGTAAGAAAGAAGTGATAGCTGGGCCAGCCAGCACACTTGTGGTGTGGTTCAGGGGGGTTTGCAGGTTCATGGAGGGTGAAGTCTAGGATGCCAGGACATGTGTGCCTATAGGCTCCCATGACGTAAATCCGGGCCTGGGCAGACAGAAGTATACACTCCTCCCATCGCTCCACCATGGCAGCTCCCCTATGTGAATCGCTCCACTGGCTTCCTATCCAGTCCAGAATCATATTCAAGATACTGTGTCTGGCCTACAAATCTGTCCACAAACCCTGCCCAACCTACATTTCCGATCTTACTCAGATGTAAATACCCAGCCGCTCACTCCGCTTCTCCAATGAACTTCGCCTGACCGCCCCCCACATCACCCAGTCCCATGCATTCCTCCAGGACTTCTCAAGAGCTGCTCCCCCCCATTAGGGTTGCTCTTTCCTTCAACAAGGCCCTCAAAACGCACCTTTCGCTCTTGCCTACCCCCCCTCACTGGTGCTCTAAACCCGCATCTGAGCTCTGATCCCCTACCTTTCGTGTCCCCACCTCTCCTCCAAATTGTAAGCCTTCGGCAGGGTCCTCCTCCTTGTGTATCCTACCTGTTCACGCACCTCCATTACCGTACACCCATCCTATGGATCTGAGTGAACTCGACTTGCCTAATCTCCATGCTCCCATCCAGCGACTGACTAAGCATTACCTGGTACAATATAATATGTTCGTGAAAAAGCACTATCAAAATTATTTTATGACAAAGTGTGAAAATATCACCTAGGTGAAAAGTCAGTAGAAAACGCGAATTGCATATGGGCCATTTAGTAAAATGTCAATTCACAAAGCTTGTTAACGCATGGCAAGCTAAAATTACCAGTGAGGTAAATTAACGACTTGTGCTGTAAATACATCAACACATCAGTAAGTGTTAATTCACAAAGATTAGAACATGCGGTAAAGCAAAATAGGATGTTCGGTATTTGAGACCAGTTCTAATGTCTTGGAAACTACATATCGGCATTGACAGACTGATGCAGAGAGCCAATAGGAACAGCTTCTCCTTCCTACTTCTTCCTCCGTTGGTGCCAATATGCTGTTGGGTGGGACAAGTTTCTCCCCCCCCCCCCCCAGGCAGCAGAGAAGAGAGCTGGCATAGAGAGAGGTTTACCCTGCAGCCCTTCAGAGAGTAAGGAGCCGGAAGTTGCCAATCTGCCGTGAGCGTATACCTACGTTGCCACGAGACCTCTGGGACGATCTGCTGTGACGTGCGGCGGACCAGAAGTCATGCAAGTCTATGGCGACGCAGGTTTTCTTAAATATGCATGCAGCGGTGCAGATGCACGGAAGCGTGTTTTTACAACACGCTTCCGTGCACTTCCGTATTTCCAAAACAGGAAGTGAGCGCAATCGAGTATCACTTCCTCTTTGGCTGTTAGCCAGAAGGCCTGTTTTTGACGGCGCTGCCCCTTGGCTGCACCGCTAACGCCAGTTTGCAGTGTGAAACTGAGCCTTTAGACTCCTGCTTCAAGATGCCGAGGAGCAACTAGTGAAATCATCGAAGCATTGTGCTTCTTATGTTTATTGAAAGTTCATCTAAATTCTGTCCATTGAATAAAATATTATGAAAGACTGATTCAGAAGGGCTAGAAGGGGCCAAGTAGATCTAAAGGGATGCATCTTACTATTGTAACATAGAGATGACCCGAACAGTTCGCTGGCGAGCAGTATTCTGCTAACGTCAGCTGTTCGCATTTGTGGCGAATAGCGAACATTTGGCGTGTTCGATTCGCCCCCTATACCTATCATTAAGCTAAACTTTGACCCCTTACCTCACAGCCAGCAGAAACATGGCAGCCAATCAGCTAGCACCACTTCTTGAACCCCCAACCCCCCCTATCAAAACTAGTAGCAGTGGCTATATTAGATTAATTCTCTGCTGGCTGTTAGTGAGAGCAGGGTCAGACTTGCTGTAGATAGGTAGGGAAAGCAATAGCTAGGCCCAGGGCCGGGCCGAGGCATAGGCTGGAGAGGCTCCAGCCTCAGGGCGCAGTGTAGGAGGGGGCGCACAATTCATTCAGCTGTCATTCCTAATTGTGTTTGAAGCAGAAAGAAATAATAAAAGGGGATACATGGCAGTGACTGCAAGCCAGATAACTAGAGATTAAGGTGTTGGGGAGGTTGTGGGCCCTGTGGCCCTCTTAGTCTAATAGCAATCAGTGTGTGACAACTGGGGTGGGAGGGATGGAGGGGCGCACTTTGGTGTCTCAGCCTTGGGTGCTGGAGGACCTTGTCCCTGCTCTGGCTAGGCCTGTGTTCTTGCTCCTCACTTGCTGTGAAAGCCCCTCAAACAGGCCTTTTGAGGGTTAGCACATCAGTCTCCTGTGTTTTTTTTGTGTGTGACACTCCACAGCCCACTGACACCTAGAGCTGTGTGCACTACTGCTGTTGCTTCATTAATTTGCAGGCACAGAGCCACTCCAGTGCATTTTTATTTCACTGTATTCTGATAGTGCTTTTGCATTTCTCTGTGTGTGAGACACTCCACAGCCCACTGATACTCAGAGCTGTGCATAATGTGATTTCTGCCCATTTGGGATTAAAACCAGACTTTGTGTCAACTATGTAATTTTTGGTGGGACTTTTGGCATGGATCCCCCACCGGCATGCCCCTGTCCAGGTGTTAGACCCCTTGAAACAACTTTTTTCCATCACTTTTGTGGCCAGAAACAGTCTTTGTATGTTTTAAAATTTGCCTGCCCATTCAAGTCTATAGCGGTTCGCCAGATTTGCCTGTTCACGAACATTTGCGGAAGTTCGCCGTTTCTTGAATGAAAAATTCTATGTTCGCGACATCTCTATTGTAATGCTGTCACTGCATAGAAGTGGGAGGACATCAACAAAACAGACTCTGATTTGTGATTGGAAACACATTCCCATTCACAGATCATTACTCTGCCATGGGGTGAAGTCACGCACGCGCGCTTCCGAGCATGCCATGCATTAGATGCCACAAACTGATATCTATGCCCCTGGTACGGTAAGTGAAGTCCTGCAGGGGCGTAGATATACTGTCTGTAAAACAATAAGTGGTTAATATCCTACCTGGCCTGCCTTTCCAATTTATTTTCTGAGGAGGGAGGAGGGCATCCAAAGTTTTCCTGGGGGGCGGGTCTGCCGATGAAATAACCCAGGGCCGAGGCATAGGCTGGAGAGGCTCCAGCCTCAATGCGCAGTGTAGGAGGGGGGCGCAAAATTCATTCAGCTGTCATTCCTAATTGTGTATGAAGCAGAAAGAAATAAGAAAAGGGGATACATAGCAGTGACTGCAAGCCAGATAACTAGATATTAAGGTGTTGGGGAGGTTGTGGGCCCTGTGGCCCTTAGTCTAATAGCAATTAGTGTGTGACAGCTGAGGTGGGAGGGATGGAGGGGTGCACTTTGGTGTCTCAGCCTTGGGTGCTGGAGGACCTTGTCCCTGCTCTGAAATAACCTACCCGTCAAATCTGCCTACATGCATTGACAAATACATAGACAGGAGGGTTAGGGAGGGGATAGTAAAGTCAATGGGATGTAGGTTAGTTCGACAATGTAGTCTATTTTGTTAGAGCAGAAGTTACCCAGTGATTTCTAGTTACACCCCTGCTGGTAATCTGAAACTCCCAGCATGAATTTTGTTTGGCTTTATCGCATTGGTATAGCCACATGATCAGGAGCTCAGTCAGACATTTTTAGCTTAACCATGACAGAATAAGAGCTGGATAACAACTAGTGCTGCAGCTTGTTAATAATCTATCCAAAGTTCAATTCCATGTGAGTGAGTGTAATATTTACAGTATTACTATGGGGAGGTGAAGGAAAAGTGAGGGAATGAAGAATTTAATCTTCTGCTGAATTTGCCCTCTGACCAAGAAATGGCTAGTCTATAATTGTAATTGAAGGGTTTTTTTGAAGCTGTGAGAAGCAGCTAATAAATAATAATAATTATTATTAATAATAATTAAAAAAATAGCTCTAAAAACTCAGTGCCCCAAAGTCAGAGCTTGATGTGCATTGTAATGAGTAAAATAAATATTTGATCCCTTATCAACCAACAAGATTTCAGGCTCCCAGGTGTCTTTGCTGTATGCAGGTAAGGAGCTAAGATTAGGAGGAACCTCTGTCAGGCCTGGAACCCACTACAAAACGCTATCACTAATCGCAATCGCTAGTGTTTTGAGCGCTAGCTATGAGCAGTTTGTAAGCAATTTCATGAGCGTTTTAGGAAGCGATTTTAAAAAGTGTAATCAATTTGCCAGCGGTTGTGTAGCGATTAGCGTTTTAAAGTCTGATTGGTCCTTTCATTTAATTTTAATTTTGTTACTGTGTACAGTAAGTTTAAAACGCTAGCAAAATCGCTCCGTGCAAGTTTTGATGAGCGATTACGCCAGTAATTGTATACTTTAAATTGAAGCGCAAACACTAACAAAATGCCCTGCGTTTGTGATTTTGCTAATCGCAATTGCTTCTGTGGAATTTGCACCATCCATTTACATTGACAGAGCGTTTAGGGAAATTGCTAGTGATTTATCACGCTCCCTAAACGCTCAAAAAATCGCTCTAGTGGGATCCAGCCCTAAGAGAGCGCTCCTAATCCCAGCTTCTTATAAGACCTGTATAAAGGTGGCCATACACAATTCCATTTTTTTTTTTTTTTTTAGTAAGATTTTACTTTTTTACTTTTAAATTATTTTATCAAACCTACCATACACTATTACATTTTCAGAGCAATCAACCTGATTTTTTAAACACATCTGATCAGATTTTTATTTAAAAAAAAAAAAAACTGAAGAAGCAACTGATTTTTATTGAGCAAAAAAAATGACTTTTTAATTTCTTCTCTATTTGATTGTTTTGGTCGAATAAACAGGCAAAATCAAATTATTTGATTGTACCATGTAAAAGACACCTGAAGCAATCATTCAGATTTCAAGCTAGCCACCATGGCTAAAGGTGGCCATACACTGATAGATTTGCAGCAGATTGGACCATCAGATAGATTTCTGTCAGATGCCTGTAAAGTCGAATCTGACAGGAATCTATCTGATGTGTGCCACACACTAAGAACAGATTTCCAATAGATTTCAGAATGAAATCTATCTAAATGCATTGTTGCACCATTATGCTGGGAATACACCATAAGTTTTATTTAGCAGAGAGATGCTTCGATAGATAATTTCCGACATGTCCGATCTTATTTTCGATCGTTTTTCTGATCGATTTCTCATAGAAGTGAATGGAAATTGATAAGAAAAGATAAGAAAATCGATTGGAAATAAGATCGGACAGATAGATCAAATAAATCGAAATCGGCGGCAAATTGATCGATCAATTTGATAGACGGGCATACAAGCAAAATCAGCTGACCAAGTACTATTTTGCTCACTGCACATCGGTACTGCTGACCCTACTGAAAACCATCTGACTTTTGAGGTCATTGTAACCCCCTTCCCTTCAAATATAACCAATCATAGGATGGCCATTTTATAATGCCCTAACATACAACATACTAGCATTTTGTGTGATTGCATTATGTGATCAAAGTGTGTGAAGGACAAAGCTGAAAAGTGGTCCCCAAACTTAAAGGGAATATCCAGGGTGTAAAAAAAAATCTACTTACCTGGGGCTTCCTCCAGCCTCTGGCAGTCGTCAGGTGTGGCTGGGAGCGGAGCTGCGACGAGGGCACAGGATGGCTGCCAGGGGCTGGAGGAAACCCCAGGTAACTAGATCTTCTTTATTTATTTTGCTTGAACCTTCCCTTTAAGGCCCGTATACACGCTCAACCAGACTGCCTGATTGTCTTATGATTTTGGTCTGTTTGATGACAATCAGGCATGTGTACGCATGCCAAATGACTAGACCAGCGGCTGATAACAGGCAGTTTACCCGATCCATCCAGTGGATCAACTCATACGACTGATAAGGCTGATATCACGCAGTTGGCAAGGTGTGTACAATATTATTTGAGCAATGTACGTGTTTTGAATGAGGCGATGTTGAGCAGTCCATCATTTTCGCAGTAAGTAAATGAGATGGTCTTTCAGTATTTTGGTGCACGGAAAATACAAGTCATGTAAACGGTTTGTTGTGGTGTCGGTCATGTTGTGGAGTTGGTCTTGCACTTTGTTGGACGTGTGTACGTACCATTATACTAGACATCCACAGTGAAAATCTATGTCTGCTTGATACTTGGTGAACCAGAAGCTCATAGTGAACCAGAACTCCTAGGAGCATGCAAGGGCAAAAAAGGACCAAAAATCCCTCTTACTAAAACACTATGAAAACAAAAATGTGCCTTCTTTGTTACTTGATGTAATGTGGATTTAAGAACCAGCTGTCAGTAATCCTGCGCTTACCAGCTCAGTTGCTGTTACCTCCGCTGGCACCGCATCTGGGGCTTCCGGTGCAGCCGGCTGCATTGGCAGGCATGATGTCAACAGCGTGCCTGCGGGGATCCGTGATACTCTGACTGAAAATGAGGGCGGACGCATGCGTTGGCAGCGTCGCTCCTCTTATGCTCTAAGGAAGCGTGTCAGCTGACCAGCTGTCAGCTGACATGCAGGACTCCACCTCCGGGTTCGGATTGGCCGAGCCGCTTGGGGGCCTTTTCTCCTGCTTACCCGGGCTACTTTAGCGCTGTTCTGATACTTGCTCACTGTCTGCTTTAGCTAACACTTCGCAGTGAAGGCTTCAGACCTTAGTCAGTTCCGTGTGTGGCTTGAACCGGCAGGACCCCGGGGATTCCATACTAGCTAGCCTACTATTATTATATATTGATTACTGTGTTTGACTTCTGCCTGTTTTTCTGACTACTCTTTGCCTGCCTATCTGATCTGTTGCCGACCTCTGCATGATTACTCACTTAGATTTGCCTGCTGACTCTGTACCTTTGCCAATCTGATCTGTTGCCGACCTGATTTGTCTGACCATTTTCAGTATGTGTACTCAGTGTTAGTGCTGCCTTCCACTGTTACTGTCTGTAAGACTTTACCCTTTCAGGGAAAGTCAAATATTTGTCCGTCTGCTAGTGCCCACACACACTAGCAGATCGTTACACCAGCTTACTCATCCCCATCTTTACTGTATTAGCACTGAACAGGTGTTACAGACCCACTGAGTCATCATTTCTGATCTGAGTCAACCACCTTGTAAAAGGTCAGACACTGAAAAGAACGTGTTACATTTGCTAAATGCGAATATATCGCTATGTGAATTTTACATTCTTTGATCTTGCACAGATTCTTTAATTAATTGTTACCATAGCAACCTCAATAGCTGTAAGCTTGCTTTGCATATCGTTACAGCAAGCCGCTACCAAATGCCCAAAGCGTGAGGCTTAATGGTCACAGAAGAGTATGACATAAGTAAATAGTGCTATTTACGGGCTGTATTGGGGTGCAGGGGCTGTAACTTTATTAGCTATTTCTGTTTGGCTCTGGCCACAGATCTAAGAACACCATCTAATAGTTTAGAGATCATTTATAGGCAAACGCAGGTGGGGATTACAGCTGCCCAGGATCCCCCCTCAGACCAGGGCCGGTGCAGTGTCTGGGGACAGGCACAAGTTGAGACACCAGAATATCTGCAGGTATCCTGCAGCTCACAGCACTGCCCCCTTTCTTTCCCTGCTACAGTTGACTTTGGATGGAGCAGCAGTGTGTGTGCAGAGCATGGAGCAGCAGTGTGTGTGCAGAGCATGGAGCAGCAGTGTGTGTACAGAGCATGGAGCAGCAGCGTGTGTACAGAGCATGGAGCAGCAGTGTGTGTACAGAGCATGGAGCAGCAGCGTGTGTACAGAGCTTGGAGCAGCAGTGTGTGTACAGAGCATGGAGCAGCATTGTGAGTACAGAGCATAGAGCAGCAGTGTGTGTACAGAGCATGGAGCAGCAGTGTGTGTACAGAGCATGGAGCAGCAGTGTGTGTACAGAGCATAGAGCAGCAGTGTGTGTACAGAGCATGGAGCAGCAGTGTGTGTACAGAGCATGGAGCAGCAGTGTGTGTACAGAGCATGGAGCAGCAGTGTGTGTACAGAGCATGGAGCAGCAGTGTGTGTACAGAGCATGGAGCAGCAGTGTGTGTACAGAGCTTGGAGCAGCAACTTGTGTACAGAGCATAGAGCAGCAGTGTGTGTACAGAGCATGGAGCAGCAGCATGTGTACAGAGCATGGAGCAGCAGTGTGTGTACAAAGCATGAAGCAGCTCTGGGCAACTTAACAGATTCAGGTAATGAGCGCAGCCCCTGCTGGGTGAATGTTTTCTTTTCCCCTTCATTACCTATGTTGGCTGTCCTCATTATTATCTGTATCCAAACCGCTCCTGATCGATTCCGTTGTCGGTTGGTCAGTCGGTCGGACGGGAAATTGCATTATGTGTACCCAGCATTATTGTCCGACCATATTATACTGTATTATGCGTGGGAGACCTTGCAGGAATTCCCCTCTTGAAAATCTTGGGTGTGACCCTAGTGCTGAAATGTTGCCTCTTATGTATGAAAATAGCTTTTTAGAAGAAGATCGTAAAAAAACCACATCCACATAAGAGCTTACATATTTCAGCTACAAGTTAATTATAACCCACATGCAAATGAAGACAAAAACGGAGAAATCTGGGGAGCCAGACCTTGTGCAATATTTATTAGGAATATATATTAGTGAGTGAAATGTTGGTACTCAGATGCATGGGTTGCCGATATCAGACAACCAATTCTGTAGTTTCGATGGTTCGTCTTCTATCACCCTCTACTAATAGGTTAACACTGCACTTAGATCGCTCTCTTTCACACTCTTCCCTGTTCCACAACTGGCCCATGTGGGAACATAATTATGAAATAGGTATCAAGCGCAAACCCTTAGGGATGGGCAGCGCAGTGGTGTATTGGTTTGGACTCTTAGAGTTTGTATGTTCTCCATGTGTCTGCATGGATTTCCTTCAGGCACTTTGGTTCCCTCCCACATCCCAAAAACATACAGATAACTTAAATGGGTTCCCCCTAAATTGGCCCTAGACTGCGGTATGTAACATGACGGTGGTAAAAAAAATATTCTCCTGGCTGACTCAAAGCACCAGAGCTGCAGCCACTAGGACACACTCCATAGGCAGTAGTAGTGTCAGGGAGTCTCTTGCCCAAGGACTCCAACTGAATAGGTGCTGGCTTACTGAACAGGCAGAGGCAAGATTTGAACCCTGGTCTCCTGTGTCAGAGGCAGAGCCCTTAACCAGTATACTATCCAGCCACTAAGGATTATATTGTGAGCCCCTCTGAGGAATAGTTAAGTGACAAGACCATATACTCTGTAGAGTGCTGTGGAAGATGTTGGTGGTATATAAATACTAATTAATAATAATAAATAATAATACAATATCAGTAGGGCACACTAAAATGTAGGAGGCTCCCACAAGGTGGTGATCAGTGGAAGTGTGCTTACCTTCACAAAAGATACAATGGGACAAGAAAGTTACTTTTGTTTGGACACAACTCGTTTTGCTGGTCACTGCCAGCATCACCAGGAGGAGAGACGCTCAGCAGTCCTCTTTACATGGGGAGATTTTCACCTGATGAAGCCGCGGTGGCCAGCAAAATGTGTTTAAATAATTATAATTAATTAATTAATTATAAGCACACCCTTACTGTTCATCACCCTTGGGGCGCCTCTTACTGTTTAGTTTTCTTTGCTGTTTAGTTTTCGAGATACAAGTGACTCCACATATTTATTCCCATACCCCCTACCTCCTATACCCACCCAAGAAAATACATGGGAAAAAATGGAGTGGGATGGAGACTAGGGGAGTGGAAAGAGAGAAGAAACAAATATAATCACCAAACAAACAAGATGGCAACATAAAATATATACAAGAATAATACATAAAAGATATACAGGTACGATACCCAAAAGTATATTGAACACCAATATATTAAACTCCCATTGGATACATTGGAACCCATTTTATGCTGAGACCAACCAGGAAAATTTCCAGTAGGAAATATTTTCTGTGCATTTCTTTTCTAATAGCTTGGGTCTGGGTGGGGTGCCGGTACTCCCTATTGGAGAAAAAGACACAAACACAATGGGAGCCTAAATGGTGTATCAGGATTAGGCAGGAACAGTGAAAGACAAAATGGCTACTCATAAAAGAAGGTTGCATAGGGGCAACCAACCGCTGAAAGCAGGTGGAGACAATTAACCCGACTCCACTCGGGGTATTCTGATGGGACTGGATACGGTCGCTCTCCTTGTGGCAAAAAAACAGAACTGGCTCTCAAAGTGGTGTGACCCAAATGAGACCGGAGGAGACCCCTCCAACCTCGGTGGGGAGGGGGGAAGTACAGTACAAAGGGATAAAGAAGAGGGGCCCAGGTGTTAATAAAACTAGGTTAAAGTCACTAAAATTATAAGAAAGGAGGAGGCTTACGACAAGCTCTTTAAGAAAAGAGATTTATTCAGCACAGGCAACGCATTTCATGGGTCCAAGCCCACTTCCTCAGGCCAATACAAGTGCCGGAGGTAAAAGTAACCAGTAGCTGTCCTTTCATATGATATAACCCTGATGATCCTTATGGAATTGTTACAGGCATTAGGTGAGAGTCGAGAAGATATCCCCTGTAGTGGCATAAAGCCCCTGGTTGTGCAACTTGTGTACTGAAGGTAACAAGTGGTGCATATAATTACACGAGGGACTTGAGTATTACAATTGATATCATGTGTTAGGGTTGAGGACCTGCATATTGTACATGGACTATTGCTCTGCTCGGCTCACCTTCACTTTGGTTCAGGATGAGGTATGCCGAATTCCAGGCAGCATTAATTACTATTCCCCCTCCAAGTTATAGCAACTCGGAGGGAGAAGTAATTTGGGGTCTGGTGACTGCCGGCACCTGAATTAGACTGCTGCGTGGCCATAGACATAAGAACATTATGTCTTAGCCGGCGCTTAGGTCAGGTGCAGCGCAGGGAAGAGTGCATGTTAAAATGACCTGCCTTGTTTTAACAAACTTTGGGACCACTGGATAGAAAAAGCTAACTGCTAACACTTTAACTGCTGTGGGATGTTCTCCTTTACGTGTTGACTGTGTCATTCGGGCCTTCCTTTTTTGCCCTTCTACTCTTCTTCTACTCTCCTCTTTACGTGTCAGTACTTCTCCCGAGCTTTTCCTTCCTCTAACCTCTGTCCACCTTACATTCCTATGGTATGTACTGTATTAATGCTATTGTGTAACAACTTGATATGCACAATTTCTTGCATTTTGTTTGATTATACCAGGCTTTCTCAACCGGGGGTTCCTTGAGGACTCTGCAGGGGTTCCTTGGCATTTTCCCCCATCGTGGAGGAAGTATAATAGCGTACATTATAATAGGGGGTACTGTAAAAAGAAGCACTAAATTGAGGGTCAGAATAAGGCCCGGTTCACACTTGCGGTGGCCCTCCGGAATCGCCGTGCCGGAGCCGCACCGCTTGCAGAACGGACGGAACGGACGCACGGCATAGCAATGAAAGCCTATGCGTCCGTTCACATGCGTCCGTTCTGCCGAACCGGAACCGGACCGGATCCGGGCCGGATCCGGACTCCGGCCTCCGTTCCAACATGCGCTATTTTTTCATCCGGCTCCTCCGGCAGCCGTATCCGGGGCGGAGCCGGACTGCACCATCCGGCCAATACAAACCAATGGGAACCGGAGAGCGCACAACACACTGGCTGAGAAATCCGGATGTTCTACCCCACTTCCTATGGGGATTGTTGCGGCGATATTGGATGGGGACACATGGGCAAGCATTTTGGAGTGGAGCAGCACAGCTGGATCCGGATCCGGAGATGTTGGCAGCATGTCGCAGGTGGAGGTGAGTGCTAAACAGCAGAGGGCCTGATTCCACAGGTCCCCCTTCTGCTGATCTCCCAGACCCCAACATTTTTTTTGTTTTTAACGTTACTTTTGCCAAACGGATCCGGATCGCATCCTGATGGACACCTGATGCAACCTGACCGGATCCGGATCGGATCCGGATCAGAACCGTACGGTTCCGATCCGGATCCGGTCCGGATCCGGTCAGGTCATCCGGTCCGTTTGGCAAACAACCGCAAGTGTGAACGGGGCCTAATAAGGAGCACAGTATAATGAGTGGCAGTGTAATAGGAGTTAGTGAAATTAACAGCCTCACCTACTTTTAAAGACCATGCCTCCGGAAAAATAAATGCAGGGGTTCCTCGAGATTAAAAAATTGTTTGTAGGGGTTCCTTGAGATCCAAAAGTTATTTGCAGGGTTCTTCCAGGGTAAAAAGGTGGAGAAAGGCTGGATTATAAACTGGATGTATACATTATACTTCTGTATCGTTACTGTTTTGTACTTCAATAAATCTTTTTGGTCAATGAAAAAATGACCTGCCTCGTGAGGACCTACCATGTGCAGTGGAGACAATCTTTTTTGAGCAATCATGCAGACCACAATAATTGCAGTTTAGAGACTCCACAAGGTTAGAATTCTTTGACCGAAATCCAAGTAGTCCCGAGATTAGTATTATCTTTAAATGTTAAATAAACTTGGAGACAAAATGTTCCCTAAAGTATGTGCATGTCTGCTAACACATTTATAACCACATGATAGAACTAGTGTCAAATTCTCATCCACAAAAAGCACAGTAAAATGCTTGATAATACTGACTATACAACAATATTTTAAACTTCAGGATTTAAGAAAAACAGGTACATTCAGGGATATCATTTTATAATTGTATTGTTACAAAAGAGCACTTTGATGGAACAAAGTGGTCTGTACATGTAGATAGGCACCCAGTATAAAAAGTTAAAAGGAGAGAAGCGCGTTTCAACACCAGTGACTCGACAGCTGACTAGAAACGCGTCGTTTTTATCACCTGGCACGCAGAGCTTGCCTGGACTCCAGATCTACCATGTACCCTTGTTAATGTCCACCGCTGGCCACAGTCGACGTGGAGTGGAACATTGACTATGTGAGATATGCTTGCAAATTTATGTGATCTTGTACGTGCATTTCTTTTGCAATTTGCAAAGTGAATTAAAGATATTGCACCATAGAGGCGCTCTCTTCTTCTCTTTTTTTGATAGAGGAAAGATTTTAAAATGGACAAACACTGACTAAATCATTTATGCATAATTCAATTTCATATATAATTCACTGTCTTTAATAACATGAATAAATATAAAATAAAACCATGGGTTATCAAAAAAAAAAATTTTTAGGAGGATAAATACAATTGTTTATCTCATCAGTTTATTTTCACCTCGGGTTCACTTTAAATAGGTGGGTGGAGGCGGACTAAACAATTGTGAACAGCTGGGAAGCAATGTGAAATAAACGATCTTACCTCAGTAGAGGAAGGAATATAAAGAATATTCAAATTATTGGACACTTAAAGGACGACACGTTTTGTTGGCCTTACCCGCTTCTTCAGGTAAAAAAATACAGTGCGTGTAAGATTAGCACCTCACAAGGCACTCCAAATTGGTAGCTTGCCTTTTACGTATTTACAAGGCTTATACTAAGGAATCCAAATCTGCTGTCTCTTATCTTAGTAAATTAGATTCTTAATGTTAAGAACAAATATACATTTCCCAGTTTATTTCTTTATTTATAAAAGATTACCAGTATTTCTGCTCTCACGTGGGCTTTCTTTGTAGGCTTGCCTCAGGTTGAAGTTTAAAGTAGGAAAGAAAACACTGAAGATTTTATCTCAAGAACCTGTTTCCAAGTAGCCTAGTACCGAGAACTGTATGTGCCAACGGAAAAAACAGCCTTCTGTGCTTATGTAATTACAGCCCTGAAAAGCAACTAGTCTCCCCGCCAACATGTTCCATGCCCTTTCCAACAACAAAAAGGTCATGGATAAAATACTGATTTTGTGTGGGAGATTTACACATTCTGTTGTTGCTGTGCTAATTAAATAAACTTACATTTATATATAATTATATATATTTATAAATATCTCCTGCTCATGCCAAAATCAGCACATTTCGTCAGAGATTATGAAGCGGTAAAGCTGAGGTTTGATTCCAGAACAAATATGGCCCAGATTCTTGTAAGGATCACACTGTGGGTATTATTATGCCACCTCGGAAGGAATGCCAGAAAAAATGGTTTTCCTTATTACACTGTATGTCTACACTGTATGAACAACAGCTCAATGCCCATTCTTCTTTCATGCTTAACACCAAGCTGCAGGTTTCTGTTGTTTGTTTGTAGCTTAGCAGTACCTTAAAAACAGAAGCTAGAGGAGTTAGCCATGTGATCGTCACTGAAGGGGAGGGCCAGTATTTTTGCTGAACTGCCAATGTTTGGGAGCGTCAGTGTCACCCTCTCCAAAACGCTTAAAGGACCACTATCGCAAAAAATAAAATAAATAAATAAATGTAAAATGCATGAGAATGCATATATATAAAATGTACATTTGTTCCAGAATAAAATGCCCTACAAATTACTTTTTCCTATGCTGTCACTTACAGTAGGCAATACAAATATAGCAGATCTGACAGGTTTTGGATTAGTCCATCTCATGGGGGAGTCTGTCTTTTTTATTTTAAAGCACTTACTTAACCAGCCGGGCGGTATGGACGAGCTCAGCTCGTCCATCACCGCCGGAGGCTGCCGCTCAGGCCCTGCTGGGCCGATTTTCATCAAATAAAGAGCAGCACACGCAGCCGGCACTTTGCCAGCCGCGTGTGCTGCCCGATCGCCGCCGCTCTGCGGCGAACCGCCGCGAGCAGCGGCGAAAGAGGGTCCCCCCAGCCGCCTGAGCCCAGCGTAGCCGGAACAAAAAGTTCCGGCCAGCGCTAAGGGCTGGATCGGAGGCGGCTGACGTCAGGACGTCGGCTGACGTCCATGACGTCACTCCGCTCGTCGCTATGGCGACGATGTAAGCAAAACAAGGAAGGCCGCTCATTGCGGCCTTCCTTGTTTATTCTGGGCGCCGGAGGCGATCGGAAGAACGCCTCCGGAGCGCCCTCTAGTGGGCTTTCTTGCAACTTTCAGTTGGCTGCATGAAATAGTTTTTTTTTTAATTTAAAAAAAAACCTCCCGCAGCCACCCTGGCGATCTTAATAGAACGCCAGGGTGGTTAATGGCAGTTGCTCTGTCAAAATAGCATGCAAGCAGTTAGGGAGGCTAGCTAGCATCCTTAAGCTGGCCACTAACGGTCCAATTTCTAGTGAAAAATCGTTCGAGCGATCAGAAATTCTGATCGGATGAAAAATCGTTCACTACACCATCAACTAACCAATCATTGCTTCCTATCCATCACGAACACCAAGAAAATCCAAATTTTCGTTCGACGAAAATTCATTCGGGCGACGTTTTTTTCACTCGTTCATAATCGATTGTGTCCACCAATGGAGATTATTTACAACCAATCCAAACAGAATTTCTGATCGCTCTAATGATTTTTCGCTATAAATTGGACCATTAGTGGCCAGCTTAATAAAGATCCTTTCCATGGACTGTTTTTCTAAAGAATAAAGGAAATATGGAGATTCCCCATAAGGAGATGGACTAGTTGATAATCTGTCAGATCTGTCAGATTTTTACCACTTGCAGTAAGTGATAGCAACATAGGAGAAAATTAATTTATGATGCATTTTACTCTGGGAAAAATGTACTTTTTATAAATATGTATTTTAAAAGTTTACAATGTTTTGCAATAGTGGTCCTTTAAAGTTAACCTAAACTGAGTAAAAGTATTTAGAATAAACATGTGATGTACCTGTAAATGAATATTACATCATTACATACTTTCCCTGCCGTAAGTTCCTGTCAGAAGCTCACCATTTTCTTCTCATACAATGATTCCTTCCAGTTCTGACAATATTTTGTCAGAACCAAAATATATCAATTGCTGTCAGTTATATACAAGTTGTTGTCAGTTATAACTGAAAGGACAACAGATGAGCAAGGTAGAGAGAAACCATAACCAAGAATTGAACTTCATCCCAATCAGTAGCTGATACCCCCTTTGCCATGAGAAATCTTTTCCTTTTCACAAACGGATCATGGGGGGGGGGGGGGCTCTGTATGGCTGATATTGTGGTGAAACCCCTCCCACAGTGTGATGACAGGACCATAGTTCTGACATCACACTCTGGTAGCCTTGTTGCATTGTGGGAAATAACAGCTGTTTCCAACTGCCAAAAAAGAAAGCAGCTTCTCTTTCCACTGACATCACCTGCCAGCAGTAAAATGTCACCATGTGATTAATGTCAGAATGTACATTAGGGAGAGGAAAGCTTTTACAATGGACAAACACTGACTACATCATTTATACAGAATTATTGTAAAAATAAAGCACTTTTTATTACATTATTTTCACTGTAGTTCGTCTTTAATGTCCATGTTATCCTATGGCTAAAGTGGGCGATATAACAGCTTAACAGTGTGCTGACCCAAGAAGCTGTTATGGGGTATCAGACATTTTTTAAATGGAGAACAGGGAATTCCATTGATCACAGTGGACAAATGGGATGCAGGAGAGGAGAAAGAGATTGAGGAGTAGACTACACAGGAGGTATGTTTATTTTGACTTTTAATTTTCAGTTCAGGTTTGCTTTAAGCCGAAACAATGTGACCAATATTAGTGTGACCAGCATGCACTGGGCAGGAGTGGGGGCTTCTAGGATTGGAAGACCCTACAGAGTAGTTCAACTGGTTGTTCAGTGCTTCCGTAGATCAGAATCAGAATCGTTTATTTCTCCAAGCATGACTGGGTCATGCCCGGAATTGGTTTTAGCATCACAGGGCAGCTCACAAACATAACTTACAGTAGAGACATAACGTAAAAAACAGTGCACAAACATTAAGTTACAGCAGAAATATACAATGCAAGGAAAAACCGTGAGGCAGTATCACAGCAAGAAATAACACAACGTACTCAGAATGATCCCAGTACCGTAAACACTCTTGGGCAATGGGTGGTGGCGGCTAAGTACAAGTGTGAGGGGGCACCATGGGATTTATAGGGAGTTCAATAGCCTCACCGCTGCGGGGAAGAAAGTGTCTCTGTGCCTTGATGTCTTGGTGGGGAAGACCCGGAACCTCCGACCCGATGGGAGCCGTCGGAAGAAGTGATGACCTGGGTATGATGGGATGAGTCATTGGCAATCTTTGCTGCTCTAGAGGACAACCTAGAGTTGTGGATGAGCTCCAGAGGGGGGAGGGGTTTCCCAATTATTTTCTCAGCTGAATCTGATGACCCTCTGAATTTTGTATCTGGCGGTGGCGCCAGCGTACCATACGAGTATCGAGGTGCAGAGGACAGACTCTATGGTGGCGGAGTAGAACGATTTAAGGAGTTCTTGGGCCATACCAAACTTATTTAGTTGGCGCAGGAAGAAGAGCCTCTGCTGGGCCTTCTTTTGGGTTGCGATGGTGTTCTTCTTCCAGCTCAGGTCATCAGATATGGTTGTGCCCAGGAGTCGAACGCTGGAAACGATTTCAACTTCAGCCCCGTCAATGAGAATTGGGCGCGGGGTCGTCCTCTGCCTCCTGAAGTCAATGACCATCTCCACAGTTTCGGCAGTATTGAGCACCAGCTTGTTCGCTCTTCACCAGTGGCACATTATATCCACCTCGACTCGGTAGGCTTGTTCATCGCCCTTGCTTACGAGGCCAACAATGGTGGTATAGTCGGCAAATTTGATGACCTTAACAGAGTTATCCTTAGATGGCAAGAAATCTTGTAAATGCAATATCACTTCTGAAAACAGTGTTGGTAAGAGGACTTTCTGTGTCATCTACTTGTTTTTGAGATCTAGGTGGAAGCTGCTGGTAGAACAAATGGTATACAGTACAGCCATGGAAAGCAGTAGGAAACTAAGTCAGAGCAGGCGGCAGACAACTATTAGGTTGGGAAGGGCAGGCAGGAGACAGTGAATAGGAAGTAGACAAGCTGGGGATGGTAACAAAAAGTTAGCACAGTGAGCCAGAAATTCCTGTTGCTTAGGTTCTGTCTGAGGAAGTGACCTGAATAGATGAGGCTGATTATCCAATTGAGGGGTCACCTATGCTTGCAATTCCCACAGTTTACCACTAGGTTATGCATGCTTAACCACTTCACATCCAGACCTTGTTTTCCCCTTATTGACCAGAGCAGTTTTGACGTTTTAGCCATGTCCCTATTCAATCAGCAATAACTTTATCCCTACTCACGATACGTAAATGATCTACATATCGTTTTTTTCAGGATAAACTAGACTTTCATTGAGGGATATTTTGTCCCGAGAATTTTTTTTTTCTGCACATTTTAGTGGGAAAAAAGAGGGAAAACCGTTAAAATTGCATTATTTCTCAGGTTTTCTTCATTTCTAGTAAAAAATACAAAGTGCTACAGTAGGTAAAAGACATGTCATCAGTATTAAGTCCCCCAAGGATAGATAGCCAGATGTGTGCCCAGTATCAGACCCCCCAGTATAGCCAGATGTGCCCCCCAATATCAGCCTCCATTGTAGCCAGATACGTCCCTGCATTTGCTACCCCCACATATATATATATATATATATATATATATATATATATATATATATATATATATATATATATATACAGCTGCGTACCCCAATAAAGCACCCCTCATTATAGCCAGATGTGTCCCCAGGATCAATGTTCCCCATTATAGCCAGATGTGCCCCCAGGATTAGCGCCCCCACCCCATTATTGCCATATGTGCCCCCAGCATTCAGTTATGTCCCTCAGGACCATCAGATGTGCCCCCATTATGAAATCCCCCACCCCGTTACCCTGATGGGCCCCAATAATAATTTCAACCCCCCCCCTTCAGATTTTGAACCCCCACCCTCTATTATGGGCAGCCAGATGTGCCCCCCCTTACCACTATGCCCCCCCCCCGTGGCCAGATCGTAAAAAAAATGCCCCTGCAAAATTAATATCTCACCTTACCTGGTTCCTGCGATCATCCTGCAGCTCCAGCCTCCATTCACCGCTGTGCACTCAGCCCTGTGATGCCGAACATCCGGGTCCTGGCTTGATGACGTCATCAAGCCGGGACCCGGATATTCAGCGTCACAGGGCTGAGTGAAGAGCGGTGAATGGAGGCTGGAGCTGCAGGATGATCGCAGGAACCAGGTAAGGTGAGATATTCATCTTGCAGGGGCATTTTTTTTTTTTTGCGATCCGACCACGGAGGGCGAAAGATGAATGATCACGCTGTTTGCTACAGCGATGATCGTTGATCTGCGGGGGGTCACTAATTGGCTACAAGGGAACATGTTCCCTTTTGCCAATTAGTAAGGCAGCTGACAGTCCCGGGGGGTGCGCTCTAAAGCGCACCTGTTCCTGCACAGCAGAGCTGCAAGCAGGTCAGTATATCTACGTGGCTGTGACTTGGAGGGTGCCACAGCTGACGTAGATATACTGTAGTGATGGGGAAAGTGGTTAAAGCAGCAGGGACAGTGATACTATCCCAGGAAAAAAACACGTATATAAGTAGATAACTAACTACTTGTTTTACTTACATAACAGATGTATTGTACTGTCCACGTTTTTATTTTCAGTGAATTTTATATAATTAATAAAGAGAATTCTGTTCCTGGCATTTGCCATCTCAATTCCCTATTTCCTTCCTTACTTTTTTCCTCCTAGAAACTGCACAGTCATAGCTAGCTTGCTTTGTAAGCTAGCTCAATGAACTTCCCTTATCAGGAATGTGGGAGGGGTGATGACAAGCTTCCTTCTCATTGGCAATGGAAAAAATAGAGCCAGGCTGACTGAGATAAGATTTATTACAGCAGAAACATTTCTGAATAGATTTGAGTGCTTGTAATGCAGGGTGTCACGATCTGTTCCGCCTGGTGACATTTGTGAACTTTATGGACTTCCTCTGTTCACCAGAAGATGTCCCCTCTCACTTCAAGAACATTTTGCGGTCTTCATGAAGTTCCCTCTGCCCACCGGCAGAGGTCTCTGTATTCAAGAACTGTCTTTGCAGCCTTGGAAGATGTCACATGACCATCCTGCAGAGTATATAAGTCCAGCTCCAACAGAACACCTTTGCTAGTTTATTGGTGATGATAGCCCTAGAGCCTGTGTTCTGGTCATTTATTTTCCTGCTACCTGATACCTAGTACCTGATTCCTGCTACCTGTTTGCCTGATTGTTTGACTCCCTGGTTTATGATATTGGCTTTGCCCGACTATTCTATTGCTTACCGATTGTATTGCTTGATGTCCTGGTATCTGATCTTGGCTTGTAAGACATTCCAATTGCCTGCTGCATTATGTACTATGCCTGAGTGTATATTAGCCTGTGTATATATATTAATTAGTTAGACAGGATCTGGTGGTTCATTTAGTGCACACTATATATATATATATATATGTGTATATATATATATATATATATATATATATATATATATATATATATATATATATATACAGTGGTTTGCAAAAGTATTCGGCCCCCCTGAAGTTTTCCACATTTTGTCACATTACTGCCACAAACATGAATCAATTTTATTGGAATTCCACGTGAAAGACCAATACAAAGTGGTGTACACGTGAGACGTGGAACAAAAATCATACATGATTCCAAACATTTTTTTTACAAATCAATAACTGAAAAGTAAGGTGTGCATAATTATTCAACCCCCTGAGTCAATATTTTGTAGAACTGTAACGTTTGGTGTAGCAACACAGATGTCTGATTATGTGTGAGCTGCAGAATCGCCAATAATACAGACGTTATACCTGATTATGTGGTGATCTGCAGTATCACCAATACTACAAGTATAGCAGGTAAGCAACGAGGTATGTAGTGCTTGGTGCAACAGTAACAGAATAGTAGCTAAACCTCACCAGATGGTGGGTCCTTATAGAACAGTGTAACTGAGTAGTTAGACTTAACCTCACCAGAGGAGCTGGTGGGTACTATTAGAAGACAGTAACTGATTAGTTTGGCTTAACCTCACCAGAGGAGCTGGTGGGTACTATTAGAACACAGTAACTGATAGTTTGGCTTAACTTCACCAGAAGTGGATACTATTAGAAAACAGAAACTGATAGTTTGACAAAACCTCACCAGAGGAGCTGGTGGGTACTATCAGGACACAAATAACTGATAGTTTGGCTTCACCTCACCAGAGGAGCTGGTGGGTACTATCAGTAGAGCACCTTACCAGTGACAAGGGCTCACTGGTGAGTAGAGAGGTCAAACAGGCTATGATCAGTAACGAGCGAGCAGGCACAGTACAGAATCGACAGGCAAGAGAATAGTAAGATATCAGGCAGGGTTCAGCAACACAGTCAGATAGGCAGATATACAGAAACGATAAGCAAGAGCAGAGTCAGAGGGTAGCAAGAGTCGTACACAGAATATCAATAACAGTATACACTCCTAGTCTTGTGTGAAATCCCTGGTTTCCTCCCAGATCAAAGCACACCGGATACTATCTAAGGTCTGAGCGCTAGCACATAAGTATTCGCAACAGCAGACAAGTTGCGAGTGAACAGAGAAGGCTTATGAAGCAGAGGAGACCTCACCGCCACGCCCACAACAATCAACCAATCCGGAGCGCCGTGAGCCTCCTCTGACGTCAGCCGACCGGCCGGTCAGCTGACGCGCCTCCTCCCTGCATAAAGGTCCTGTTTCCACGCGCGCCTGCGCGATACGGCAACTCTATATGCAAAACGACAGACCCGTCCTCGGCGTACTAGACGCCAGAAGCACGGGCGAGGTCCCTGAACATGAAGGCAAGGCGGCTGCGGAAACACCCTGAGTGTCCGCAGCCGCCATTACTGCGGGTGTTACAGTACCCCCCCCCCAGGGGCATGGACTCCGGACACGATCCACCTGGTCTGTCAGGGTGCAACTTATGAAACTCTTCCCTAAGTTCCTCTGCATGCATGCGAAAAGCCGGTACCCAAGATCTTTCCTCTGGGCCATACCCACTCCAGTGAACCAGATACTGTAGGGAATTACGCACTACCCGAGAATCTAATATCTGTTCTATCTCATACTCGGGTTCCCCATCAATCACTACGGGGGGAGAAGAGGAATCCACATGCACAGCAGGCTTCAAGAGGGACACATGGAACGATCTGACACCTCTCATGGAAGTCGGAAGTGAAACAACATAGGTAACATCATTGATCTTTTTGGACACTGGGTATGGCCCTATGAATCTGGGACCCAGTTTTGCAGAGGGCTGCTTCAGGGATAAATGACGAGTAGACACCCATACCATATCCCCTGGCGAAAAGACCCACTCCACAGATCGTCTCTTATCTGCCTGCTTTTTCTGGGTAGCAAAGGCCTTCTTAAGATTTCTCCTGACCATACCCCAGATCTCCTTTAAATTTCCCTGCCACTCCTCCAGAGCCGGGAAAGGAGATGACACTACGGGCAGTGGGGAAAATTTAGGTGATCTCTCCGTTACAACCTGAAATGGGGAGAACCCTGAGGAAGCACACCTCAAATTATTATGGGCAAATTCTGCAAAAGGTAAGAACTTGACCCAATCCATCTGGGTATCTGCCACATAGCACCTAAGGAACTGTTCTAAGGACTGGTTAACCCTTTCGGTCTGCCCATTAGTCTGTGGGTGGTAGCCGGAGGAAAACGATAGGTTCATACCCAAATGATGGCAAAAGGCGCTCCAGAACTTGGAAACAAACTGGACTCCCCTGTCTGACACCACATTCTCCGGGATACCATGCAATCTGAAAATGTGGTGAATGAAGAGCTCCGCCAGTTCATGTGCAGAGGGGAGTCCGTCCAAGGGCACGAAATGGGCCATCTTACTGAACCTATCGACTACCACCCATATGACTGTTTTCCCATCAGATCTGGGCAAGTCACCCACAAAGTCCATGGACAGGTGAGTCCATGGCTGTTCAGGTACCGGCAAAGGCTGTAATGTACCCACAGGAGCCCATCTGGATGACTTACTCCTGGCACAAACAGAACAGGTTCCCACAAAGTCTTTACAGTCCGAGACAATAGAAGGCCACCAGACACATCTGTCCAGCAACTCCTGCGTGCGGGTAATACCCGGGTGACCTGCATTCTTATGGGTGTGAAAAACATGTAAAATTTGAAATGTGAATTGGAGGGGTACAAACAGAACCCCATCTGGTTTCCCTTCGGGAACCTCCTGCTGAAAAGGGTTCAAGACAGATGCCCAATTTTCCCAGGTCTCAATGTCAGGGGTGTCAGAGGACTGTGATGACTCTCCCTCCACTTGAATCTCGGTAGCGCCTATAATGACTTTCTCCAAACAATGATGACGACAGTAGGAGGACCAACTCAAGAGTTGTCTGGAACTCCAGTCGATCTGAGGAGAGTGTTTCTTTAGCCATGACATACCAAGAATTACAATGGAGGTGGACATTTTCAGAACCAGAAACTGTATTTGTTCTTTATGCAACACTCCTAGCTGACATGTTAGCACAGGAGTCTGAGTAAGTGGTTGTTTCCCCTGCAATGGTGAGTCATCCATTGCAGTAACCACCACTTGGCGTCCCACAGATAAGAGGGGAAAACCAAATTTAACGACAAAATCATAGGCCATCACGTTAACTGCAGAACCCGAGTCTATAAAGGCCTGGGTGGAATAAACCTGACCCTCCCAGGCAATAGAACATGGGAGAAGTAAAGGATTGTTTTTTAGAGGTAAGACTGGATCGCCTAGGGTAGTACCTCCAGCTACACCTAGGCAATAGTTTTCCGACCTTTCTGGGACAATTTGCCACTATATGTCCTTTCTCTGCACAATACAGACAGAGTTTTTCAGCACGTCTCCTGTTCTTTTCAACCTTCGAAAGTTTGGTCTGTCCAATCTGCATTGGCTCATCCAGAGGTTGAGGGGAAGGAACAGGAGGTGAAAAAATACCAGAAGTGATTCGCCCTGGGATTTTACCCCGAGTTTGCTTTTGATGGCGAACTCGCCGATCAATCCTGATTGCCAAGGATATCGCCTCATCCAAGGACTTAGGCTCAGGGTGACCTAACATCAAATCGGCTACAGCATCAGACAATCCTGTCAGAAAACAATCCAACAGAGCATATTGCCCCCATCTGGCTGTTACTGCCCACCTTCTAAATTTGGCTGCATAAATCTCGACAGGGCTTTGCCCTTGTCTGAGAGTCTTAAGTTTCCTCTCAGATGTTGTAGCCAAATCAGGATCGTCATATATAACTGCCATAGCTTTGAGGAAATCCTGCACAGAGGCCAAAGCCTCACTACTCTCGGGGAGACTGTAGGCCCAGAACTGAGAATCCCCAGTTAATAAGGTCTTTATAAATGTAACCCTTTGACTCTCTGTACCTGAAGATACTGGCCATAACTCAAAATATGATAAACACCGGTGCTTGAAATTTCGAAAATCAGAGCGATGCCCCGAGAATCTTTCAGGAGGGGGCATCCTGGGTTTAATAGCTCGAGGGGAGGACACTTGTGCATTAGAACTCTTAAGACGGTTAATTGTCTCAGCCATTTGATCAATCTGAGTTTGCTGTATGTTAACCATCTTGATGAGATCGATAACGGACGTAGTCAAAATCTCGACTGCACAGTGTCTCCATATTTTTTCTGGTCTGCTGTTCTGTAACGATTGGTGTAGCTACACAGATGTCTGATTATGTGTGATCTGCAGAATAACCAATAATACAGACGTTATACCTGATTATGTGGTGATCTGCAGTATCACCAATAATACAAGTATAGCAGGTAAGCAACGAGGTATGTAGTGCTTGGTGCAACAGTAACAGAATAGTAGCTAAACCTCATTAGAGGAGCTGGTGGGTACTTATAGAACAGTGTAACTGAGTAGTTAGACTTAACTTCACCAGAGGAGCTGGTGGGTACTATTAGAACACAGTAACTGATTAGTTTGGCTTAACCTCACCAGAGGAGCTGGTGGGTACTATTAAAACACAGCAACTGATAGTTTGACTAAGCCTCACCAGAGGAGCTGGTGGGTACTATCAGGACACAATAACTGATAGTTTGGCTTCACCTCACCAGAGGAGCTGGTGGATACTATTAGACACAGCAACTGATAGTTTGGCTTAACCTCACCAGAGGAGCTGGTGGGTACTATTAGAACACAGCAACTGATAGTTTGACTAAACCTCACCAGAGGAGCTGGTGGGTACTATCAGGACACAATAACTGATAGTTTGGCTTCACCTCACCAGAGGAGCTGGTGGGTACTATCAGTAGAGCACCTCACCAGTGACAAGGGCTCACTGGTGAGTAGAGAGGTCAAACAGGCTATGATCAGTAACGAGCGAGCAGGCACAGTACAGAATCGAAAGGCAAGAGAATAGTAAGATATCAGGCAGGGTTCAGCAACAGAGTCAGATAGGGAGATGTACAGGAACGATAAGCAAGAGCAGAGTCAGAGGGTAGCAAGAGTCGTACACAGAATATCAATAACGGTATACAATTCTAGTCTTGTGTGAAATCCCTGGTTTCCTCCCAGATCAAAGCACACCGGATACTATCTAAGGTGTGAGCGCTAGCACATGAGTATTCGCAACAGCAGACAAGTTGCGAGTGAACAGAGAAGGCTTATGAAGCAGAGGAGACCTCACCTCCACGCCCACAACAATCAACCAATCCGGAGCACCATGAGCCTCCTCTGAGCCTCCTCTGACGTCAGCCGACCGGCCGGTCAGCTGACGCGCCTCCTCCCTGCATAAAGGTCCTGTCTCCACACGTGCCCGTGCAATACGGCAACTCTATGTGCAAACGACAGACCCGTCCTCGGCGTACTAGACGCCAGAGGCACGGGCGAGGTCCCTGAACATGAAGGCAAGGCGGCTGCGGAAACACCCTGAGTGTCCGCAGCCACCATTACTGCGGGTGTTACAAGAACCACCTTTTGCTTCAATTACAGCTGCCAGTCTTTTAGGGTATGTCTCTACCAGCTTTGCACATCTAGAGACAGAAATCCTTGCCCATTCTTTGCAAAACAGCTCCAGCTCTGTCAGATTAGATGGACAGCGTTTGTGAACAGCAGTTTTCAGATCTTGCCACAGATTCTTGATTGGATTTAGATCTGGATTTTGACTGGGCCATTCTAACACATGGATATGTTTTGTTTTAAACCATTCCATTGTTGCCCTGGCTTTATGTTTAGGGTCGTTGTCCTGCTGGAAGGTGAACCTCCGCTCCAGTCTCAAGTCTTTTGCAGATTCCAAGAGGTTTTCTTCCAAGATTGCCCTGTATTTGGCTCCTTCCATCTTCCCATCAACTCTGACCAGCTTCCCTGACCCTGCTGAAGAGAAGCACCCGCCGAGCATGATGCTACCACCACCATATTTGACAGTGGGGATGGTGTGTTCAGAGTGATGTGCAGTGTTAGTTTTCCGCCACACATAGCGTTTTGCATTTTGGCCAAAAAGTTCCATTTTGGTCTCATCTGACCAGAGCACCTTCTTCCACATGTTTGCTGTGCCCCCCACATGGCTTGTGGCAAACTGCAAATGGGACTTTTTATGCTTTTCTGTTAACAATGGCTTTCTTCTTGCCACTCTTCCATAAAGGCCAACTTTGTGCAGTGCAGGACTAAATAGTTGTCCTATGGACAGATTCCTCCACCTGAGCTGTAGATCTCTGCAGCTTGTCCAGAGTCACCATGGGCCTCTTGACTGCATTTCTGATCAGCGTTCTCCTTGTTTGGCCTGTGAGTTTAGGTGGACGGCTTTGTCTTGGTAGGTTTACACTTGTGCCATATGCCTTCCATTTCTGAATGATCGCTTGAACAGTGCTCCGTGGGATGTACAAGGCTTTGGAAATCTTTTTGTAGCCTAAGTCTGCTTTAAATGTCTCAATAACTTTATCCCTGACCTGTCTGGTGTGTTCTTTGGACTTCATGGTGTTGTTGCTCCCAAGATTCTCTTAGACAACCTCTAAAGCCGTCATAGAGCAGCTGTATTTGTACTAACATTAGAGTACACACCACTTTGTATTGGTCTTTCACGTGGAATTCCAATAAAATTGATTCGTGTTTGTGGTAGTAATGTGACAAAATGTGGAAAACTTCAAGGGGGCCGAATACTTTTGCAAACCACTGTATTTGCCCATTAAAAAATCTTTCCTCTCCCTGGTTTACATTCTGAAATGTATCAAAGGGGGCAACATATTTAGTCTTGTCAGGTAATCTTTGCGCAATGTTTGTTTATCACGAGTTCTATGCATAGAGGAAGATATGACTTGCTTGGCAGTTTAAAAAAGCCTTTATTTCCCACAATGCAACAAGGTTCACAGACAGCAAACTGTCAGGACCATGGTCCTGACATCAGACTTTGGAAGGTGTTTCACCACAATATCAGCCATACAGACGTCCCTGATGATCTATTCAAAAAAAGGTGAAGATTTCCCATGGGAAAGGGGGTATCAGCTACTGACTGGAATGAAGTACAATCCTGGAGTAAAGTTCCTCTTCAAGCAGCCTGATTCAGATTTATGCTGCGCTGTAGAAGAGTTTGTATGAATCTATGATCTTCAAACTACATTTGTACTGAGAAATGGCAGCAGCTGTTGGGCTGGGCGGCGGCCTGCTGGATGCGCTGCTGAAAGAAACTGGCCAGTGAAAGTCCAGTGAGCTCACACTGAGTCATTTCTTGTGATAACATATTATTTTTTTTCCAGGAATTCAGGAAACAGATGGCTAATTCTACACTCTGGGTAAATTTAGTTTTATATGTGGAAAGGAGTTATACAAATACATTTGTTGCAGTTAACTTAAAGAGGAACTCCAGTGAAAATAATGTAATGAAAAAAGTGCTTCATTTTTACAATAATTATGTATAAATGATTTAGTCAGTGTTTGCCCATTGTAAAATCTTTTAAATCCCTGATTCACATTCTGACATTTATCACATGGTGACATTTTTACTGCTGGCAGGAGATGTAGCTGCTGCTTGCTGTTTTGGCAGTTGGAAACAGCTGTAAACCGCTATTTCACACAATTCAACAAGGTTCACAGGCAGGAAACTGCCAGAAGTACCACGGTACTTAGAGCTTCTTGTGGGAGGGGTTTCACCACAATATCAGTCATACAGCGCCCCCTGATGGTCTGTTCGTGAAAATGAATAGATTTGTCATGTAAAAGGGGGTATCAGCTACTGATTGGGATAAAGTTCAATTCTTGGTTGGAGTTTCTCTTTAAGCGGAAAAAAATAATTATGATATAATGAATTGTATGTGTATTACGGATAATTACTAGAACATTAGTAGAAAAGAAAATATTCTAATTTTTTTTTTTCATAGCATTGCATTCTCTAATATTTGCAGTTTACACACTAGTCAGCATTCTAAATGATTTTACAGAGCAGGCCAGTGAACTTTTGAACTGCTCTCTGCAGAAGAAAAAACAATACAGTGCCAGACACTTGACATAACAAGCTTCAGAAGACAGAGCTCTCTGTGACTTTGAAAGTCCTGGAGCTCAATGGCTCTTTTACTTCAATTACAAATGGAGTTTCTTAACTCTTCCTGTGCTGGATACACTATTAAGATTATTTCTTAGCTGTACTACACATACAAATCATTATATCATAATTTTTTTTCCGCTTCGGTGTCTCTTTAAAAGTAATCTTTTTTTAGGTAACAGGAAACCTACAGCATGCCATGTTACAACTTAAAGAACACTGGACAGTGGACAGGAGGAGGATATGGAGGCTGCCATATGTATTTCCTTTTAATCAGTACCAGTTGCATGGCGTCTTGTTAATCTTTCATGCATTAGTTGTGTCAGAATCACAAACCTGAAACAAGCACGTAACCAATCCAGTCAGACTTCAGTCAGAAACACCTGATCTGCATGGTTGTTCAGAGTCTATGGCTAAAAAGATTAGAAACAAATGATCAGAGGGACAGCCAGGCAATTTGTATTGCTTAAAAGGAAATAAAAAATATATCAGCTTCCATATCCCTTTCACTTAAAGAAAACCTGAACTGAAAATTAAAAGTCAAAATAAGCATACACAAGTCATACTTACCTCCTGTGTAGTCTACTCCTCAATCTCTTTTTCCTCTCCTGCATCCTGTTTGTCCACGGTGATCAATGGATTTCTCCGTCCTCCATTTGGAAAATGGCCATTACACCATAACAGCTTTCTGGTCAGCACACAGTTAAACTGTAACATAGCCCACTTGAGCCATAGGGAAACATGGACACATCAGCTGTAACTGACAGCAACTGATATATAACCGACAGCAACTGATATATTTCAGTTCTGACAAAATGTTTAAAATAAAAATATTTAAAATAAACACATGAGGTAGCTTCAAATGAACATTGCATAATTTCCTTGCCATCAGTTCCTCTCAGAAGCTCACCATTTTCTTCTGACAATAATCCCTTCCAGTTCTGACAATATTTTGTCAGATCTGAAATATATCAGTTGCTGTCAGTAAAATATCAGTTGCTGTCAGTTATAGCTGAGAGGAAAACGGATGTACCAGGTAATGTCCAGGTTTCCCTATGGCTCAAGTGGCTGATGTTACAGTTTAACTGTGTGCTGACCAGAAAGCTGTTATGGGTAATGGCCATTTTCAAAATGGAGGACGGAAAATTCCCTTGATCACAGTGAACAAACAGGACGCGGGACAGGAGAAAGACACTGAGGAGTAGACTACATGGAAGGTAAGTATGACTTGTGTATGCTTATTTTTACTTTTAATTTTCAGTTCAGGTTTTCTTTAAGCAAACAAAAATAATTATGATATAATGAATTGGTTGAGTAGTACAGATAATTACTGGAACATTAGTAGCAAAGAAAATATTCTCATATTTTTATTTTCTCTAATATTTGCAGTTTACACACTACTCAGCATTCTAAATTATTCAACAGAGCAGGCTAGTGAACTTTTCTCAGCAGAAAAAAACAACAACACAGTGCCAGACACTTGAGATAATAAGCTTCAGAAGACAGAGCTCTCTGCGACTTTGAATAACAACTGGATTTTCTTAACTCTTCCTGTACTGGAAACAATATTAGACTTACGTCTCTGCTCCTTATGTTTTACTTCTTAGCTGTACTACACATGCAAATCGTTATATCATCTCTCCCACGCTTGACTTCTGGAATTCTACTATCCATCAGGCTTGCCACCTCCTTCAACACCTTCAAACAACCCCTCAAACCAGTCAGACTTGAGTCCCTTGATTGACTCCATCAAAACTGCCATTTATTTGCAGAAAAAGTGCTCAAAATACTAAGGGCTAACTGGCTCATAACATTGTGCTGGTCAGGCTGTGTAATCAGCTCCTTGCAAAACTCCAGCAGGATCTCCAGGGAGTATGCACTGTCCATCCGTACGCATTTCTGCATAGCTGTGTGTAGTGTAAGAGCTATCACCGGATGAGTCCTGGGCATGCACAGTTCTGACTTTTATTGGTAAAGCTTCCAGACCCAAGAGTTGGCTTTGCATGTCCTTATGTGGTTGGTGCGGGCACCACCACCTAGTCAGAGGCGGGACAAGGTCCTCCAGCACCCACGGCTGAGACACCAAAGTGCGCCCCTCCATCCCTTCCACCCAAGCCGTCCCACACTGATTGCTATTAGACTAAGAGGCGCCAAAGGGCCCACAACCTCCCCAACACCTTAATATCTAGTTATCTGGCTTGCAGTCACTGCCATGTATCCCCTTTTCTTATTTCTTTCTGTTTCAAACACAATTAGGAATGACAGCTGAATGAATTGTGCGCCCCCTCCTACACTGCGCCCTGAGGCTGGAGCCTCTCCAGCCTATGCCTCGGCCCGGCCCTGCACCTAGTTATCTAATCATCGTGACAAAGCATTGCGCTAGCAAAAACAAAAAAATGTGGGATGAATAATAGTGTGGAGCTCTTCCAATATATTAGAAAACAAACTCTGGAACAAACAACTAGGGCCAGTGCTCAGTGTAAAACAGTCTGTTGGCATAAATGAGGACCATAGAAAGTCCATAGAATCCGCTCTGTACGCTGAGACAACACCACGACAGATTCAGGCTTCTTCTCTTGAGTGAACACCACCACCTCAGCCCTAGAAGGGGACATTCACCCTTCCAGATGGACCCTCAGTCAGATAGGATCTACAGTGCTTTCAGGGCTATTAGAGGTCACCCTCTGCCTGTCACAATCCTCCAGTCGTAATAGCAACCACCGGACTTGGTTCTTTTGGATTATAATGGACCCATTTGTAATAGGGGAAAGAGGAGTAAGGGAATGGATTGCGTGTGTGTGTGTTCTGGCTGTGAGGAAGCAGTACCACACTGGACATGCTTGTTACGGGAAGGGAGAGGAGATAGATATTGTTATATCTGCCAGACTTTGTTATATGTGGTGGGGGATTCTGCCCATGCTTGGTGGGGGAGGGGTAGGGAGTAGTACCTTTTGTAAGTTGCATTCTTGTTGCTCCTTATCCCAGCATCTATAAAGACTACACTACTTTGGCGCTCCTGATTTTCTGTTTGTTTTTACTTTCCGGTTCTGAAGTTCGTCTGTGGAGAGCCCCTCTCTGGACACATCATCTACTAATGACGAGTGAAGGCTAGATAGAAGAGACAGTAAATCCAAAAATAATTTGCACCATCTTCATGCCTTCCCTATCTTTCAGAGTAAAGGAGGATAAGATTCTCTCAATTAACAATCCCATGAGTTAGGGTCCTTTAACTCTATGCACATTGTATCATGCACATGTTAAAGGTTGTGCATTTTGCAACATTTTATGATGCATCTTCAGTGAAACATGGCTACACCAGGAAGAGGCAGGTTTCCTGCGATGTTCTCCCTGACAACCCTCCTATTCCCTTCTCTTCCCTGACCTATTCACTCCGCTTAAAGAGAACCCAAGGTGGAACTTTGGGGGCAGATGGGACACAGAGCCATGTTCTCTGCCTAATGACATGTCTCTGTCACTCTGTGTCCCCACACTGCCGCTCTCTGCCCCCCCCCACCGCACTATAGCTTTTGTCGCTAACTCGGCGGTAAACAGATGGCAGAGGAATTCCCTCTTTAAATGTCCACCAGGGGCGTTCCTACAGGGTTTCTTGAGCTGCCATTGGGCTGCTCTCTCCCCATGGCCGTGCGTCCTGCCGCTCCCCCGCCTCCCTGCACGCTATGAGAGACAACACAGTCTCTCAGTGCAGCGTCGTGACCCAGGGGTCACGCAAGTGAAAGTGGGACATTCTGGCCCACGGGAGCGGCGTTTTTTGCAGCTACCTGATCCACTCAGCCCTGCAGATCAGGTAGCTTACTTTGTTTTTTATTTTTGGAGCCCACTTTAGTCTCTTCAAGGGATGGAATGAAAGGGTGGTAGGAGGGACCAGCGCAGCAAGCTAAAAGTCAATTTTCTAAGGAATGATTACAGGAATCAGAGAGATTGAAAAACGGAACAGACAACACACAGAGATTTGTGGATCTAGCAAAAATATACCTCTGATCTTACCTTAGGTTGCTTTTCCTTTGGTCAGGTATCCTTTAAGAGGTACCAAAATGTCAGGCTGGATTTGGATGCTTTATATGTGAATGTAGCAAACGTGACCGTCTGAGTTTGTGGGTCAGCATACTAAAGCCCCGGGTGCTTATTTCTACTGGTAGCATTACTAGTAGAATTTGACAGATGGAATCAAAATAAATCATGAATTACCTTGAGGTCAGTGTGGACAGCAACAGAGTTGTCCCTGATGGAGGCGATAGCAGAGACCCCATTTTGTTCTTTGACCAACCCAAGCTAAGAGATTACCTGCTTTGTCCCCCTGCTCAAAGATCGTCTAAGACTGATGCATTAGGTAGGCTTTTATGGGTTGAACGCTAAGCATACTCACTTTCCATAGACTTCCCTGACAGATTTCATAATCATGGGGGATTGAGACAGCACATCTTGTGCCTCAGTTAATACTGACTCTCTTTCAGCCTCTACCAGTGAGCGCAAGGATTGTCTAGTAGAGGCGGCAATAGCTAATCCATAAGCCCCTCTCACCACTGACTTTAGGGCATCCCATACAGTATGTATCTCCGTAAAATGCAAATTGGCCAACCAATAATTCTGAAGCTCAGCCTCAACAGCAGAACTAACTACTTCATGTTCCACCCAATAGCGGGAGATCCTCCTGACTGTTGGAGAATGAGTAATGCCGATAGTGAGGGAAATGAGAACTGGAGCCTGGCCAGATATCCCCTGAAGAAGGATGTGAATTTTGGACTGTCACGGTCACTTACCTGTCCAGACAAGGCAGCTGGCACATACTGATGCCAGCAGGTGTCCTGGTGCATGCCATCGGGTCCTGTATGGGTCCTGGTGGTGTGTACACTGGGTTAGTGTGTGGAAGCGGAGACATTGGCGCCACCCGACCCTGGTGTGATGTTGTGCACATGCGCTCCCGAAGGGCCGCCTGTTTGTGCATATCTTATAGGTTCTTTCATGCGTTTGTTAGCATGATTACATCTGGTGTTCCGCAT
Organism: Hyperolius riggenbachi; assembly: GCF_040937935.1. Lineage (NCBI taxonomy): Eukaryota > Metazoa > Chordata > Amphibia > Anura > Hyperoliidae > Hyperolius > Hyperolius riggenbachi. Next base: position 432,777,357 of record NC_090649.1, read on the forward strand.
CATTGCGTACGTCTGTCCACGTCATCGCGTGCACCGGATGCGTCACTGCATGCAGACATACGCGTGTTCCCGCCAAACGGCCTATTTAAGTGTGGAGAATGCCACCATTCGGTGCTGTAGTATTGCAGCTAGTTTGGTGTGTGTTCCCGTGCGTGATCCTAGTATCTGCCTGTTCCTGATTCCATGTTACTGACCTTGGCTTGGCTGACTTCCCGACTTGTTGCTGACCTCTGCTATGTACGACTGCCCGATTTGTTGCCGACCTCTGCATGTCTGAGTACCCGATTTGTTACCAACCTTCTGCCTGCTCCAGGATTTGTTTCTGTACCGTTTCCAACCCATCTGAGGAATCAAGTCATCAGTCTCGTTCCAGTTTGGAAGCTGAGTTATTGCACCTCCACTCAGCACGTGGGAGCGCTTCAGTTCCTTTTTGGTCTTGTGCCCAGGCGTCACGCCATTGGTCCTGCTAGCGCTCCTGCCCCATATTAGCTGTTGGGCCCTGTTCTCACTCCAGGGCTCTCAAGCTAGTAAGTTGCAAGAGTCGCTGTCCTCAGCACATCGGTCTCCAACTACCAAGGTATGTTACATGGACACTAAAGAAAGGACCTCTTGATTAGCTGGGATCAGATCAATCCTTGACTAATTAATTCTAATCAATTCTAAACAATATGAGGCTGAATGGCTGGTGTACGGGGTTCATTAGGGGTTCTTGAATCGCCATACATCAATAAGCAGATGCGATTCTAATCATAGCTTCAAACTTCCCCTGTCCCCAGCACCGACATTAAGTCTATCAAGGTCAGGAGCCTTGTTGACATCACAGGAAATAATTGGCTTTGCAGGATAATGCTGGGAAATTTTAGGCATGATGCAGTCAAGAACGGACGTATCGGCAAGAGGCTACCTACTTTTTACAGGAGAGGCAAGAGAAACAGGGGAGGCAAGAGAAAGCGTTTGAACATTGGGGGGGCCCCCATCAAAGTTTTGTTGGGCCCTCCATGAATTGTAGTTACGCCAAAGCTCACATACGTCTTCCATTTTGCTGAGAACACATCTCCAACTTTCAAATCTGTTTTAGGCAGGGATTATCAATTTTCCCAAATGTCTGGTGAATATAATTACAACAATGCACGGTTAGCATGGAAAAACGACATGAATTTCACTTACATCATTATAAACTCTTCTCTATGCGCTTTCATACATTCATCATACATCTTACCTTACCAAAATAAACATGCTCGCCACGGCTTCGTATTTCATTTCCAATTTTAAACATAAAAAAGTAGAAATAAATCTTTCCTGCATTTGTACCCAGGCCAAATAGAAGAGGATTAAAATGGAAAGTGACCTCCTGCAGTGATGGAAATGAGTTTCTCCACCTCCGGCTTTATGACTTTTATTTTTAAATCCTTTGTAAGATGCTTTGAAACATCAGCTGATTCAGATGTGGTTACCAGTATGCCAAAAATATAGCAGAGGCAATGGAAATGTGTCACATTTTGTTATACCAGAGGTGTCTGGTCTGTAGGTTATAGAAACCAAATGTAGGGGCTTGCTTTTTTCTAAAAAAATATGCAGAGAAAACTAGAAATAGCAGAGAAGCCTTGGTTCTATAAAGGGAGTCTAAAGGAATCCCCCCCCCCCTCCAAAAGCAAACAAACAAACAAACAAACAGATACTTACCTTAGGAGAGGGAAGGCTCTAGGTCCTATAGAGCCTTCCTGTTCCTCTCCTTGTCCCGCCATTCCTGTGCTGGCTCCCCCTTTAGTAGTCTCTGACCGGTCAATCAGAGACTGCTTTCTTCCGCTGTGGGTGGGCTTTGGAAGTCTTTGTGAGCACTCGGGCCGCTCCATACTGTGCATGCGTGATCACTCTACCTTGCACACTCGCGCATGCGCAGTACGGAGCCGTCCATCTTCAGGAGCACTCAAGCTCCCGAAGACTTCCGAAACCTCCCGTGGTGAGAGATTTGAATGGAGGAGCCTGCGGGGAAACGAGAGGTTGAGGAGAGGAATAGGAAGGCTCTATAGTTCTCTAACCCTGTCCTCAAGGCCCACCAACAGTACATGTTTTGCAGGAAACCACAAGCATGCACTGGTGGGGTAATTAGTGTCTCAGCAGAGCTGATTAACTACCTTTGTGGATTTCCACAAAACGTGCTCTGTTGGTGGGCCTTGAGGACAGGGTTGGGGAACATGTATTGGGATATACAGTAGGATCTGAAAGGAAGCTGGTGATTGCCTGGAGACTTTACAATCTCAATTGGAGGGAGGGTAAATGACAGCTTAGCCATACTCCTTCCCAAAAAACAATGGAAAAAGGAAAGAGAATGGAAGACTGTGTCATACCAATGCCTCTTTAGATCACAGTGCGGGGGAGAATGAGTGGCAGCCCAGCCACATATACTGCTAGAAGAGAGAGCTGTGCACGTTGATGATGTAAAGTTGAGACTAAAGATCTGTAGAAACTTTGTTATGGAATATGAGAAGGCTTGTAGTCGACTTTGCATTCAGCATAGTCAGAAAGGGGTACTCATTTACTCAGGTTCTTCTTGCTGATAAGGTCAGCATAGAAATCTTGCAGTTTGAGAACTGAGGGGCTGGGGATTCTGCCTTAGAGGAAAAACATTTACAGACAGATGATTGTCACTGGAAACAATCATTTTTGATCCGTTTAAGCAATGGTCTACTATCTTTGCAGACATCATTCAATGTCCACACCTACATTTTTAGCTGATTTGGAAAACCCTTGGCCAATTACTGTTTGTTTTCCTGCTGCTCATCCTCCATCCTCCCTCCCTATAGGACAGTAGATGTTACTTGCCATGGAGCTAAGCAAAGACATCTGTTGTGTCATCCTTAGCAAACAGGCACTGAAAAAATCAGATGTCAAAAGTGGGTATGTAACGTAAAGCAAATCTGTAGTGAAAAAAGTCACATATTTTCCTCAGTAGTGGGAAACCTCTGATAAGTCCAGAGGCTTCCTGGATCCTCCTATAGCCAACCATTCCAGCGCAGGGTCCCTCTATATCTATTTGATTAGGCAAGTTGAATAGGTTTCTTATGGCCAGGAATGTGGCCATGGACAATTGCATCAGGACTGGACATGTGCAAATGAGGTTCGTTGGCACAGTTGAGGGAAGTGCTCATACACGGAGGAAAAAAGCAAGCGCTTCCTTCTACTGAGTATGTGTGGACCTTACTCATGCATGCCCAGTGTGAATGCCCTCATGCATGGCCGCACTCATGGTCAGAAGATAAAGAGACGCACAGCGCTGGAATCTTGGGCTGTAGGAGGCTCTGGGAAGTCTCTGGACTATCCCAAGGCTTCTAACCACTGAGGCAAATAACTTTTGTTTTATTTTTTAACTTCAGGATTGCTTTAAGTGTGGTCAGCTTTAGACCACGAGAGACAACCTTTATCCAACCTCCCCGCACTTTTCATAGTTGTATAGACATTGCTGTTGCTGTTTATTAAGCATGCATGACAACCTGGTTGGATTATGCCTGTGAAGTTGGTCCTCTTCATTAGAGCCATGTTCTTGTATGGACTGCAACATCCAACTGCATGAGCACAAGACTACACATTCACTACCATGGTGCCTGTTATGTTGTCTTGCAATGAACAAGAAGAAGTTCTGCCCTCTGCATATTGGTGCCTTGTTCTTTTTTTTGGCTTCTATCCAAGTGAATAGAGGCCTCAACATATGGCATAACATATGTTTCATTCATTGCCGGTGTGAATATAGTGTATGAATATATTTTTAAGTTGCGGCCTTGCCTTGGGTATGGCATTCTTCTTGGGATCTGAAGACTCTGTAGTCATGTAGTCATATGAAGAATTCTAAACCGTGTCTACAGTTTCAATCTAAAGATGTCTTCCAAGCAGCGTAGTGTAGCAGCAGCAGAGCCTTGTCATATGTACGTTCAAAAGACCTTACCACTTAACAGGACATTATTTATTTATTTGTTTTGAGCGAGGCAATTATTCAAATTCATGTAAGTGTAAACTTGGCTTGCTTGAAAGAAGGCTGTTGTGTGGTTGATGTACCTCTGTAAATGTTAGAAGCTATAGGCTTGCTATACACCAGTGGTTCTGGATGTAAGCCTAGCTTCAGGGGCAGAAAGAGATAATTTGCATATTCAGCAGTGGTGCATTGTGGGTAACCATCGCAACACCTTTTGTTTTAGGAAGGCAAACCACAGTAAGCATTGTAAAAGTGAACAGAGGCACCAGTAGGATAAAAATAGTTCAATATTTAAAAGTAGTAGAGGCAGTGGTGGACTTACCTCCTCCAAGTAGATACAAATTAGAGTTTATATTGTATGCTACATCTAATCCTACTGTCTTTGACCCACAGCTGTATACTCCATCCTTATTGCCTGATGAAGCAGGGTCACACCTGCGAAACACATTGTATTGAACTCCATAGTGTATAAATAAAATTAATTTGTTGGTACAATATCAACTCTAATTTGTGTCTACTTGGAGGCGGTAAGTCCACCACTGCCTCCTCTACTTTTAAACATTTTAGCAATTTTTATTCTACCGGCGCCTCTGTTCAATTCTACATTGTACGAGACCACCCTTGGTGGAGATACGCCTTTTTCTTGATCTACGGAGAGCAACTTCTTAATTCTGAGTGTGGACAAGTCTAATTTCCCCACCTGCATTTACAGTGGTTGCCTGAGTGGTAACCCTTGTTTGTGAGCATAACAATGCTTACTTTATCATTATACAGGGAGTGCAGAATTATTAGGCAAGTGATGTTTTTGTGGAATCATTTTATTATTGAACAACAACCATGTTCTCAATGAACCCAAAAAACTCATTAATATCAAAGCTGAATATTTTTGAAAGTAGTTTTTTAGTTTGTTTTTAGTTTTAGCTATTTTAGGGGGATATCTGTGTGTGCAGGTGACTATTACTGTGCATAATTATTAGGCAACTTAACAAACAAATATATACCCATTTCAATTATTTATTTTTACCAGTGAAACCAATATAACATCTCAACATTCACAAATATACATTTCTGACATTCAAAAACAAAACAAAAACAAATCAGTGACCAATATAGCCACCTTTCTTTGCAAGGACACTCAAAAGCCTGCCATCCATGGATTCACTCAGTGTTTTGATCTGTTCACCATCAACATTGCGTGCAGCAGCAACCACAGCCTCCCAGACACTGTTCAGAGAGGTGTACTGTTTTCCCTCCTTGTAAATTTCACATTTTATGATGGACCACAGGTTCTCAATGGGGTTCAGATCAGGTGAACAAAGAGGCCATGTCATTAGTTTTTCTTCTTTTATACCTTTTCTTGCCAGCCACGCTGTGGAGTACTTGGACGCGTGTGATGGAGCATTGTCCTGCATGAAAATCATGTTTTTCTTGAATGATGCAGACTTCTTCCTGTACCACTGCTTGAAGAAGGTGTCTTCCAGAAACTGGCAGTAGGACTGGGAGTTGAGCTTGACTCCATCCTCAACTCGAAAAGGCCCCACAAGCTCATCTTTGATGATACCAGCCCAAACCAGTACTCCACCTCTACCTTGCTGGCGTCTGAGTAGGACTGGAGCTCTCTGCCCTTTACCAATCCAGCCACGGGCCCATCCATCTGGCCCATCAAGACTCACTCTCATTTCATCAGTCCATAAAACCTTAGAAAAATCAGTCCTGAGATATTTCTTGGCCCAGTCTTGACGTTTCAGCTTGTGTTCAGTGGTGTGTTCAGTGGTGGTCATCTTTCAGCCTTTCTTACCTTGGCCATGTCTCTGAGTATTGCACACCTTGTGCTTTTGGACACTCCAGTGATGTTGCAGCTCTGAAATATGGCCAAACTGGTGGCAAGTGGCATATTGGCAGCTGCACGCTTGACTTTTCTCAGTTCATGGGCAGTTATTTTGCGCCTTGGTTTTTCCACACACTTCTTGCGACCCTGTTGACTATTTTGAATGAAACACTTGATTGTTCGATGATCACGCTTCAGAAGCTTTGCAATTTTAAGAGTGCTGCTGCATCCCTCTGCAAGCTATCTCACTATTTTTGACTTTTCTGAGCCTGTCAAGTCCTTCTTTTGACCCATTTTGCCAAAGGAAAGGAAGTTGCCTAATAATTATGCACACCTGATATAGGGTGTTGATGTCATTAGACCACACCCCTTCTCATTACAGAGATGCACATCACCTAATATGCTTAATTGGTAGTAGGCTTTCGAGCCTATACAGCTTGGAGTAAGACAACATGCATAAAGAGGATGATGTGGTCAAAATACTCATTTGCCTAATAATTCTGCACTCCCTGTATATTCATAACCAGTTCCTTCTACACTATATTAGGCTCTCAGTGTCCTCCTTTTTATATTTCACACTAAGCATTTTTTTAGTAGCAAGGATTTTTGGTCTCTTTTGGTCTTCTGTACTCTCCTAGTAGTTTTGGGTCACCCCGAGCTGCTTGGGTATTCTGCTGTTGTTACTTGTTAGCATTAGATCCCAGGGTCATTTGGTGTGGGATCTATCCTTTTTTTCTGTATCTGGTTCTTTAAAAAGTAAAATAGAGCCTTCAGCTCTAACCATTCCCTGGTGTCTATAGATATCTTTAGTCCCTCACCTACATCCTGCTCTTCAACCATCTAATCTTTGTATTGATTATTTCATTGTATCCAGGTTTATATAGTATGCCGGCTGAGGAATCAACGGATCAAAGTTCATATGTCCTTATGACTAATTCTGAGAAATAATGGTGGAACAAGAACAGATTAACGTGCGCCTCTGTCAAATCCCTTATCATACAATACAATTGACTTTTGTGTAGGCAAGGCTGACTAAGTAAAATGACATATCACACAGTAAATGAAAGGTCTCAAAGGTTGGTTATTACATGGAAAGCATATGAAGCCTTCCTTTAGGCCCCTTTTTTAAATGTACACTTGGGGGGAGGGGTAGTGTGAAGGAAGTTACACAAGCCACAAATGCTAGGAGTTGGGCAGGCTTATACAGCCCATGCTTGTTAAGGTAGTGTTTGGAAATGAGTTATGCAGCCACACTTCATGAATCGGGTCATTCGCTTTCATTAAAAAAAAGGTCATTTTGACAGTGGGCCAGTGATGGACTCGGGAGATATATACAATGTACATAGAAGGACATACAGACCTCTACAGGCCAGACAATGACACCTTGACTGCCTTTAGGTATCGTTATCTTTTGACCCATTGTCAGACCCTACACTGGTGTAGTAGGTCCTCATGGATTCCTCCTTGTGCACTACAATACCTAGCATCATGTGGTGAAAGAATGCAGAAAGTACCGGTATGTAGGATAAAACAATTGATATCATTGACCTACATTTTTCACCTGGGAGATAATTTTTCATCTTCAATTTAAAATAACTTCCCAGCACTTTTCAACCAAAATAGTACAAAAAAGGAGGTGAAAAATAATACCAAAAATTATTTTGAGTATTTTCTTACTTTCTGGTGGCTAAAAGTGAATGGAAACCGCATTTAAAAAAATGAGACAGATACTTACCCAAGGAGAGGGAAGGCTCTGGGTCCTATAGAGCCTTCCGGCTCCTCTCCTGGTCCCCTCGATCCAGTGCTGGCTCGTCCGGTAGCAGTATTTGACAAAATTAGTCAAATACTGCTTTATCCGGCCGAAGGAGGCTTCAGAAGTCTTCAGGGAGCCCGAGTGCTCCTGAAGAAGGGCGGCCCTGTACTGCACCTGCGCAAGCACGCTCTCTTGCACGTGTGTGCAGTATGGAGCCGCTCATCTTCGGGAGGACACGGCTCCCGAAGAATTCCAAATACCCTTTCGGTGGGGGATTTAAACGAGAGGGGAGGGGGGGCGGGAGCCAGCAGAGGATAGAGGGCACCAAGAGGAGACGGGAGGCTCTATATGACCCAGAGCGTTCCCTCTCCTTAGGTAAGTATTTGCTTCATTGCTTCATGTTCCCATTCACTTTAAAAGACATTTTATGGACAAGTTGAAAAATATCAGCTAGGTGATAAGTATGGAGAAAAAGTGAATTGCATATGGGCCATAATGTCTTGGTCTATCCTGATCCGCCACTGCCAAGTTGCACCTAAGACTGTCCAGGAGCTCAGTGAAGCCTTCGGCCCATATGCAATTCACTTTTTCTCCTGAGATTTCTCCTAGGTGATATTTTCACACCTTGGGCCATATGCAATTCGAGGCGATAAGAAGCTGAAAGCATGCGAGCTTCTTATCTCCTCACATCGCTCAGGATTTACCGGCAAATTCAATTGCCAGTTTCACCTGAGCGATGTCCTTGCGTAAAGGACCTTAACTAGGTATTCGCTGAGCGATGCTCCTGTGTGGCCAGCGATGTGGAGCGAGGCATTTGTGCCGTGGAGCTGTCCTTCAGCACCACAACACTGCTGCCTCGCTCCCCGGAAGATCGTCGCAAGAGACAGCGCATCGTCGCAAGGCTCATACCCGCTGCCTGTCGCCTTCTGCCGCTCGTCGCTACTGCGTGACCTTCAGAAGATACATACCTGCATCGTTCCCGTCTCGCCGCATGTCCCATGCCGCTCCTCCGCTCATCTCTGTGACTGTCAGTGTTCTTGGAGCCCAGCAAAGCATCTTCGAGTCTCCCGCTGGGGCTTCCCATTCCTCCACTAGGTGGCCCAATGAGAATCATCCTGTTTCTAATTGGACCAATGAGAATCAGGATGATTCTCATTGGGCCACCTAGTGGACGAATGGGGAGCCCCGGCGGGAGACTCAAAGATGCTTTGCCGGGCTCCAAGAACACTGACAGTCACAGTGAGCGGAGGAGCGGCGTGGGACATGCGGCGAGACGGGAACGATGCAGGTATGTATCTTCTGAAGGTCCCGCAGTAGCGACGAGCGGCAGGAGGCAGCGGGTAAGAGCCTTGCGACGATGCGCTGTCTCTTGCGACGATCTTCCGGGGAGCGAGGCAGCAGTGTTGTGGTGGATGGAGGTATGTTTTTTTGTTACATTTTAAATAGGTAAGGAATCAAAACTGACTCCTTTACCTATTTAAATCCCTGGCATCTGGGGTTTCCTTAGTAAAGGAGGCTCCCAGATGCCAAAAGCAGCCCACTGACAGCAGCGATAGGTCTTAACACCTCAGTTTGTCGGGAAGCATCGCTTCCCGGGGGGTGCAAAATGCAATTGCATAGGGGGAAAGGAACTTGCTGGGCGATTATATCGCCCAAGCGAGTTCTTTTCCGCCCTGGGGGGTGTTAAATGTAATTGCATTAGGCGACCTTGCTGAATCCTAATTTAAGAACTCGCCAGCACTTAGCGCTGGTGAGTTTGGTAATTGCATAGGGCCCCTTGTCATAAAATGCATTTTAAACCACCAGCAAGTAAGATAAAACTCAAAATAATTTTGATGGCACTTTTTGAACAACTTTTAGGTACTTTTTCAATGGTAAAAGTTATTTTACAGAGAATTTGAAAATGATCTCCTAGGAAATAACTCAAGAGAAATAAAGAATTGCATATGGGCCCTGGTCCAGATCTAAGAGGACATCCCACAGGACACTAGGGCCCATATGCAATCAACTTTTTCTCTTGAGTTTTTCTTAGGTAATATTCTCAAATTTGTCAATAAAATGCATTTTAACTCACCAGCATACAAGAAAATACTCAAAATAGTTTTCATTGAACTTTTTCACCTACTTTTTCCTTTGCAAAGTGCTGAAACGTTATTCTAAATTGAAGATGAAAAATGATCTCCTAGGAGAAAACTAAGGAGAAAATGTTAATTGCAAATAGGCCGCGGGCCCTTATTCAATTCTCTTTTTCTTTATACGTTTTCTCCTAGGTGATATTTTCACTACTTGTGAATAAAATGGATTCTACACCCCCGGGAAGCAAACAAATAATCAAAATAATTTTGATAGTACCTTTTCACCTACTTTTTGGTCATTTTTCATTGTAAAGTGCTAAAAAGTTATTTTAAATTGAAGATGAAAAATGATCTCCTAGGAGAAAACTCAGGAGAAAAAATGAATTGCATATGGCCCCTTATCAATAAAATTCCTTATAAGCCATCGGCAAGCAAGACAACACTTTTTTGACAGTACTTTTTCGCCTACTTTTTGGTACATTTTGAATTGCAAAGTTCTGAAACGTTATTTTAAACAGTAGATGATAAATGATCTCCTAGGTCAGTGATGGCTATCCTTGGCACTCCAGCTGTGACAAAACTACAAATCCCATCATGCCTCTGCCTCTCCGAGTTATGCTTAGAGCTGTCCGAGTATTACAATGCCTCATGGGACTTGTAGTTCCACCACAGCTGGAGTGCCAAGGTTAGCCATCACTGCTATAGGCTGCAGTCTTTTCAGAGAGATTCAGTCTGTGCCTGCTCCCTTGTAGTCTGAACACCGGGGTGATGCGCAGAAGCAGCAGCCCCACCCATAGAACCTGAAACTTCCCTCCAGCAGTTTCAGCAGGTTAGCCATCACTGTCCTAGGAGAAAAAGTGAATTGAACAGGGGCCCGTGAGTTGTCTCAATAGGAACTCCAACATTGTCATACAAACTACTGAGTACAATTGTGATCTGCTGCAATTACATTTTCACAAAATGAACTCGCTTGCCACATTTTTAATTTTTTTTTACACTTCAATTTTCTAGGGTGTCTTTTAACTGCAGGTTGGCAATTTTCATTCCCATCAAATGATATAGAATTCTTTCTATGCTAAGGCATTGGCCTGTAGATCTGATTAATTTGTTAGCGCAGTCCCCTACAAGGGGCAGCACAATGTAAGCATGGTCATGGCAGATAGTGAGTGGGGTCAAGTAACAGGTATACATTAAAAGTAATTGAATACAACAGCTAAATCAATTTTATACTCAGTTTTATAGGCAAATTCCAATGATATGCAAATACAGTAATACTAACGTCAGACATATATCAATGACATGTAGATAACATGCCGATAGAAAGATAGCAATAAGACAAAAATGCCAACAAAAAAAAGAAGAATCGTGTAATGGATAGCGGAGTTGCCGCCGCGGAGACAAGCGGCATGGTGGCTATCTCCGCGTATCAGCCGGCGGCTTCGGACGCGCAGTTACATGCTGGTACTCTGCCTGGTCTTTCTATTGCACATAGACTGAGGGCTATGCGCGCGCGCGCCAGGCGACAGGACCTTTATGCGAATAGAAGGGGAGTCAGCTGATCGGCCAGGTCAGCTGACTCCAAACGCTATCTCGGATTGGCTGAGTGGCTGGGGCGGCGCTGCAGAGCTGCTGTGTATATATAGTTGTAGTCTGTCAGTTGCCCCGTGTCTGCTGTTGCGAATGCTAACGTGTGAGCGCTCAGACCTAGTCAGATCCCAAAGTGTGCTAGAACGAGCTGTAGTTGGGGATCCACACTTAGCCAGATTCTGTTGATAGCTTAAAGTACTAGTTTATTGTATTATCTGTTATGACCTTCTGCTTCCATTGACTATTCTCCTGCTTACTGAATCTGTACCTCATCTGATTCATGTTCCCGACCCTGCCTGGATCTAAACACTGAATCAGTTTTCCGTCTTTGTACCTTATCTGTCCGTACGTTGCCGACTCTGCTTGTCTGACCTCTCTTGTCTCACCAGTGGGCCTAGCCACTGGCGAGGGATCTGTAGCTTTGCACCTGCTCCTCAGGTGAAGCTCAACTGCAGTACTGTCTGTAACACCTGCTCCTCAGGTGTCCCTTGGTTGCAGTGTAGTCTTAATCACCTGCCCCTCAGGTGAATATCCTTTGCAGCACTGTCTGTAACACCTGCTCCTCAGGTGTCCCTTGGCTGCAGTATAGTCCTTATCACCTGCCCCTCAGGTGAATATCCTTTGCAGCACTGTCTGTAACACCTGCTTCTCAGGTGTCCACTGGCTGCAGTATAGTATTAATCACCTGCTCCTCAGGTGATCATTCTCTGTAGTTCAGTTGGTGATACCTGCTCCACAGGTGTTCATTGACTGCAGTACAGTCTGACTCGCCTGCTCCTCAGGTGGTCAGAGGCTGCAGTATTGTCTGAATCACCCGCTCCTCGGGAGACTTTATATTCCTCATTACTGTTGCACCAAACACTATCTCACATTGGTAGTCCTGTGTCTGGCTATACTAGCATTATTGGTGATTCTGCAGATCACCACATAATCAGGTATAGCATCTGTATTATTGGTGATACTGCAGATCACCAATAATAAAAAAATCTGTTTAGCTGACACCAATCGTTACAAATCGTGTGTGAAAAAACCTCAGAATTGCAAATGTCGAAAAATGTCCAAAAAATTACAGGGATAAGTGTGAAGGTACCCTTAGGCAGAAGGAATCCCAATTAGGCAGATTTCACTCAAATATTTGACAGTGACTCCCAAATGTTAGCCAGAGTGCCCCTTGCAGGCATAGGTGTTTAGTGATGCCTGCAAAAGACACCATATTCACTACTAGGAGGAGTAGACCTTGTCACTCATAGCAACAGGACCTATCCTCCCCTATGCCTCACCAGATTATATAAAGCCCAAGGTGATATGGCACAGCGCATATATCTGCAGGGTTTCACCACTCCTCCCGCATGCCTTGCCATGCTATGTGAACACCACAGGTCGTAGTTTTAGGGCTTCTATCTTAGGCTAGGCTCCTATCTTAGGCTATTAGAAATAATAATAATCCTATATACTAATACTAGCTCATGGCCCTTCATTGCCCGGGTATGTATTTGGCTGCTGTTGGCTCAGCCCACTTTTTCTAACCCTAACACACAATTACTCAATGACCAAGTTTGTTAGCTTTGCGGTCTTTGTCATCAATAATTTGCATTGAAATGAAACAAATCTGATTGGCTGTGGCTCCACCCCTTTTTTGAATTTGAACCCCAATCACCCAATGACCAACTGTACCAGGTTTGAGGCTTGTGCCATTAACAGTGCAAGAATGGCAGCAATTACATATTCCCCTTGAAAATCAATAGGTGCTGCCATTCTTGCACGGTTAATGGCACACGCCTCAAACCAGGTACAGTGGGCATTGGGTGACTGGGGTTCAAATTCAGAAAAGGGGGTGGAACCACAGCCACAGCCAATCAGATTTGTTTCATTTCAATGCAAATTATTGATTTGATAATTGCCAAAGACCACAAAGCTTCAAAACTAGGTCATTGAGTAATTGAGTAATTGTGTGTTAGGGTTAGAAAAAGTGGGCGGAGCCAACACTAGCCAAATACATACCCGGGCAACGCTGGGCACTTAGCTAGTAAACTAATAATTGCAAAAATTTTAATAGGTATTTTTCTCATACATTTTTCATGGGCGTGGCTGAAAGTGTGGCCGGCGTGCCTTTTGTACAGAGTTTGCTCCATTTCCTCTTACAAAGTTGGGAGGTATTATTATTATTATTATTTAGTATTTATATAGCGCCGACATATTACGCAGCGCTGTACAGTGTGTGTGTGTGTATATATATATATATATATATATATATATATATATATATATATATATATATATATATATATATATATATATATATTGTAACGATCGGTGTAACACAGAGAGGATCTGATTACCGGTGAACTGCAGTCTCACCAGGTATACAGAATATACCCGATTATTGGTGATCTGCAGTATCACCGATAATCAGATATATCTACTAACCTCTGGACACCAGATAGAACAAGTGAGAGTTAGATGCAACAGTATACTTTGAGTACTTCTCCAGAAGTATGTTCCTTCCTATGGCCTAGACTCTCCAGGGGGGAGGAGCTAGGCTGAGGGTAGGAAGGACAAAGCGTGAGGGACACCCGAGAGGGAGGGTGTCACTAACAGGTCTGGGAACTGCCTCTAACAGTAAGGCCAGTTCTCGAGGTCGGCAAGCCAGGTCGTTAACACACAGACAGATAAGGTACAGATTCAGGAGGCAGATACGGAATCCAATAAACAGACAGGGTTTGGCAACGGAGTATCAGAATAGCACAGTACAGAATCAGGAGGCAAATACAGAGTCCAGGAACGGGCAGAGTTTGGCAACAGGGTAACAGAAATAGCAAGGTACAGAATCAGAGTTCAGAGGAATAGTCAGACAGGCAGAAGGTCATAACAAATAATACAGTTCAATATTCCTAATGCTAAGGTGTGAGTTCCTTGATCATCAACACCTTTGGAAACTATGCTAGAACACAGATACAGACAAGGTCTGAGTGCTACCACGTTGTGATCGCAACGGCAGACAACCAGAGAATGACCAGCACCCAGTATATATAGCAACGCGCTCTCCAGCGCCTCCCCTAAGTGCTGGACCAATGGCAGGTGGTGAAAATGTCAGCTGACCCGCCTGGTCAGCTGACCCTTTTCTGGCTGTCTTATAAGCTCTGCCTCTCAGCGCGCGCGCGTCCTTCTGATCCTGTGTGGACTAGCAAACATGTCTTGTAATGTAACCACTGATTCAGGCGCGGGGACCGCCGCCCCGCTCTCTAAGCAAGCGGCGGTTTCCCCGCGTCCAGCCGTAATGTCAGCTGCTTTGCCATGCGTGCAATCCGCTGCATCCAACGCGGACTCCACCGCTCTGCCCATGCGGCATGCGGCGGTTTCTTCGCGGTGTGCCGCCATGTTAGACGCGGAAACAGCCGCCTCACTCTGTGCCCTTGCGGCGGCTTTTCCGCGTTTCCTCACATATATATATATATATATATATATATATATATATATATATATATATATACATATACAGTATATATATCTTGTCACTAACTGTCCCTCAAAGGAGCTTACAATCTAATCCCTACCATTGCCATATGTCTATATTATGTAGTGTAAGTACTGTAGTCTAGGGCCAATTTTTTTTTTTTTTGTGTGAGCCAATTAACTTATCTGTATGTTTTTGGAATGTGGGAGGAAACCGGAGTGCCCGGAGGAAACCCACGCAGACACGGAGAGAACATACAAACTCTTTGCAGATAGTGCCCTGGCTGGGATTCGAACCAGGGACCCAGCGCTGCAAGGCAAGAGTGCTAACCACTACACCACCGTGCTGCCCATGGTATGCAGTAGTAATAATATCATTTTCCACATGCTGCATTTATCATTACCGTTACATCAGGCAAGGCTATAATTATTTGATTCTGCTGACATGGCAAAAGCAGCATTCATATTGTATGGGTAAATTAACTAGTTGCATAACATACATTGTCTAAAAGTTCCCTATTAAAATAGTGTATTTATACTGTATATGGTATTTATATAGCTTGTTTACATATACAATCCAAATGCTCCTACTATAATAACAGGGTTAAATATAGGATAATTATACCTCGGCCTGAATTAATGGTGCTATTACGAGCTTATACTTTGTGTTTATACTTGCAGCAAACTATTTCTGCTAGGCTTTTTAGGTAATTATCTTCTACACCCTGCTCATTACAGGGTAAACGCAGCATACATAGAAATATGAGTATTCTTGATTGTTTTTATTAAATACTATACAGGACAGTTTCTAGAGAGCTCACAGGGCGAGGGTGCAGTGTCAGACTGGGAGGAGGAAAAACTGAGGAAATCCACTTGCTGGCCAAGCAGCAGTAATCAGGTGTTGCTGCTCACAGTGTAGACTTGCTACATGTTTCTGTTGGGAGCATAACACAGGGTTACTGCTGCTGGGCCAGCAGGTGGATTTCTTTAGTTTTTCTACCTCCCTGTCCGATACTGTGAGGGTGTATAAATTGCCCAAATCTTATATTTGTGCCCCCAATATAGCTAGCTAGAGGTGGTCCCCAGTATTAGTAAGCCAGAGCTACCACCTTGCCCTGCATAGATAGCCAGTGGAGCAGAGACGTAGCAATAGCCATAGCAGCCATAGCAGCTGTTATGGTATCCTGGAGCATAGGGGGCCCAGGTGGTACTTAACCATTTCAGCCCGCTGGTATTTTTCACCTTATGGATGTAACGATCGGTGTCAGCACACAGAGAGAATCTGATTATTGGTGATCTGCAGTATCACCAAAAATACAGATATATACCTGATTATTGATGATCTGCAGAATCACCAATAATACAAGTATAACTAACCTCTGGACACCTGATAAAGTGTAAGTGTTTGGTGCAACAGTATATGAGCCTGGACCACCTGAGGAGCAGGTGACCCTAGACCGTATAACGAGTATCTCCTAGACAGGGTTGGAGATAACCAGAGAGCCAGTGATTCCCTGAACTGCTGGGAGTCAGACTCTACTGCAGTCAAAGGACTCCTATGAGATAGAGTCCCTGACTGGATTGCAGAAAGGTCCCTCTGAGGGACAGGGAGTCCCTGCAGCTACTGGACACCCCACCGGGGGGGTGTCACAGGTAGAAGGGTCGGCCAGGCCGGGTCGGCAACACACGAGCAGATAAGGTACAGAGACAGAAGGCTGATTCGGTAACCAGGGACAGGCAGGGTTGGCAACAGGTAATCAGATATGCGTAGGTACCGAATCAGAGAGCAGGAGAAGAGTCAAGAGATCAATAGGTCATAACAGATATCAAGCAGAAGCCTAGTCTAGAGTGTGAGGTCCGTGGTCTCAACACCCAGGAACTGGTCTAAAGAATAACACAGCAATGACACAGTATCCCTAATCTTGGGTGTGAGGTCCGTGGTCTCAACACCCTGGAACTGGTCTAAAGTATAACACAGTAATAACACAGTATCCCTAAGCTTGGGTGTGAGGTCTGTGGTCTCAACACCCTGGAACTGGTCTAAAGTATAACACAGTAATAACACAGTATCCCTAAGCTTGGGTGTGAGGTCCGTGGTCTCAACACCCTGGAATTGGTCTAAAGTATAACACAGTAATAACACAGTAATCTGGCTAAGTGTGAATTCCTAGGTCCACCTGGTTCTAACACACTATGAGATCTGACTATGGTCTGAGTGCTAATACATAAGCATTCGCAACGGCAGACAACCAGCAACTGACAGGCAAGATGTATATATAGCAGAGTGCTCCTCAGCACCGCCCAGTTCCATTCAGCCAATCACCTACTGCGCTGGGATCAGCTGATCGTCCTGATCAGCTGATCCCTCTCCTACTGGCATAAAGGGCCTGCCTGTTAGCGCGCGCGTAGCTCTCCATCTGTGTGCACTACTAGGCTCAGACAAACCAGACGTATGCTGCTGCGGAGAAACCGCTGGTCTGAACGCGGAACCAGCCGCCTCGCTGTCAGACTGCACGGCGGTGTCTCCGCAATCCTTTACAACAGGGCCGGCCTTAGGTTTCACAGCGCCCTGAGCGTAACCAGATTTTGGTGCCCCCCCGACATTCATCCTCTTTGCGCGCGCACACACACACCCATGTGCAAGATTCACTTTAGTGTATCTAGGCAGATCCCCCCCCTTTAGTGTATATATTAGGCAGTTCCCCCTTAGTGTATATATAATATATACACTAAGGGCGGGATCTGCCTATATATACACTAAAGGGGGATCTGACTACTACATATACAAGACTAGTAACCTATATACACTAAGGGGTAAATCTGTATATATATATATATATATATTAAAGGGGGGATCTGCCTACAAGACTAGTAGCCTATCCCCCACCTTGGTGTTTATTGTAGGCTACTAGTCTTGTAGGCAGATCCCCCCTTTAGTGTGTTTGTGTGTATATATATATATATATATATATACAGATCCCTCCATAGTGTGTATATATAAGCTTAGGCTACTACTAGTTCCCCTCTTAGTTAGGCAGCAAATTCCCTCTTACCAAACCCCCCACCCCACCTTCTCCTTATACTAGTACAGTGTAGGTAGCCGGGTTAGGGATGGGATCAAGGAGAGCCTTACTTGGTGAGTGCACGAGAGAGTGCATGCTGAGAGGAGAAGATGGCCAGGTGGTCTCTCACAGAGGAGAGGACACAGTCACACAGCAGGACAGGGCAGGGCGGCTGGCATACATGCTGCTGCGCGCTTCAGCGCCCCTGGCTCCATCCATTCTATCACGGGGCCGGGAGCTGGGTGGAGTCTCACACTGACTCCAAGAGGCAGCGCCGCATGGTCTTCGCCCCCATCAACCCCAGCGCGGCACCAGGGGGCGGAGCCAGAGGGGAACATAATCGAAGAAGCCGGAGCTCGCAGCCGCCGCAGCACAAAATAAAAATATGCGGCAGGAGCGCGGCGCCCCCCTGGAAGCCAGCGGCCCGGCGCCCTGTGCGATCGCTCCGGTCGCACAGGCCAAAGGCCGGCCGTGCTTTACAATGGATGAGAGGAATTTTCACATTTCAGCGCGCCTCCCATTCATTTTCCAATAACTTTATCACTACTTATCACAAAGAAATTATCTATACCTTGTTTTTCCGCCACCAATTAGGCTTTCTTTGGGTGGTACATTATGCAAAGAATTATTTTATTCTAAATGCATTATAATGGGAATAATAAGAAACAAATAGAAAAAATTCATTATTTTTCATTTTTCAGCCACTATAGTTTTAAAATAATTTATGCTACCATAATTAAAATCCACACATTTTATTTGGCCATTTGTCCCGGTTATTGCAACGTTAAAATTATATCCCTAGTATAATGTATGGTGACAATATTTTATTTGGAAATAAAGGCAATATGTAGCAAGTACCTATGGTGGACTGAGGAAAGGGTTGGACGTGCTCTCCACTCCAGTCACCTGTGCGCTACAGGTGACTTCCCAAGCAAATGTTCCAATGAGTCAGCACCGTCTTCAATAAAAATAGCTCTTTTATTTAGTATTAAAAATCATGATGAACAAGTAGCCAGCGACCGCTCCGCTGTTTCGGGCTATCTGCCCTTTCTCAAGCTGTAAAGCATGTCATCCCACATGCTTTACAGCTTTACAGCTAATTTATTTAATTAGTTTATTTTCGGCTCAGGTGTCCTTTAATGTATTCACCATTAACTTTCTTGTGTTTCTCTGCCCTCTGACTTTGTCTCAATGCACATGAACTATGTGCATTGTTGATTGCATGAGAATGTAAATTGCTCAATTAACTCATATCCACAGGGTAAGGGCAGGTGGCATTGTTTAAGAGTGGCTACATCTGAGGGCCCCATGTAAGGTAGCCAGAGTGCACCCCTGCAATGGAGCCAGAGTGCCCTCCCTGTAAGGTAGCCAGAGTGCCCCCCTCCTGTAAGGTAGCTAGAGTGACCCCCTTGTAAGGTAGCCAGAGTCACCCCCCCCTCCTGTAAGGTAGCCAGAGTGCCCCCCCCTCCTGTAAGGTAGCTATAGTGACCCCCTTGTAAGGTAGCCAGAGTGCCCCCCCCCCCCTGTAAGGTAGCCAGAGTGCCCCCCCCCCCGTAAGGTAGCCAGAGTGCCCGCCCATAAGGTAGCCAAAGTGCACATCCCCCCTACGGTAGCCAGTCCTACAGGGTCAAAGGGAGAAGATCCATTGAAATGATGTGACATGGGTATACGTTCTGTGTTTGTATATGAAGATGTTACTTGCTTATTAAGTAAACATTTTCTAAAAAATGTATGCTTGTCTTGAAAAGCACTCTCAAAGCAAGTTACTCTCAGTCCAAGGTTTTCCTGTATGTAATACCGGAGGAACAGGCCCTTTGGCACTGGGGAGCCCAGGACCAGAGTGAATCCATCTTATTTGGGCTTCCCCCCTAATGTTCATCCGATAGGCACCATTGCATGGCATGGAAGCATGGTGCAGATATATGTGCCATGGGTGCCTATTACTGGGGGGCGCTGCTTCATAGTATGGTGTTCTCCATACAGATTATAGTTTTTATCTGGGGGACATTCTGCTACTTGGTTACATCTTTTGGGGGGACAAGCTGCCTAACTGTTATTTGAGGGATACGAACGGGCTGACCTATTGCAATTATCTTTTAGGCCATGCTTCACTTCAACTTGGACACAAACCAATTCAACTGAGACTACATGTTAAAATGTATGAAGTGACCCCTCCAAAAAGAAAATTAAATATAGCAGCCGCCATATATCTCTTGCTTCATGTTCCCTTTAAATAACTAGGCATCATCTTTCATCAAGACACAGAATTCAGCAGTCTGTGTACCAAACATACCATTAATAAGCAGAGGTTCCCTTATAAAGGTAGGCTTACAACATGCCCCCAGTATTAGGTAGCCTCAGATGCCCGCCAGGTATCCTCCGGTGCCTCCCCCTGTGCAGAGTAGTAAACAGAGTGGTAACTTTACAGAGCTGCAGCCACACGATCTCCCTGCTTCCTCTTTAGCATCCTTAACCAGTTTCCGACCGCGTCACGCCGATGGGCGTGGTCGCGGCGGCAGCCCCAGGACCGCCTAACGGCAATTGGCGTAAAGTCCTGGGGCTGTAATTTGCTGCGCGCGCATCTCATGCTCGGAGGGCGGAGCTCTGCCCCCTCTTCAGTCTCCGAGCGGCTCCGAGCAGCTATTGCCGTCTATTTACACTGCGCAGCGCTGCGATCAGCAGCAGCGCTGCACTGGGGACAGCCGTGTGACACGGCTGTCCCCCTGGGGGACAAGAGAGCGATCGGCTCTCATAGGCAGAAGCCTATGACAGCCGATTGCCGTAATTGGCTGGCTGTGGGGAGGGAGGGAGGGAAGGTTTTTAAAGACACAGTTGTTGTTGTTGTTTTTTTTAAAGCAGGAACAATAATATTTATTATTAAAAAATAAACATGGGGGGAGCGATCAGACCCCACCAACAGAGAGCTCTGTTGGTGGGGAGAAAAGGGGGGGGGGAATCACTTCTGTGCTGTGTTGTGCGGCCCTGCAGCTTGGCCTTAAAGCTGCAGTGGCCAATTTTACCAAAAATGGCCTGGTCACTAGGGGGGGGGGGGGGGGGGGGGTAATCCTGCAGTCCTCAAGAGGTTAAGGTGGCCATACATCTAACGATGTATGAGCATATTCGACCAAGTGACAAATCTCTCTCTTATTGAATCTGATAAGAGAGAGGTCTGTCAGCTGCCCATACACCACAGGCCGATTCCCAATCAATTGCATGCTGAAATCGATCCAGAATCGGCCTTGTGCGCCGCCTCGCCGCCCCAATACTGTGCGTCCTAATGTAAATGTCCTGCCGGTGCCCGTGTAAAGAATACATTACCTGTCCATGGCCTGCGCTTCTCCCCCGCTGCCTCCGGGATATCTCCTCTGCATACATGCATGCCCCACATGGGTTCCTAGTAAGGGCACGTGTGTGTGACGTTACACGTGCGCCCTTACTAGAAAACCACATTGGATGCCCCGCGTATGGAGAGGGGAATGTGCCCGGAAGCCAGCGGAGAGACAAGCGCAGGCCGCGGACAAGTAATGTATCCTTTACATGGAGCACCAAGGGGGCATTTACATTAGAGAGGACAGCATCGGGGGTTTCGTTGCACTTGTGGATCGCCAGGAAATTGCACGTTGTTACCGCCGTGTATCTGATCGAGCAACATCTTGCAACATGCGCGATCGAGAATGCAACCAATTTTCCTCCTGAAATTGGCTGCATTGTTGGTCAGGCATGCACTTGGATTCACTGATTTTAATTGAATTCGATCATAATAATCAAATTGGATGGTCGATGAGCCGCCAAATCGCCTGATGTATGGCCACCTTTATTCCAACTCTAGCTTTTTTTTTTTTTGAATAATACATACTTTATTAGTCACGGAATATGTGGGCGATATATAAATAATAATAATTAGTTGTGAGTCGTGACACTGTTGCCACTCTAGCGAAGGAAATGGGATGCGAACCAAAGATGTGACGCTGGAATCCGAAAGAGTATGTGCATGTGTGTTCCGGTTGGCAACATTCGGGGCACTGTCGTGGGTACTGATGCCCCTGACAATTGGGGCATTATTGCCAAAGAATTGGTGTACTGGCCCTGAATCTATGGAACACACCTAACTAACACCACTTTTATATTCATGTGTCCCTGCAGGCAGTGCTAATTTCCATGTGCTCGCCTTGCTTTACCTCTCTTCATGTCCCCACAACCTTGTCCCACTGTTACCAGTCGGTGCTGCAGTGATACCATGACACTCCTGGCCACACAGGAATAACAGTGATAAGCAGATGGTTGGCACTTCTGGGGAGGACATGACTATGCTATGGGGGGGACCTGGGGCGTTTGGGTCCGGTGTTGTACCACTTTTGGTCATCTGTTGGAATCTACGATCTAGCATTCACTGAAGGCACAGGAGAAGAGGGTTGGTTAGTATTAAGGTGGCCATGAGGAATCGTATCCCTAATGGTCACCTTTACGCAGAGGAAAGGGGCCAGGTTAGTGTGAGGGAGAAGAAGGGGGAGGTTAGTGGGATGCTGGTACACACCCTGCAATTTCGCGTCAGATAGATGGGCCAAATAGATAATTTCCAACAGGGCTGATCTGATTTCCAATTGTTTTTCTGACAAATTTTCCGATCACTTCTAAATAAAATCGGTCAGAAAAACCGTCGAAAAGCAGATTGCACCCTTCAGGAATTATTAATTGGACCCATCTATCTGATGGGAAATTGTATGGTGTGTATACCAGGCATAATACATTGGAGAGGGGAATATTGCTGTGAGGCAGGCAGCTGAGAGGGGAGATTAGTGTTAATGTGCCCATTTACGGTACAATTTTTTCTTCAGATTCGATCTTTCCACTTACTTTTTATGATTTAATTGTACAGAAAATTGTGCTGTTTGTGGCTCAAATCAATGTGATATGATTCTTTGGTCAATTTGAAAAGGAAAAATTAATGATCCGAAAGTTGAATTTTATGATCGTAGCGCAATGTAAAAACCTTCTTAAAACATTCTGTTAATGGTAACAATCTATAATTGCCTTCCAATTAGTTACGATTGTTCAAATCACATTGACAGGTTGCATCAGATAAAAAAAATTGTACCATGAATGGGCACCTTTAGACATAGGAGAGGGGAGGTTAGTGCAAATGTGCTCAGTAACAGTACAATACCACAGCTAATTGAACGTTTCCGATCATTGTGGTAATCAATTAGAAGTGATCAGTCTTGCCCATTTACATCCAAATTCCTGCTAACCAATTTGATCAGATTAATGGAATCGATCAATTTCCCGAATCAGTTACCTTGATCTGATCAGATTGGTTAGCGGGAATTTGGCTGTTAATGGGCACGACCGATCGTTTTTGATCATGTATGGCCACCTTTCCGATTTCAGGAAATCGCAGTCCCTACTGTGGGATCACCTCCATTGACTTTCATTAAAGTGACGCTGAGTAGAGTGGTAAATTTAAAATCTGGACTTACCTGGGGCTTCCTCCCGTAGCCTGTGAGGTCCCCTGGCGTCGATAACCAGTGCATGCGTTATCACGGCGGTCGGCATAAGCCTCCTGAGCTTGCGTGGTTCTCTAAAGGCTGAAAGTTACCGGATTACCGGAGCCACCAACAGGACCGTGGAAGGGAGGAAGAGGACACCTGGGGACCTCATGGGCTACGGGGGCGGGAGGAAGCCCAAGGTAAGTACAGATTTATCTGCTCAGGGTCCCTTTAAAGGACATATTCAAGGACTTAAAATAAAAAAAAAAATCTACTTACCTGGGGCTTCCTCCAGCCTTTGGCAGCCGATATGTCCCTCCCCGCAGCTCCGGTGTCCCAGGATGCCATCCGTTGGTGATGCTGACCTTGCCAGGTGGGCATCTTCTGCACGAGCACAAGTGCACAGTTGCGCTGGTTGCAATCGCGCTCACTTGGCCTGGAGTGTTCTGTGCAGGAGCAAAACGACTGCGCCTGAGCAGTACGCTCCAGGCCACGTGAGCACGGCCACGAGTGGTCGCGGCCGCATGCTTGTGCAGGCGTAGAAGATGCCAACCTGGCCAGGTCGGCATCTGGAACGGAGGGGATCCTGGGACACCGGAGTTGCAGTAAGGGACATATCGGCTGCCAAGGGCTGGAGGAAACCCCGAGTAAGTATATCTTTTTTTTTATTTCCTCGAACCTGTCCTTTAGCTATTTGACATTCCTGGACGTGAAACTCACGTCCAGGAAGCCATGTGCACTCCTGCGTGTTCCTGCGGCCGATCGCGCGCGTGCACGCGTGCTCCTGGCCCGCGGTTTCTTAGCCAGCGAATCAGTGAATCGGGCAACGGTGCCCGATCACTGATTCCTCTCCCCCGCAGTGACTGTCCAGCTGATCGAATTTGGTCTGTCCACAATGAAGCAACGACCTTATTATCTTGGATGTGCCCCCCCCGAGACACTCATATAGCCGGCGGTCATTGATTCATTGTGATACGCAAGCCCCTTCACCGCGGCAAGGTAACGATCACGAAGGGGAATTGACACATGTACATGCTAGCAAGAAAAATTAGGCAGGCATGTACACGCACCAGAAAAATTATTATAGCGGCCGCTGCTAGCAGCGGCATTAAAAATTCAGGAATCCTCCTGGAGTCCTGGACCCTGTTGGTGGTGGCGGAGAAGGCAGTCAAGCGGCCTGCAGGCAGAGATGCTGTGTGGGGACTGACTTAGTCTTGGGGCAGGCAGTCACACGGCGTACAGGCAGAGATGCTGTGTGTGGGGACTGACTTAGTCTTTATGCGGGCAGTAGCCCTCCGGAATCCATGCCTCATTCATTTTGATAAAGGTGAGGTACTGAACACTTTTGTGACTTAGGCGACTTCTCTTCTTAGTGACAATGCCTCCAGCTGCGCTGAAGGTCCTTTCTGACAGGACGCTTGAGGCAGGGCAAGACAGAAGTTGGATGGCAAATTGTGACAGCTCTGGCCACAGGTCAAGCCTGCACACCCAGTAGTCCATCGCTGCTCATACTGTCGATGTTTTTTTTCTCTACCATTGTTAAAGAAAGCGTACGGCCGGGAAGTCAGGGTTCGATTCTGGTCCGGTGGAAAGCAAGGAAAGCAGCAGGCATGGCATGCAAGTCCCGAGGTAATGACAAAAAATAACAATACAGGAGGACTTTCGAGGCCCTGCTGTATATGACACTAATCGACTTTACTACCTTTAACGAGAATCTGTTATGGAGGGAAAGTCTGCCGTCCATTCAAGTGAAAGGTATGCACTGACTTGACTAATACAATGTGCAGTCACACAGGTGCAGTGAAAGGTAGGAAGTGACTGGTATTACAATACAATGTGCAGCTGTCACACAGGTGCAGTTAACAGGTATGCTCGGAGTGGTATATTACACAGCATGCGGTCACACAGGTACTGTGAACAATATATGCGATGACTGGTATTACAAATGTGCACCTGTCACACACACAGGTACTGGACAAGCACAGTGACACTGCGTGCGCTCACGTAGGTAGGTGGGTGCACTGAAGTGAACAACAGGTAGGTATATGCAGTGATGGGTATTATAATGTGCACCTGTCACACACAGACAGATACCGGACAGGCACAGTGACACTGCATGCACTCACGTAGGTAGGTGGGTGCACTGTGAACAACAGATAGGTATATGCAGTGATGGGTATTATAATGTGCACCTGTCACACACAGACAGGTACCGGACAGGCACAGTGACACTGCGTGCGCTCACCTACGTAGGTAGGTGGGTGCACTGTGAACAACAGGTAATTATATGCAGTGATGGGTATTACAAATCTGCACCTGGCACAGTAGTAATTACCACCAAGGGGCCAAAGGCCAGCTGCGACTGACTGACAGGGCTGTATATAATGCAAGTGGGCCACAAAAAAAAAAAAAAAAAATAGATCACAAGAACAAGATTAGCTCTCAAAAGAGCTGTTGAGGGGTTCTTTTTAAGCAATAAGAATCAGCAAGGAGCAAGCTAAGAAGCCTACAAGAGCCTAACTAAGCCTTCCCTATAGGTCTCCACACAGCAGCTCTCCTTTCTCTAATTACTGCAAACACACGAGTGAGTCCAATGCCTGACGCTTCCTGTCTTTTGTAGGGGGGGGGGGGGGCTCCAGGAGGGAGTGTAGCCTGATTGGCTACAATGTGCCTGTTGACTGTGATGTAGAGGGTCAAAGTTAACCCTAATGATGCACTATGGTGGCGAATCGAACTTCCGGAAAAGTTTGCTGTGCTCCGCGAACCACGGAAGTTCGCCGGGAGAACCGTTCGAGCAATCTCTAATTGTAAGTTCCCCTCCTTTTTTAATTTTATCTAAAGAATAGCAACATGGGGGTCTCAAACAACTCTCAAAAGACCTAAAGACAAAGATTGTTTTACCATCATGGTTTAGGGGAAGGATACAGAAATCTGTCTCAGAGATTTCAGCTGCCTGTTTCCAAAGTTAGGAACATATTAAGGAAATGGAAGACACACAGGCTCAGCTCAAGTTAAGGCTCGAAGGGGTAGACCAAGAAAAATCTAGGATAAACAAAAGTGATGAATGGTGAGAACAGTCAACCCACAGACCAGCACCATAGACCTACAACATCATCTTGCAGCAGATGGAGTCACTGTGCATCGTTCAACCATTCAGCGCACTTTACGCAAGGAGATGCTGTATGACAGAGTGATGCAGAGGAAGCTTTTTCTCCGCCCAAGGCACAAAAGACTTGATTTGTGAGCAGGCATCTCCTCAGCCCTACAACTTTCCTCACATGTCAATCTTTGAATTGAGGGACATAATTGCACTTTATAGTTTTTTGTGGTATTTACAGTAGCTATATATATATATATATATATATATATATATATATATATATATATATATATATATATTTGTGGTATATATAGTAGCTAAGGGCAAGTATGCAGTTCAATACAGTTATTTTGTTTTGGGGCAGGGGTATTTATCTATGGAGTAACATAAAACTGTAAAAACAAACATCACAAACATTCAGAAACAGGAAAGAACATTATGTTTCACTTTCTAGCACATTTTGCCTCATTCGGGACACCGTAGCAGCAGAGGATAACGTGCAGTTGTTTTTGCCTTCCACTTCCTGGAATCTCGTAGCGTCTTGGCAGCCCCTGGAGAAAGAGAGAAAGATCCTAGACTGCCGTTTGTCAAGGTAAAAAAAAAAGCTAATGCAGAGAGCTGCTTGCAGCCCAGCTACAGCGTGTCTGTCATGTGCCAGAAGCCTCTTGCTAGAGGATATCATTATGTTTTCTTGCTAAAACCGCATCTCCCCCCTCCTTTTTTTAATGGGAAATCACATTTAACTATAGAATAGAGACATATATGAAAATTCTTCCCATTAAGATTTCAGTTTATGTGAGAATATTAACATGCTAACACTGAATGATGTTTGAAGTATACTATTAGGATGAGAGTGTTAAAGCAAACCTGTCATTTAGTTCAAAGGAAAAGTTAGATACTTATGTGAGTAGAGGGAAGCTTCGTCCTTGAGACCACAGCTGGATGCTGGGATCCTCTGGAACTTTGCAGCCACGCCCCTGTCTGTGAATGAGCGTGGCCACACTGCGCTGTAAGGGCTGGTTCACACGGACGACAGGCGGCGTTTAGGCGGCTGGGAAGCCGCGACGTCCTGTGACGTCTTATTCTGGGGTGGCAGTACGGCAATCGTCGGCTTCCCGTCGCGACTGGTGTTTCTCGTCCCCGCAAAGGGACATGAAGCCCTGGAAGCCGCAAGCTGCCTCTAGGGCCAGCCGAAGCGATGCGTTAAATCGGGATTGGAATGCCGTGTTTGGGCAATCACGCGATACTAAACGCTCCCATTCACTAATGGGAGCATTTAGCCGGTAAACGCTGCCAAGCGTCTGCGTGAACCAGCCCTAAAGCTTGCGTCTGCCCAATAACTGCAGAAAAAGCAGAGCCTGAGCGTCTCCTTGGTACTGCGTACTACTGTGGTACGGCTTTGCTCTCGTCAACAAGCCCTAGTCAAGGAGCTTGGGGGGAGAAGACTGGAACGGCAAGGGGACAGGGAAGCTTCTGGATTCTCCAGAGACTTGCCTCTACTAAGGTGAATAATGTCTTAATGCACAGGGGTCAAACGCAAGGCCCACAGGGCGGTATGCGGCCCTCCTTCCCATTTTATGTGGCCCTTGAGAGCTTCAAATGACTATCATTGTAAGCAGTTAAAGGATACCTTAGCCCTCATTTACATTTCAAAGTGTGTGTGTGTGTGTGTGTGTGTGTGTGTGTGTGTGTAGGCTTAACGCACCTCCCAAGAGTACATTTGAAATCGGCGCCGGTAGACTTGGGCGCAGGATACAGCTGTTATATGGCTGATCCTGCTGCTACACAAGTCCGGGCCGTTTTAATTACTATTCCCCCTCCAGGCCGCCATGGATAGTGGGGGAATGAAATAATTCGGCTTCCAGCGATTGCTGGAGGCCGAATTATTGTGTTTTTTAAGCAACTTCGGCTCCGTCTTTTGACGCAGCCGACGTTACTCACTGAGCGCTGCAATAGGAGTGATTCCCATTATAGTCTATGGAGGCGCCGGCTGCGCCCAAATCTAGCAGCGCTGAAAAGCACTGCTCCGCCTCCCGTGGCCTGTTTGCCCGCTATCGCTCCCGTTCGGTCTGCAAATTGTACAATTTGCAGAGCATTTCAAAGGAATTGTAAAATTTAAAATATGTGTAAACATATACTAATAAGAAGTATTTTTCTTACAGAGTAAAACGAGCCATAAATTACTTTTCTCCTATGTTGCTGTCACTTAGTAGAAATCTGACAGAAGCAACATGTTTTGGACTAGTCCATCTCTTCATGGGGGATTCTCAGCAAGGCTTGTATTATTTATAACATTACCTGAAAAGGATTTATACAATGATGCTGGCCACCCTCCTTTTGTAGTTGGACAGAGTAACTGCCATTCACTAAGTGCTTTTGAAAATAAACAAAACCCAGAGAATCCCTTAGATGGGCTAGTTGAAAACCTGTCAGTTCTGTCAGATTTCTACTACTTACTGTAAGTGACAGCAATATAGGAGAAAAGTAATTTAATACTGTGCGGAATCACATATGCTTAACGCAACAGCACCATAGACTATCATTATATGCAATTCCACATGCGGTTTTTGTATGCGACAAAATGAGGATTTGTTCAAGTGTGACCCCTGCCTAAGGCCCCTTTCACACGGGCAACTGACAGGAGATGAATCCATCCTATCAGCTGCTCTCCTGCAATGGCCCTCTGCTTGTTAGTGCTGGGTACCATCACTAATCAGTCGCCCCCTCCCCCCTTTATGAAGTCAGATCTGAGCATGGCTACGACCGTGGTCAGACTCAACATGTCGCAGTCCTCTACCACCAGGTAACACCACCTGGTGTCTGTGATTGACATATGTGAAGTTACTACTGCTGCAATTTGGTTCGCAGTTAAGCCTACGGTCAGAACGAGAACTAAGGACTGGGACCCACTTGGGTGTTTTTGGCAGGGGTTTCCCAAAGATTTGCAGTGCATTGGGGGGTGATTATGCTTTAAAAAAAAACATTATTAGGCTCCCTGCACACTGCAAATCCGTTTTGTGATTCCGATTTGCAATTCCGATTTTCCCTGAATGCAATCAACAGAAAACGGAGGAAAAAACGCAGCATGCGGTAACGATTAAAAATCTGAATCGGATGTAAGAATCTGAATCGCATGCAGTGTGCAGGGAGCCTTATACTTACTGGGTCCTTATATTTCCTTCTTCTGTCTGTAGCCTCGCCCCATTAAGGAAAAGGTCACAGGCACTTCTCTGATTGGTCCTAGAGAAGCACCTCTGACCTCTTCCTTTAGGGGGGGGGGGGGCTACAGACGGATGGAAATACGACGCCTGGTAAGTAAAATAAAGTTTCAATAAAGAAACGCAAATTGGAATCGCTGGACAGGCGACTGTACAGTGACTGTACAGCGCTTCCAAGCGTCCGGTAATCACAATCGCTCTAGGAATCACTGTGCACAGCGCTGCAGCAATTTTAAAGCATTGCAGCAATTCCTAGTGGGTTCCTGGCCTTAAAGGACTTCTGACCCAAACATAAAAACTGTTTCGTACTCTCCTGGTGCTTTTTCCAGCCCTGAGCAACAGTCTCAGTCCTTCTCCTTCGGCGGCCATCCACTGGCTGCCCGCAATGATGGCGACCTGCCAGCAGGGTCGACTCTTCTATGCCACATCCATCTGGCACGTACTGCAACTGCGCACAACTACTGCACAGGCGCAGTACACGCCAGATGACATTCACGTGATCTGGCGACAACTGTCCCTGTGCAGTAGTTGTGCGTCCGAGTCATCAGCCGCATACTGAGCCTGCGCACCACTAAAGCGCAGTACGTGCCACATGACATTCACATCACCTGGTGCCAACTGTGCCTGCACAGTAGTTGTGCGCAGGCTCAGGTGGTGCCAGATAAGGTGAACGTGAAGAACCAACCCTGCCAGTGGGTCGCAATCCTTACGGCCGGCCAGCGGGGACACCGAGGAGGACCGGGGCTGCGGCGGGGGCCTGAGATGGGAGGGAGAAGCCCCAGGTGAGTACAAAATAGATTTTTAAGTTTGCCTCGGAAGTCCTTTAAAGGGAACCTAAACTGAGAAGGATATGGATTTTTCCTTTTAAAATAGTACCAGTTGCCTGACTCTCCTGCTGATCCTGTGTATCTAATACTTTTAGCCACAGCCCCTGAACAAGCATACAGATCAGGTGCTCTGACTGAAGTCAGACTAGACCTGCTGCATGCTTGTTTCAGGTGTGATTCAGCCACCACTGCAGCCAAAGAGATTAGGACTGCCAGGCAACTGGTATTGTTTAAAATGAAACATCTATATCCGTCTCAGTTTAGGTACCCTTTAAAGAGACACTGAAGCGAAAAAAAAATTATGATATTATGATTTGTATGTGTAGTACAGCTAAGAAGTAAAACATTAAGATCAGATACATCAGTCTTATTGTTTCCAGTACAGGAAGAGTTAAGAAACTCCAGTTGTTATCTCTATGCAAAAAAGCCATTAAACTCTACGACTTTTAAAGTCCTGGAGAGGACTGTCTTCTGACTTTTATTATCTCAACTGTTGTTAACTATTTACTTTTTCTCTGCCAGAGGAGAGGTCATTAGTTCACAGACTGCTCTGAAAGAATCATTTTGAATGCTGAGTGTTGTGTAATCTGCACATATTAGAGAATGATGCAATGTTAGAAAAAACACTATATACTTGAAAATAAAAATATGAGAATATTTTCTTTGCTGCTAATCTTCTAGTAATTATTCATAGTACACAACCAATTCATTATATCATATATATTTTTTTCGCTTCAGTGTCTCTTTAAGCTGGTTTTATATCAGTCTTAAAATTGTTGCTCTTAAACTGAAAATAAAAATACCAGAGTATTTACCCCTACTGTAGTACTAAGCATATAGTTATCACATCTGTTTATTTTCATTTCAGGTCTGCTTTAAACTGCTTTTAATAGTTTTAGCATATTGGGCGCCTCCTAATTGTTGTTAATAATTTGATTGGCACATACATTTAATTATCACTTATAGGCTGTGTAATAGAAACCTTTTTGAAGAATTGCAGATGGCTGTATGTGAAAATAATCCTTAATTGGAGAATTCTGGATGAGCATCTTAATAAACCAAGTAAATGTTTGTGTATTTGTCACCTCGGTTATCATCTTTTACACATCATTTGAATCCTCTGTTACAATTTCGCAATCAGTAGCAGGCTGCTACATTTGTGGATGCTTATTCTCCCCTCTAGTGGTAAATGTGTGTAATACATCATGCCAAAATATACTGTAGGACACATTTTGTTTTATTTTGTTCCCTTTATTAATAAATCTAGTTATGACTGTAAACAAATAAATACAACCTAATACCACAATACAGGAAAGATATTGAAGTGTTTGAGTTGGTAGAAAAACTCACAACTAATTCTCATCAAACCAAAGGCAGATCTCATGTTCAAGAACGGTTAGGCAAACTGGACTTAATTCATTTGGAAAAGAGACAACTTAGGGCAGGGGTGCCCATTGGGTAGAAAGGACTTCTGGGAAGAACCCACACTGCCCGCCTTAGTGGCGTGTTCATTTTATTCTGTCCAGGGGCATAACAAATGCCCTCACAATGGATGCAGCTGGGGGTGGAGGGAGATGCCTTGGGTGGGGCATGGCTCTGTGGCCTGCCCAGGGCTGATTTTAGGGGCAGGAGGGGGGCACAGCACAGGAAGGGGGAGGTAGCGGGAACACACAGTGGTGGGGAGGGGAGCCTGATTCCCCCCCATTACCTTGAACCCCCCTCCAGAGATTAGTGCAGCGAGCGGGGAATAACTCGCCTCTTCCTAGCAGAGGAGATCTGCATACTGCCGGTCTTCTATGTGTCCAACGCAGCTCACTCTTCTTCTGAAGAGTCTATGCGAATTGCTTACAATACAAGTCAATAGAAATGCTATTTTTTTTTTTCCCATTCCAAATGTGAAAATTTTCATGCAAATATGCAGTTACTTATAGTGTCATGTAAATTAACACCATTGGCATGCATGGAAAAATCATAATGCAAAAATATGCATAAATACAGCGGAAAAAAATCAACTGCCAAAAATTGCAAAAAGGCAGAATCGCAGATACGAAAAAACGTGGCCAGAAATTGCTGGGATAAGTGTGAAAACACCCATAATCCCTTGGTGTGTACAAAGGACAAGAGGGCATGAACATGTTTGAAAGGATATTTTACCTTCTGTTTAGAAAGGGGTCTACACAGTAAGGCTAAGTTCTCACTGAGGCCTGGAACCCACTAGGAATCACTGCAGTGCTTTAAAGTCGCTGCAGAACTGTGTGCAGCGATTCTTAGGGCGTTTGCGTTTTCCTGATTTTTGAAAGCGCTGTACAGTAAACTGTACAGCGCTTCCGATTTGCCATTCTTTCTTTTTTTTTTTTAAATAAAACTTTATTATACTTACCTGGAGTCGTCCTCCTGTCTGTAGCCCTACCCGATATAGGAAGAGGTCATAGATGCTTCTCTAGGACTAATCAGAGACGCGCCTGTGACCTCTTCCTTTAGGGGGTGGAGCTACGGACGGAAGACGGAAATCAATACATCGGGCAAGTATTTAACATTTTATTTAAAGCATGATCACGTTGATAAGGGGGGACCCCATTAGTGTGATTGCGATTAGGGGTAATCGCAGGATATGCAGCATTTTGAGCACGTTAGTGCTCAAAGCAAAGTATATAATCGATGCATATTTATGCATCGATTATATACTTTGCATTCAGTACTAACGTGCTCAAAATGCTGCATATCCTGCGATTACCCCTAATTGCAATCGCACTAATGGGGTCCCCCTCACTCCTTTACATCGGCAATCCGTATTTGGGAATCATTGGCAATCCCAAAACGCTGCCAAAAACACCATAGTGGGTTCCAGCCCTGAATTTGTTACATGCAGCACATTGCAACTGATTTCAAAATGAAAGTCTTCCACTAACATGCACGTTACTACACAAGATACCGCTTCACCATTCATTTGCAAGGTTGGCGTAACATGTGCTTTGTCTGGTAGCGATCAGCTTGCATTATTACAGTAGAGTTCCGGTTTTCTGGAACTCCACTAACCAGCAGTCTCCAGCAACTAGCACAAATCGCCAGCAGTACTCACAGTGGTGATGGACAACTTCTTAGGCTGTTTGTGGGCTCTGCTGCTTTAAAGTATACCTGAGATGAAAGGAGGCAAACGTTTTTTATATGTACCTGGGGCTTCCTCCAGCCCCCTCCACACAGATTGCTCCCTCGCCGCCTTCCAAAGCCTCCTGGAACCTCCAGTATCAGCCCCATTCTTGGCCAGTCTGGCGTACTGCGCATGTGTGGCCTGGCTGTGCGCGCCTGCCCCGCCGCACTTCCGTCACCGAACGTTCTGAACCTGCACAGTAGTACTGCGCAGGTGCTGAAGGCTCCCAGCTGTGGCAGCAAGTCGGGGAAACTTGCTTAGCCGCACTGTGCCTACTGGCCAAAGATAACGGGACTTCTATCGGAGGATCCAGGAGGCTTTGGATGACGAGGGAGCGATCTGTGTGAAGGTGGCTGGAGGATGCCCCAGGTATGTATAAAACGTTTGCCTCCTTTCATCTCAGCTACACCCTAAAGCCTGAGTTCCAAGGCTCCCCCAAGTTTAAAATACAATCAATTACTGTATTTCATTTAATATACAGAGTTCATGTCATGTATATAGAGTGAGTGAGCTTTATTACTGTATTAGCTAGGCCTATTTTTAACACCTGAGTCTGAAGCAACCAGAAAGCCCACTTCTCCAGCATCAGCCAATGCCCATCGGTGTTGGATAACCGAGACTCTACTGTATGAAGGACCTCAACGCACAGCAGACCAGTTATGTGTATGGGCCCATTGTGGGACTATTGCAGCTGTTGCGTGCTATTATAACAAACCTTATAATGTAGTGTTAACTCCCTAAGTGGGGTTTAAGATGTGTCATAACTTACCCCAGGAAGAATCTAGGGCAAATTCTAAATCTGAATTTAGGGTTTGGATGTTTTCCTTACAATGAAGTGCAATAAGATTTATGATTGCTGTTTATAGGATGCTGAATACTGTTGACTGTTGACATTCAAACCCCTACACAATGTGGGCCCTGGATAAATGAAGGACTTGCTAAAACTGCACCACATCTTTCACAACCTCAGATCAGCAGGATACATAAAATTGGTCACTCCCGGAGTCCAACTCAAAACCTTTGGAGCCAGAGGTTTCTGTCATGCTGCCCCTAACCTTTGTAATTTCCTAACACACCCAGTAAAGACAGCCCCATCCCTGGAGTTATTCAAATCCAGACTTAAAAGCCATCTGTTTAGCCTGGCATTTGCCGATTTGTAGAATCATTGTAGAATAGAGCCATGCCTATATGTTTTGAGTGCTAGGAGAAGAGCGCTTTACAAATGTTGTTGTTAATATAATTCCAATATGAGTAAAGGTGGCCACTAGTGATACAATTTGATGAATGATCTTTCATTTCCGATCATTTGTATGAACAATCAGAAATGATCGTTCGGGACCACTAACGGACAAAAATCCTAACCAATCATACCAATCATACCTAACCTAACCAATCATACGGATGGTTGGAAACTAACGATCGTTTGCCAAGTTGTATCATTAGTGGCTATCTTCAGAGTGCCTTTTGGTATTTTTGAGCCCCTTTATAATTTCCTAGTGTACCTAGGTCTTCGTGAGTTATCTGGGT
Organism: Hyperolius riggenbachi; assembly: GCF_040937935.1. NCBI lineage: Eukaryota > Metazoa > Chordata > Amphibia > Anura > Hyperoliidae > Hyperolius > Hyperolius riggenbachi. The sequence goes on from NC_090649.1 coordinate 432,812,388, forward strand.
ACTCTGTACTACTGGTGGCTGAGCTCGATGGTCCCAGATACCATGTAAAATTCCTTAGGGCTCTTTCACATTAGACAACGCGTGCAGGAGCCGTTCTCTTGCACGCGTCGAATAGCCTGCGGCGTGTCGTCTGGATACTGCTGTGTGACGCAATCAGCGGCAGTAGCTATTAATTCACTCGACGGGAAAACACCGGCTCCTGGGTGCGTTAAACCGCAACGCATCAAAACGCAGTGTCTGGTGTGAAAGGTAAAATGAAAGTCTATGGATTTTCATTTTACCTTGGTAAATGCAAAGTATTGACTTTGCGTTAAAACGCAGGAAAAGGTCTCTAATGTGGAAGAGTCCTTTCAGGTCCCTGGGTTACCTCCCAGTCGTGTGTGTGTGTGTGTATGTGTGTGTGTGTGTGTGTGTGTGTGTGTGTGTGTCTGTGTCTGACTGAACAAAGCCCCATGTAATTAAAATAGAACTCGTTCACCCATTTCAGGTCTACTTTTATTCAGTTCTGCTTTATACAAGGAATAGGGTCCCACCTGTGTGTTTTTTTTTTTTTTTTTTTTTTTTTTTCCAATGTGAACAAAAAATAAAACTGTTCCAAAGTGTTCTAGACAGAAGATGCTTCCAGATGGGTGTGTCATCGCTTACTACCAATCAAGTGATTAGTTCAGGGAGGCCAATAGGCAGCAATCTGTTCACCAGCATTAATTGTTGTTTTTTGAAATAACAGAATGTTTCAGATTCCTACATTTATTAAAGCCCCAGTTAAGGAACAAATGTGTTCTTAGTCCTGTGTAGGCAGCGCTTGTACGGTACATGTCTATGTAGAAAGGCCTTAATTAGCTGATTTCAAATAACTTACTTGTAAGGTTTTTTTTGTTGTTGTATTTGTAAAAGGACAACTGTAATGAGGGAGATATGGAGGCTACCATATTTATTTCCTTTTAAGCATTGCCAGTTGCCTGGCTATCCTGCTGATCCTCTGCCTTTAATACCTTTAGCCATAGACCCTGAACAAGCATGCAGCATATCAGGTGTTTCTGACATTATTGTCAGATCTGACAAGATTAGCTACATTATTCAGACACTTCAGCAGCCAAATAGAGAAGCAGGGCTGGCAGGCAGCTGGTATTGTTTAACCACTCTGTGACCGCCTAATGCAGGATGGCGTCCGCAGAGTGGCTTCCTAATTCCCTTAGGACGTGCCAGTGCGTCCTGTCACTGCGAGATTTGCAAGGAATGAGCGCCTGTTCACTACAGAGGCCCTTAGAGAACAGCCTGCCAGCCACGATCTGAGCTGGCAGGTTGTTAGACAAAAAAAGGTCATTTTTTTATGCACTGCACTGCGATTTAGCGCAGCACTGTACAGGGGACAGCTCTGTCACTGAGCTGTTCCCAGGAGAGGCGCACAAAGTGATCCCTCTCATAGGCTAATGCCTATGAGAGGGAGCACACTGATTGGATCTTGGGGCAGTGTTCTCCCCAGGCTCTTTTAGCTGAGTGCTCCACCCGGCTGGTTTTAGTGAGCACCCGGCTGTCATCTGCTCACCTCTTCCTCTGCTGTAAGCCCCGAAGCACCAGCCCTGCATTCTGTCATCTCACCCCACTCAGCTACCCGGCTGGAAAAAAGTTCTGGGGAGAACACTGTTGGGGGGTAAGATAAAAATGTAAGATTTTATTTAAAAAAATGTAAGTTATTAAAAAAACACAAACAAACAAACCTCACAGCAGCAATCAAATGCCACCAACAGAAAGCTCTGTTGGTGGCAAAAAAGGAGGGCAGATTGATTTGTGTGCTAAGTTGTATGGCTGTGCAGCAAACTATTAAAGCTGCCCTGTGCTAAATTGTAAAATTGGTCTGGTCTCAAGGGGGGTGTAAGCCTGCGGTCCTCAAGTGGTTAAAAGGAAATAAATATGGCAGCTTCCATATTCTTCCTGTAACCATTTCTGCCGCTGGGACATGAGCTTCACCTCCGCAACGTCAGCTGCTACAGCCGCAGGGACGCGATAGTCACGTCCCTGCAGCTTGGGGGGGGGGGGGGCAGTGCGCGAAATCGATGTTGCCAGGAACAGGGGAGATTGGCTGCAGGGGACAAAAATCCCCTGAGCAAATCTGTACATGTCCGCCGAGAACACTGTTTTAGTTCAAAAGCAGTGTTCATTCTGAAACAGAGCCGCCGCACTTCCTCCTGCTCGCGCTTACCACCGACAATCGTTAGATCTATGAATGGGAACAAAGTTCCCAAACATGAATCTCCCCTCTAGGCCACCGTGATCGCAGGCATCCATTGATACCTGCGTCACTTCCCTGGTTACAATGTAGCAACACATTACTTCCTGTAGTGTACTTATTGTACGCAAATAGGAAGTACTCAGCGGGGACATCTTCTGGCCAAATAGAAAAATTATACCTACTGACTTTAGGGAATAAAAAAAATTGTAATATGTATGTCAAGAAGGATATTATTATAAAATTATGGGATAAAAATTAGTGATGGATATAAGACTGAAAAACAAAAGTTTGCTTTCCTAAAACAGAAAGAATTTGCGATAATTCAGGTTGGAGTGAGCTCGAGATGTCTCCCAGGCACCACTGCTGAATATATGCAAATTAACCATTGTACCCTTAGAAGCTAAACACACCTCCAGAACCGCTGGAATGCAATGATGTGTCAGCTTGTTAATATGTACAGAGCCATAATAATCCAACATGCATACAGACTGTTTCGGATTGTTTGATCCTCATCAGTGCATGGCATGGATTAATTTGGCTCTATGGAGTAGGGCTTGTAAATCCGAGAGGCACAGACTAACCAGCAAGCTCATGGTGACCCAGAACTCATTGGGGTGTGTAAGGGACTACTGAAAAAAGGCACCTTTATTTTCCAAATAAAATATTGTCACCATACATTATACTAGAGATATAATGTTAATGTTGCAGTAACCGGGACAAATGGCCAAATAAAATGTGTGGATTTTAATTCGAGTAGCATGTATTATTTTAAAACGAATAAATAATGCATTTTTTTCCTTTTTTTTTTTTTTCAAATTTTTTTCTTATTATTCCCATTATAACGCATTTAGGCTGCTTACACACCAAGACGTTACAGGCGCACGTTAGTGCGCCTGTAACGCTCCCCCAACGCACAGCAATGTAACACAAGTGGGCTGTTCACACAGCCCACGTTGCGTTACATGTAACGCTGCACGTTCTGTGCAAAGTGCAGCATGCTACGGCGTTGGAGCGGCTATAGCCGCGTTAGACTGTTTGCACATGCGCAGTGGGGGGCGGAGAGGAGGCGGGGAGAGCCAGCTACAGTAGCCGCGCACATGGCTACTTAATATTCACTGCACTGGCGGGCGCTGATTGGCCGGCGGGACCACGTGATGCGGAGTGTCTCGCTCCGCATCACGTGGTCCCGCTGGCCAATCAGCGCCACTCTGGGAGACATTATAGGACTCGAGCCGCCTAACGCGGCTCACTCTACCGTCGGCTCTTGCAGCACCATACGTTGTGTTAGGTGCACGTTATGCGACCTTAACGTGGCACCTAATGCAACGTCTTGGTGTGCAAGAAGCCTTAGAGTAAACTAATTCTTAGCATAAGGTACCACCCAAAGAAAGCCTAATTGGAAGCGGGAAAAAACAAGATATAGATCATTTCGTTGTGATAAGTAGTGATAAAGTTATTGGGGAATGAAAGGGAGGAGCAGTGAAATGTGAAAATTCCTCTTGTCCATAAGGTGAAAAATACCCGCTGGCTGAAATGGTTAAAGAGGAACTTTAACCCAGGATTGAACGCTATACCAGGCAGTAGCTGATATTCCCTTTCCCAGGAGAAATCACTTCCTTGAATATCAGGAGAGTGAGTGTGGCTGATAATGTGGTGAATCCCCTCCCACCGTGTGGTGTGTTTGTAGATAAAGGAAGTTGGTGCTGTCCCCCCCCCCCCCCTTTTTTTTTTTTTTTTGTCAGCCAACAGTAAAGATGATGACCTGCAGGCTCACTGTTTATCAAACAACATGAATAAATTAGACCAGGAGTATCACTCATTTGTGTATACTTTTCCCCCTGTTACTATCTTACAGTAAAGTTCCTCTTTGGATGCTGTTGCTGCCTATATACATCATTATGTAACAAGACAATGGTGGGACCCTGTGCTATAGAGCCTCACAAGCAGTCACGGTCTGCTGCAACTGTCATTACACCCTTGAATCCAGGGCCCGTCTGCCAGTTATACCATCTCTGTCTCTGCTGATGAATGTGCGTCTGTAGAACTCCCTACAAGTGATCTGGCAGCCTCTTGGCAATGCTGCATAGGACTTATAATAGAAATCCTTTGCTCAGCGCTGATCAAGCTGCAGGCGCTGTTATCTCTAGCAACAAACCCTTCTTCAGGGATGGTGTGATCGGGCCTGATGCCCAGATATGTTGATCCCTACTTGTGGGTACCTTAAAGTCTTGTCTTTGCTGTGTAATCTTATTAGTTTGCAAATTCCAGTATTTCTATATTTGGCTCTGAGTTTTGCATAAGCAAAATACTATGATAATAAACTGGATGGGAGTGTTTTTTTTGTGTAAGCCTCAGTAAAGCGCACGCCTGTGTTTTGTCTACGCTGCATTGTGACTTTTTCCTGGATTGTGCTTTCACATAACTGTATTTTCTTTGGCAGGGTAATGGAGGTGCCGGAAGAAGCAGAGAGCCAATCGTCTGAACATAGCAGTGTGCTGGACCTGTCCTGTACTTATGATATAGCCGACAGTGTCGTGCAGCAGGAGCCCATAGCTGGAACGTCGGAGGATTATGCAAGTTGTGTCTTCACTCCATCAGCATCTTCACTGGACAACACTGGTAAGGGACAAAGTGGGAATGGATCAATCCGCACGATGTACAAAAAGTAGAAAAATCCTTTGAGGACAAGAAGTCAGACTGCAATAACCAGATACTGTAACATTCTTCCAGCACTCTCTGGTCCTTAAAGAGAATCTGTATTGTTAAAATCGCACAAAAGTAAACATACCAGTGCATTAGGGGACATCTCCTATTACCCTCTGTCACAATTTCGCCGCTCCCCGCCGCATTAAAAGTAGTCAAAAACAGTTTTAAAAAGTTTGTTTATAAACAAAGAAAATGGCCACCAAAACAGGAAGTAGATTGATGTACAATATGTCCACACATAGAAAATACATCCATACACAAGCAGGCTGTATACAGCTTTCCTTTTGAATCTCAAAAGATCATTTGTGTGTTTACCTTCTGTCCCCTTCTTCTCTCATGCACTGAACATTACAGGCTTCCTGCAGACAGCTCTGCCTGTGCCTGTGTTTGTAATTCCTCAGTATGTGTCAGCCAGCTAGTTTCACAGCCTAACAGAGGAGGATTTTTATCCAGCTCTCTTCTATCACTGATAAGATAGCAGAGAAGCTGCTGGCTTATGTAAATAAAACACACACTGGAGTGTGCATAGAGGAACAGACCAGCACGGAAGAGTTGGCAGCCTTCCAGACACAGGCCGACAAGTCTGACAGGGGAAAGATACATTGATTTATTACAGAGATGGTTATAGTAGAAAGAGCTGCAGTGAGCCAGATCACATTAGAATAGGTTTAGGAACTTGTAGGATGGTAGAAAAAACGTTGTAATTTTTGTTACAGAGTCACTTTAAAGTGTGCTAGAGCTGTATCTTATAAAAAGTATACAGTACATACCTCGGGCTTCCTCCAGCCCTGTTCGCTCCCAAGCCGGCGTCCTCCGCTGTCTGCAGCTCCGGTACCAGGTCCTGTCACTTCCGTCAGTCATGGCCAGTCTACGCCGTAGAAGTGCGCTCTCTATGCATCTCTCCGGCAGCTGCTGGAGAGATACGCAAATAGTGCACTTCTCTTACATCAGACTGGCCCCGACTGTCGGAAGTGACAGGACCTGGTACCGAAGCTGCAGACAGCGAACGACAGCAGCGTAGGAGCGATCTGAGCAGATGGTGCTGGAGGAAGCCCCCGGTATGTATTAAACTTTTTAATAGATTCAGCTCCGAGTCCATTTTAAAGTGTACCTGAGCCAAAGCACAGGTACAAGATGAGATACTTACCTAAAGAGAGGGACACCTAAGGATCCTATTGAGGCTTCCCTCCCTGCTTTCATGTCCGCCGTGGCTGAGCCCTGCCTCCCGGAAGATTAGTGACAATGAATAGTCGCTAATCATATTAGAGTCGCGCAGCCCTTCTTCCTGCAGCCTGGCCATGTGCAGTAAGCCAGAGCCGCTTGTGTACGAGCCGTTCCATGCTGCTGCACATGTGGCCGTGCTCGCGTGGCTACTGCACATGTGCGGCCGTGCTCGCGTGGCTACTGCACATGTGCGGCCGTGCTCGCGTGGCTACTGCACATGTGCGGCCGTGCTCGCGTGGCTACTGCACATGTGCGGCCGTGCTCGCGTGGCTACTGCACATGTGCGGCCGTGCTCGCGTGGCTACTGCACATGTGCGGCCGTGCTCGCGTGGCTACTGCACATGTGCGGCCGTGCTCGCGTGGCTACTGCACATGTGCGGCCGTGCTCGCGTGGCTACTGCACATGTGCGGCCGTGCTCGCGTGGCTACTGCACATGTGCGGCCGTGCTCGCGTGGCTACTGCACATGTGCGGCCGTGCTCGCGTGGCTACTGCACATGTGCGGCCGTGCTCGCGTGGCTACTGCACATGTGCGGCCGTGCTCGCGTGGCTACTGCACATGTGCGGCCGTGCTCGCGTGGCTACTGCACATGTGCGGCCGTGCTCGCGTGGCTACTGCACATGTGCGGCCGTGCTCGCGTGGCTACTGCACATGTGCGGCCGTGCTCGCGTGGCTACGGCACATGTGCGGCCGTGCTCGCGTGGCTACGGCACATGTGCGGCCGTGCTCGCGTGGCTACTGCACATGTGCGGCCGTGCTCGCGTGGCTACGGCACATGTGCGGCCGTGCTCGCGTGGCTACGGCACATGTGCGGCCGTGCTCGCGTGGCTACGGCACATGTGCGGCCGTGCTCGCGTGGCTACTGCACATGTGCGGCCGTGCTCGCGTGGCTACTGCACATGTGCGGCCGTGCTCGCGTGGCTACTGCACATGTGCGGCCGTGCTCGCGTGGCTACTGCACATGTGCGGCCGTGCTCGCGTGGCTACTGCACATGTGCGGCCGTGCTCGCGTGGCTACTGCACATGTGCGGCCGTGCTCGCGTGGCTACTGCACATGTGCGGCCGTGCTCGCGTGGCTACTGCACATGTGCGGCCGTGCTCGCGTGGCTACTGCACATGTGCGGCCGTGCTCGCGTGGCTACTGCACATGTGCGGCCGTGCTCGCGTGGCTACTGCACATGTGCGGCCGTGCTCGCGTGGCTACTGCACATGTGCGGCCGTGCTCGCGTGGCTACTGCACGGCTGCACTTGTAACAGAGCAGCCCCGATCTGGAGAGGAGCCGCGCTCAGTGACAGGGGGCATCGGAGTAGCGGGGGAAGCCTCAATAGGATCTTGAGGCTTCCCTCTCTTCAGGTACGTGTCTCATTTTGATCCCGAGATTTGGCTTGGGATCACTTTGAAGCGGACCTAAACCCAGGACTTTCTCTCTGCTGTAAAAGATAAGCAACAGCATAATCACCTTTACAGAAAACATGTCTTTGTTACAGCACACAGAACTCCTCAGTGATGTGCCAGTGTAGTTACTTCCTTGTTTGCTGGAAGCACATACAGGGTTAACCTCCTGTCTGAACGGCACAGTTCAGACAGAGCTGAGAGCCTAAATTACAGTGGCTTATTACTTCCAGATAAGGATTTAGACAGGCTGTTATCTCTAAATACAAACGGTGGGTTTCTGTGTGTTTTCCTTCTTTCCTGTTAAAGAGTTTAGGTCGTAGCCATTGGCTTATTAAGAGGTTGAGAGGCTTTTCCCTTTCTTCCATAACTGGTAAAAGACATTGTACTATTTGAGCTATGGGATGCATATATGGAGGTCATGGACATGGTTTGCTAATAATAGGACCCATGATCCCCGCGTCACAAGGGGGCCCGTTCCTCCTCCCAGCAATTTCAATCACTGCATGTCATGTGACTGGGGGGGGGGGGGGTGTAGGGCTAAGCAAGGGGGGCCCAGCCGATAGAGTTTTTCCGAGAGACCTGCCCGGATCTACTAGATGGTAGGTTTGGTGGCTTGTCCATTAGTTACTCTAGACTTTGATATTGACCTCAGGTTTTGGGTCTACATAAAAAGGGCGCCTGGTGGAGCCCATATATATACCAACTTCGGCTACAAAAAAGGCGCCTGGTGGAGCCCATATATATACCAACTTCGGCTACAAAAAAGGCGCCTGGTGTAGCCCATATAAACTTCGGCTACAAAAAAGACGCTTGGTGTAGCCCATATTAAAACTTCGGCTACAAAAAAGAAAGGCGCCTGGTGTAGCCCATATAATAACTTCGGCTGCAAAAAAACTCCGGGATGTGTTAATTACTATTCCCCCTCCAGGCCGCCATGGATAGTGGGGGAATGAAATAATTCGGCTTCCAGCGCTTGTAGCCCATATAAAAACTTAGGCTACAAAAAAAAGGCAATAATATGGGCTACAGAGGGGCACCTTACTGTAGCCGAAAAAAATACGGGCTACAAAGGGGAGCCCGCTTGTAGCCGAAAACCTTGTAGCCGAAAAAATATGGGCTACAAAGGGGAGCCCACTTGTAGCCTATATCAAAACTCGGGTGCCCTTTTCTACACCTTGTAGCCCATATTTCCAGAAATAACATTGATGTCTATGGCGGCGCCCTTTTCATACAGGCACTTCGGGCGCCCTTTTCAACCGATCCCCAGGTTTTGAGCACCTGTGAAGGACAGTTAGATGTATGAGTTGTTCAATGTAATCTAAGTGTCATGGAAAATGTGTCAGTGCTATAAAAATGCATAATAATAATGTCAAGAATTGGTTATTCCAATAGGTTCATACAGCAGAGCAGCATGAGGGGTGTCTGAGCGGCCTGACTTTGGCTTCTGATGAAGTGAGTAGCCCCGGAAATAGTTGTCATGGCGGTCAGTCACCCCCACACTGCTTTTCTGTATGTACTTATTGGAATAAACAATTGAAGTATTGCTTCACTGAAGCCTAGCTTTGGAACTCTTCTTGACAATTGATGTTATTAGGTCTGCCATGAGCACAGTGTCTACTTCCATTCCATGTGAGTTTGGTCAATCCTGCACTGAGTGCCAGTCAACCTTTAGTCTCTGAGAAGCATAGTAGTATTAATAGTTCTGGAGGAAGGTTGAATGAGTGGAAGCAGCAGCATGGCTATGTTCACAATGGATGCTGCTTTCCCTGTGACGGCAGGAACGCAACGGATTTGGAAAGCGGCGCCTCACATTATCCATGCCCTAAGTCTTATACAGTGAAGCATACTGTCAATGAAAAGTATGCTTCACTGTTACTGTTAACGTGCACGTTTTGCGGCACTGCACTTTTGTGGTATCGCCTGACTCAATCTTTGATCTATTTACTGCTTCTGTAATTGTGCATCTCCAAAAGGAAAACACAAATCAAACCCCCAAAACTCCAGTCTGTCTAAAACATTATTTAACATCTGACTATATAAACACTTTAGATCCCTCTATTGTTTGAACTTGCATGTATCTTCTAAGGGAAACCATTCCTAACATCCTAAAAAACATCTTAAAGCAGCATTAAATATACATTGCTGCAGCTTGCCAGTGCTGAGGCGGGGAGTCCTTTGAGCATTCTGTGGGCTAGTGAAGTATAGGAAGGAAATGAATTTCCAGATAAGTGAAGCTCATTCAACTGCATTATTAAATCTGGTGGGTAGTCGATACTTCCTAGGTTTTATCTTCATTATGAAGCTGTAACAAAACCTTCCGTACTCTGTGAGGGATACAAGAGCCTTAAACTAGTGGTTACTAAAAGAAATGGTCCACTATATTAACATGGAGTAATGGGACTTGGATCACACCGCAGTGGACGCAGCCGTAGCAATACTGTACTGCATCCATCTTGTATAGATACGTTGTGCCACTCGAAGGTCTGTTACAGGTTCTGCTGCCGCTTCTGAGCATATTATGCTTTTGTTTGAGATGGAGTATCGCCACTGTTTAACCACTTATTGCAAATTTGACATATATACGCATCCAGTTTGCTGTTATGTGCCGCAACTGCTCTCACGCATACTTGAGACTCACTCTGCATTGATTGATGAATGGGAACATGTGTTCCCAAAGCCAGTTTAAGTGCCTGTGAATGATCATGGCTTCAGCCAGAAGTCATGTTCATTCATTAAAATGAAAGTAAAAAGTAAAGTAAAATATTCGCAAACACTTCTTGTGAACAAGAACACTTGTGTCCCCGAGCACATCGGAAGAGGAGCAGGTCTGTACGGAGCTGCCTATCAGAAGTATTCAGGGATATGAGTGCTTCTAAAGCCTTCCAAGGACTTCCGAAGGTGCAGAATTTCAGGTGTGGAACGAGGGGTTAGAAAGAAGACCAGGAAAGTTTGGATGGAATCCAGATCCTCCCCTCTCCATAGGAGCGTCTAACGTTTTTTTTTCAGCTCCCTTCACATTTTCTTTGAGGATTATAATTTGCAGTCCCCCACGTTTGTGCTAGATTCTGATCACCAGACGAGGAGCTGTGATGTATTCCAACAAATGAAAGAAAAATCCCCCAATAAGTACCGCACCACAATATAATAGAAATAATCAAAGGGCTTTATTGGTAAGCACAAAATTGCAAAAAAGTGTAAAATCAATATTAAAAACAGCGCAGTGCCAGGATCCATGATAATGCATGAAGATATTGGTATATAATTGTAATATATAAGAGTAAATGCAACAAATTCACCCCTCCTCACCTGAAAAATTACTGTAAGATACACTGAGGAGGTGAGTAAAGTGACAAGTGCTAAATGAGAAGGCTGTATATACATATATATATGCACACCAATATGCATGCACATACACACATACATCAGAAGAGAATAAAGTGCTCTAGTGCATGTGAACTACCAGGCTGGTAAGTAAGGCCAGAACGCATGGCAAACAATGAGAGTTGAAAAAGTGAAGAACCGTGAGGTGAAAGACCATAACCCACCGTGAAATGGAAAGAAAAGACTCACCAACTGCCTGCGAGGAAGGGTGGAGATGGGACCTGCAAACTGCTCGCCTTCGCGATTTGCCGCTCAGAGGCGACTTCAACCGGCTGGATTTGCATATTGGACTGGATGCACTTTGTGCTTGCCATTTATAGTGTGAACGCAGTTGATTTGCTGCATGTTGAACTTATCCTGCTTATTGTTCACAGCACCAGTGTTATTCACAGCAACAGGAACTTTATTTGCAGGCCTGCTTTACAAAGTGCACTTAGGGTTAAGGCAGGGAGCGTTACCTGGAGTGGTCTCTCTCCTCTGCCAGGGTTATTACATGCAGTTGGTGATTAGGACATGTTTCCTGGGTCTTTTAACTTATGGGGATTTGCACTTTAGGGACTAACACTGCGTGTCTTTTTTAAGATTATTAATAAATTGGTTTATACTTTTGCAAAAATGGGTTTTTCTATTCCTTTTCATATACTCAAATACAAGTTGACCTCTAGTATAAGTCGACCCCAATATTCAACCCTCTTAAGCTGTATTTTTTTTATTGACTCAAATATTAGTCTACCCAGCAAAGTATTGGCTGCACTTGGGGATTAGGATGAGGCCCTCAGCATTGAATGCCAGTAATGACAGATTTATCAGGAACAGGCAGTGAATGGTCCAGGCAGTTTCTGAGAGAGTTCATGCAAGGTACACATGCAAGGTTATTCAAGGAACAAGCAAGGATTAGTTCAGGTATTACTACAGTGTCCAGTAACAAGCACTGGTTGGTCCAGGTTGAATGCAAGAGTATCCAGTTAACAAGCAGAGGTCGGTCCAGGCAGCAAGCAAGAGTGTCCAGGAATCAAAGCAAGGGTTAATAACAGCAGACAAGAAAGTTCAAATACAAGCCAAGGTCGAGATCCAGTAATTCAACAATGTGAGTGCGCTCCCAGCAACTAGCCACAGCTATGCTTATCACGGGCGATGACTGGGGCACTCTGCAGGCTTAAATACAACTTTCATCCAATCAGCGGCTGGCCACAATCCGCACATCCAATCACACAGTGGTACACCTACCTAGGTGTCAGCTGTAACATCATTGACTATTGTTTACATCTGCGGAGGGCTTACTGGGAACGTACACTTTGCCTATCAGGATGTGCAGCCTGCGTTTCAGCAGTGGCGTCATCAGCAGGGAACAAGGGCCGAGACCCGGAAGCGATGGATTCCGCCTGGGTCTTGGCGGAAACATTATCAACAACAGGCAGGTTCCTTATAGATTATCATTGATTCATGATTGACCAATGAACATTCTCCCTGTTGCTAGGAACAATTGGTCTATTGTAATTTTATGGGGTCCCCCCAGCTCCTGCCAGCCTCCAGTCAGCTCTGGGACCAAGCAGAGGAGTTAGCAGTGGCAGAATCGGGGACACATGAGTATAGCAGCGATCAAAGATGTCGATCGATGCGGACAGAGTGATGGAGCAAATGCAAAACGGACGGAGCAGTCTTGCAGCAGCACAGCGCTTACCCGTCATTGCATCTGCTCTTGCGGGAAGCTAGTCTTAAGGTTTTGCCACTCCAAATTTTGCAAGTAAAACTCTTTGTAACACTGTATTTGCCAACCATGAAAAAAAAAATCCTATTTCTATCTAGTCACTTTAATATAACAGTGTAGAAACACCTGAAGCCGTTTTCAGTATGCGTTCTGCGGTAATTGGTTGGAATCTTAAGCAGAACAGAATTGCTTTAGGGTCTATTTATAGGCTCTATAAATAAATGTATTTGTCTTGACAGATGTTTTACCTGTCACTTATCACTCTCTGTATAAAGGGTGAAGTATGACAGGTGAATTAAAAGCTGTGTATAGAAGAGGAACAGATTAAGTCAGACCTGAACAGCCAAACCATTTTCCAACTAACAGCAAGTCTCCCTTCCTAACTGCCTCAGGGCTGGGACCCACTACAAAGCGCAATCATTAGCAATTTGTGGTAGTGCTTTGTAAGCCATTTTCGACCTATGCTTCTGCCCAGACTCTGGTAAATATAAACCAACACTTGTTCCCAAGCTCAGCAGCTGTGGACCCAAATGGCGGTAGAAGACACAGAAGATGGGTGAAGTAGATCTGGAACCGAGGGGGAAAACGGCCTAGTGAGAACAAACACTGTGCATTCCCATAGGATTGCACTGATTCTGTAAGCATTTGCAGCATCTGCGGTGTTCGGAAGAGTCGTGCCTGTTGGGAACGTGTGCCCGCGCTCCCCCTCTAGCTCCACTTTGTTTTAAAGAGGAACTCCAGTGAAAATAATGTAATAAAGTTTTTTATCCTCTATAATAAAACCCCTGTGTCCCTGCGCCACGCTGTCCCTGTGTAGCTTGGTCCGTGCTTTTTGCTACTGCGCATGTGCGCAGCACGGATCTAGCCTCTGTGGAAGTCACTTACTTAGCAATACACCAAGATTTCAAAAATAAGTCAGGAGATGAAAAGAAAAACAACATATGGCTTTATTCAAAAATGTCACATGTATACATGCGGGAAACCCAGTTAAGCCTAGCAAAAGGATCAAGGCAGTTTAAGGTTTCTGCCTTCACTTCCGCTGTGCATCAGTTCTTATACCCCAAAGTACGTGGTCATGATGTAATTTACTTGTCCAATAATAATGTATGTCTCTAAGAGTCTTTCTTCTTTACTCAAGGAGGGTGGAGAATTCTCACAGCATTGCACCTGGTCTGGACTCCAGCACACAATCTATTCAGCATCTTGCTCACATAGTTACTTCCAAGGTCTTGGCTTGTGGGACTCGAATCATCCCCCGATGGGAGGTTTGCAGTGCCAGGCACAGCATATCTGTTTAGACATTCCTGAGAAGAAAAAAACTCACACAGTACTAGGTCTTAGCTAAAGCATGTCAGCAATAAAAGAATCTGAGTCTAACGTTAAAGGGTAACTCTATTCATCTGAATCATCTGTGTTACATTGGCCTTGTTAAACATTGGTGTCACCTTATATCTATTAAGTGCATATATATGAAACTTGGATTAACATACAGCTATAACATTAACACCTCACAGAGACAGGAGGACGGGGCCAGGGAGCCAGGCGGGCGTGTGAGCGGATGGCCGGGTGTGCGTTTGGCAGGTGCACGTGCAGTAACTTGCGGTGGCGAGAAACAGACCCTAGAGCTCGTTTTTCAAACGGGCTTGGGTCTGCTAGTTTTTACAATAATTATGTATAAGTGATTTAGTCAGTGTTTTCCCATTGTAAGATCTTTCCTCTCCTTGATTTACGTTCTGACATTTACCACATGGTGACATTTTTACTACTGGCAGGTGATGTCAGTGGAAGCAGATGCTGCTTGCTTTTTTTGGCAGTAGGACCCAGCTGTAAACAGCTGTTATTTCCCACAATACAATGAGGTTCACCGACAGGAAACTGTCAGGACCATGGTCCTGACGTCTTACTGTGGGAGGGATTTCACCACAATATCAGCCATACAGAGCTCCATGATGATCCGTTTGTGAAAGGAAAAAGAGGATTTCTCATGGGAAAGGGGGTTTCAGCTACTGAGTGGGATGAAGTTCAATTCTTGGTCGTGGTTTCTCTTTAAGTGGCAAGTGTAAACAGATTTTATTCTGCTTACTGACATTTACACATGCACTTCAGCCTCGCTAAATCATAGGGTTTTGGTCCTTGTGTGAACCTAGCCTTACTAGCTTACTAGTTGTCCCCTCTTCCTACTTCCTTGTGACTACTTTGGCCTCTGCAATGGCACACGGTCAAGAAGATGACATTACATGAGATGTGCCTGTACGTCTGCTACCCAGAAGTGCAGGTTATAACCCCATTGTAAGGGAGGTAAGGGCTTACCCCATACATGGCTATGACTTTTTTGTCCCTCATGACTAACCCAGCCTCTGCTCAAGTGTGCAGCTGGTGTTAAATTCCCTGGCGTTTTGATTAATTGCGGCGCACGGCCAGGTGAGGGTTTTTTTTTTCAGCTAATTATTTTTTTTTCTTTTAACATGTAGCTAGCCTAGCACTAGCTACATGCTTCCCCTCCCCCCCCCTCCCTTCGCTATCCCACCCACCCCTCCGATCGCCGCCGGCGATCATATCTAACAGGAAATCCCGTTCTGAATGGGATTTCCTGTATGGGCTTCCCCGTCGCCATAGCGATGATCGGAATGACGTCATCGATGTCAGGTGGAGTCCCGATACACCCCATTGTGCAGACTGCGGTGATTGGCCAGGCTGCGCAAGGGGTCTGCGGGGGGGGGGGGGGCCTCGTTCCTGGCAGATCGGCGGCGGCGATCACAACAAACACGCAGCTAGCAAAGTGCTGGCTACGTGTTTGAAAAAAAAATTATGCAAATCGGCCCACCAGGGCCGGAGTAATGCACTTTGGCGTTACTGGACGAGCTGAGCTCGTCCATAACGCCCAGGAGGTTAAGTCAGGTGGGTGGCTGAGGAGATACAGCCTTAAAGAGAACCCGAGGTGGGTTTGAAGAATATTATCTGCATACAGAGGCTGGATCTGCCTATACAGCCCAGCCTCTGTTGCTATCCCAAACCCCTCTAAGGTCCCCCTGCACTCTGCAATCCCTCATAAATCACAGCCACGCTGCTGACAAACAGCTTGTCAGAGCTGGCTGTGTTTATCTCTATAGTGTCAGTCTGCTGCTCCCCCCGCCTCCTGCAGAACTCCAGTCCCCGCCTGCATCCCTTCCCTCCCTGCTGATTGGAGGGAAGGGATGGGGCAGGGACCGGAGCTATGCAGGAGGCGGGGAAGCAGCTGAGACTGACACTACAGATGTAAACACAGCCTCACAGCTAGGCTGTGATTTATGAGGGATTGCAGGGTGCAGGGGGACCTTAGTGGGGGTTGGGATAGCAACAGAGGCTGGGCTGTATAGGCAGATCCAGCCTCTGTATGCAGATAACATTCTTTAAACACACCTCGGGTTCTCTTTAACCTTGGCAGATGGGGTTTCAAGTTGATACAGGGCTGCTTCAAGGCAAAGATCTTGATTTAATAACTCGTCAAAACGAACATTGTCCTCGCTCTTTTCCGCACAGACACAACTATCACCACACAGGAAAAGTGTATCTCTTGGCAACTTCCAAATATCACCTGTAATATGGGAAAAAGCAGATTCAAACTTACCGAGGAAGGATTCTGCTGGTCCCTTGTCCCCCTCTTTTCTTTCTTGGTTTGTTCTCCCTCAGTATGGCTGTGAAAATCGTATCCTTCAGTGTCCATCCATCCTGACGCTACTAGCTATAGTAAACTTAGTGGGTGGCAGCTCTGCCACTCAGAGAGACTCTTCTTTCCTGCTCATTGATCTAATTGATCTTTCATTAAAATAAATCACACCTCCAGTGTAATTTCACATATAAATAGATGCAACTAACCTTCCCCATACACTACCGTAATGTAGGTCTGACGAATTAACTGGAATATAAATAACCTGATCGCCGGGAAATTGTCACCATTGGTAAATCCCGCCAACCCTTCGCAAACCTGAAGCCTCTCCATTGAAGGTTGAAGCTCTGTGGCTCGCCCCTAGCTTGGTGGACACCTACAGTGGGGATGGCCACAGGACTACGAGCTTCTTGGCAGACTTCGGTCAAAATCCACCGTGGCGGTATTTTTAATGGAAGGTTGGGCTTACCAATTTATGATCATTTCTCAGTGAACGGGGGATTTATATTCTCGTTCATTCACCGGACCTACATTAGGGTAGTATATGGGGAAGATTAGTTGCACCTTAGTATACAGTGGAGGTGCTGTCATAGCTGTGATGAGAATAGGGCGTCAGGAGCCTCTCTTATGAGGTGGATGCGCGGTTTTGTCTCTGCAGGTGATTCTTTGAGCAGTGCCTGGATTTCCCCTTTAAAGCTCAATGCATGGCGGCCTTCTCCCCAGTGGCAACAATGATTGCTGCTAGATTCTCCACAGAGTTTTGCTTTGGGCAGAAATTTTGCATTGAAAAGTGACCTTCTGGTTTTCATTTGCTCCATTCCGTGCTAATGACTCTCCAGGAATATGACTTTTGCTGCTCAGCTCAGCTATATTTTGCAGACATACTTATGTAACAGAGGAGCTGTCTTCAGGTATGCGATGTTCCCCATCGCAGTGTGTGGGAGAACTGAACTAATGAATCCATTTTTGTTCTGCTTCAGCGGGTAGGTGGATGGGGTTATGCCTTGTGAGATGTTTATGTGCTGCTCTCACTGAATCACTTTCATGTACGGGCTTTTGGGAAAAGATGAGCTCAGTGTTGTTCAAGGTGCAGAAATTAGAATAAGAAAAGTAGGAAATAAATCTTGCCAGCAAACACCGTATTGCAGGAGGACCCATTGAGTTTGGTACAAGTGCTATGAGATTTAGGCCGGAATTTGGGAAGTATAAAAAGCGTAGCAACTTAAATTCCAAGTTAAGGCCTCACTTTATTTCAATACGTGCTCTATAGAAAATTATTTTTAAGTAATAGTTCATAAAAAAGTTTTGTATAAAATCACACCCCATTCAAAATAACCTCCCAACAAAGAGCTCTGACTTGAGCGTGCTTTGTTGGGGGTTATTTTGAATGTGGCGGGGGGATTATTGTTTTGTTACACTGTATTATTATTTCCTGGCGAAGCCCAAATGGATGAAACATGTTGAGTATGACACTGTACATAATTTGTGCACCCCTCTCTTTGTGCATATATACCTCCCCCCCCCCCCCTTTTTTGCCTATTTGTTCTACTGACACTTTTTGGAGGAGTTAGTATGCAGGTTGCAATTTTGACCTGTATAACCATATGTACCAAAAGGCCGACTGTGTAGCCCAAATATAAACTTCTTATTAGGGCTAGCTACACACCAGTGAAAGACAGCCTACTGGACCAATCAAAGTGCAGGAATCTCATGCTTTGAAGTCCTTTGAAACTACTGAACCCACAGGGGCTCAGGGCGGGTTCAGTGGATCGCTCGTTAAGTTTAACGAAGCACTCGTTTAAACTATAGGAGCATAGCGTATTTTAGCTGCACATGCTATGGCTGCATAGCGTGTGCTGGGGATTATTACCATGCACTGCTGTCATTAAGCACTGCAGCTTAGTGAATCAACTCATGGTGTGTTATATGGAATAAATTAAAGTGGTCTAACACCCAGAATTTCAACTTTGCTTTAAAAGATTGCTTACAGCTTAGAAACTAATATGCCAGATTTTTTTTTTTTTTAGCAGAAATTCACTGAATGGGAAAACATGACATTTCAGTGTTGCATTTAGCTAGAAATCTGCCTTCATGCTGAGGTTTAGATACAAATGTATCTATTTACAATGTAAATAAACAAACACCTCTCTGAGAGAGCACAGAAGGATTCCCAGACATGCTTTTCAGAGGTCTATTTGCATTCCAAACAAAGATACATTTGTATCAAAACCTCAGAACAGATTCGGATTTCTAGCTAAATGCAACACTAAAATGTCATGTTTAACCCATTCAGTGAATCTCTGCTTAAAAAAAAAATCTGGGATAATAGTTTCTAAGCTGTAAAGCAAAGTTGAAATGCTGAGTGTTAGACCGCTTTACCCACTTAAGGACCAGCCTATGCTGGCCCGATCTGTGCTGCGTGGGCTCTCCAGCCCACCGCACAGATCGCTTTGAAGCCAGGGCGACCAGACTTCCCCCCCTTTTTTCCCCACTAGGGGGATGTCCTGCCCGGGGGGGGGGGTCTGATCACCGCCGGCCATCTGCGTTTTGCGGGGGGGCTCCTCAAAGCCCCCCTCCGCAGCCATTTCCGCCCTCTGCCTCCTTACCTCCCTCTCTCCGTAATGCACAGGACGGAGTTCCGTCCTGTGCATTGAAGGATAGGCTTCCGCCTATCAGATGCCGGCGATCCCCAGCCAATCAGAGGCCGGGGATCGCGCGCCGTATGATGTAAACAGCGGGGATTTCTTCCCCGCGTGTTGACATTTTGCCGGCGAGCCGCGATCGGCGGCTCTCCGGCTGTTCACGGAGACACCCTCCGTAAACTGACATGGAAAGGCCGCTCGATTGAGCGGCCATTTCCATGGTAACCCACTTAAGACCTGCTGACGCCTATGGGCGTTAGCTGGTCGTTAAGTGGTTAATTTTTTTTCAGCAGAATTCTACATACAACACCCCATAATGGCAACATGAAAACGGTTTACTTGAGGTTTTGGCAAATTTATTAAAAATAGCATGTGAGAAATAACATGCACATAAGTTTTCACAGCCTTTGCTCAATACTGTGTTGATGCACCTTTCACAGCAATTACAGCCTCAAGTCTCTTTGAATATGATGCCACAAGCTTGGCACACCTATCCTTGGGCAGTTTTGCCCATTCCTCTTTGCAGCACCTCTCAAGCCCCATCAGGCTAGATGGGATGTGTCATTACACAGCCATTCTCTCTTCAGAGATGTTCAATTGGATTCAAGTCTGAGCTTTGGCTGGAACCCGCAAGGCCATTCCCAGAGTTGTCCTGAAGCCACTCCTTTTTTTACATCTTGGCTGCAGGCTTAGGGTAATTATCCTACTGAAAGTTGATCTGTTGCCCCAGTCTGAATTCAAGAGCGCTCTGGATCAGGTTTTCATCCAGAATGTCTCTGGAGATTTATAATTTATCTTACCTTTATCCTGACTAGTCTTCCAGTTCCTTCCACTGAAAAACATCCCCACAGCATGATACTGCCACCGCCATGCTTCACTGTAGGGATGGTATTGGCCTGGTGACAAGCGGTGCCTGGTTTCCTCCAAATGTGATAACTGCCATTCACACCAAAGAGAATCTTTGTTTCATCAGACCAAAGAATTTTGTTTCTCATGGTTTGAGAGTCCTTGAAGTGCCTTTTGGCAAACTCCAGACGGGCTTCCATGTACCTTTTTACTAAGGAGTAGTTTCCGTTTGGCCGCTCTACCATACAGGCCAGATTGGTGGATTGCTACAGAGATGGTTGTCCTTCTGGCTAGCAGAGACGGAGGCAGTTGTAGATCATAAATTAAAACTTGCTTTGGAGGTCTTCAGCATCTCTCAGGCTGCAAGTATAGGAAACAAAAACTGCCCCAGAATGCACAGCGGCGTGTTCTCGGGTAAAGGGTTTGAGAATCCAAAGATAACTATTTATGTGACACAAAAGAACTCTACTAACTAACACTTTTATATGACCAGCCATGTTGGTAGAGCAAGGGTGTGAGTGCAAATCTAGTAGAATGTTAGGATATTGGTATATAGTAAAGTTTCAACCTCAGAATCCAGTTAAAAGACCAGGAGAAACACAGACGGTACAATTACAGCATAATTTTGTATGTGTTACATAATAATTTTGTATGTGTTACATAATCGGATATTTTAATTAACGGTACTTTTAGAGTTCTTCGTTCTCCTTGCATGAAATTATTCCTCATCCGATATAAATAGACATGGCTGGCCAGTGTTTTGTGTTATCTGCTGTTATATAAGTGCACTTCCCATCTCGTTAGTTACCTCATCTGTAGATTAGGGAAAGCTCTATAAAGTGTAGCCAGAGGCTGTGCCCCCGAACAGCTTCTGAGAACTGCAGGCCAGGCTTCCAGGCTGCTGAAATGCACAGAAATGATGGCTGTTTAATTAACTTCTGCTTGACTTCGAGATACTCATTACTATGCGTATGAATTTAGGTTAAGATAAAAGCTTTGTCCTGCAGATAAATGGCAGATTTGATTTTAAGGAATGCCTCCGTCAGCATAGTTGAGAGTAAATTAGTAGTCATTTTGTATATTGTGTTGGTAATGAAATATCTGATTAACACAAAATATGAGGGCCGGGAAATATTCCAAATGCTGTGTTTAAAGCAAACTTGCGAGGTTTGCAATCCCAAAATGTAGATACTTACCTCGAGAGGGGGAAGCCTCTAGGCCCTGCAGAAGCTCCCCCCATCCTCCTCTTCCAGGCCGCTCCTGCACCGAGACCTCCGACCATCGCGGCCACACTGCTTCTGCACAGTAGCGCCAACCCGCTCGGGCTTCATGGAAAAAAGCAGAGCGTTATCGGGTTTGTGCTCTTGTGCAGGCAGAGAATGGCTTGGCAATGCCTGATTACTGGGTTGAGGCTGTTGGGGAGGCGCCCAATGTATGTGGAGGGGTTGGTGCAACTTCAATTCTATAGTATATGGAAAACTGAGGTATCTTACCTCCATTACCTTAATCTGAGAAAGGTGCCCACGCACCACACGGCTCATGGATAAGATTATCTGTTTGTGTTGACCTGAGGAGCCGGGCTAAGACCTGTGAAACGTGTTGTCTACTGTATAACATTTTTATACAATAAAGACTCCTTTTTCCAATACATCTGAGTCCTCATTGGATGTCAGCCCTCACTACTTGTCGGCTTAGTCCACTAGTAGAAAGGACTACAGGAGGAGAGCAACCGCCCGGGTTCCAGGAGGTTCTGGGATACTGAGCGGGAACTGTTTATTTCTGCATGCCTTCATGGTGGTTGCAGGATTGCAAACCATCTTTGTGAGTATTACTAACCACAACATTCCGTGATACTGCACCATCGGGCTCCCAGTCTCCCCTTCTCTACATGCAATAGGATCTCCAGTCCCCTTATGAAGGGGATTCCTGGTACCTGTACCACTTCCTAATCCACATGCCTGAATAGGCTAGCTTTTTCCACCAAAGCCCAATCAGGCCCGTGCTACTGCGCATGCGCAAGCTGTTGACAAGCTCTTGAGTGGCGGCGGACAGGTGAGCTTTAGCACTGCTACAACACTCGCCACAGGCCCAGGGTACATATTACACATGTGGGGAGACTGGCTCAGGGGGTCCTTCTGGTTCGTTGATCATCTTCAAATCAGGTAACAATACTGCCTCGTACCGAACTGTCCTCTTTCGTGTAAGATCCTCCCAGCATGCTGAAGCGATCATTTTTGATCGATTTCAACCAGAAATCTATCCAAATTAAAATCAACCATCCACGTTATAGCATCGATCTTTGACACATTCAATCATTCAGAACGAATCTGCCAGATATTGATGCAGCAAATTCAGTAATGTATGGGCACCTTATCTGGTAGATCTGGTCAGCGAGATGCTAACTATTCTGGATTGCATGTAGATTTCATGCAGATTGTGGAAATGGCCCAATTAAATGCTTTTCAGTACTAAACACGAGTAACCATAAAACATGATTGCTACTCGCAGAAAATTAGTGGTGTTATATTTTAGCAAAGAGAATTTGTCAAATAATAAAACAAAAACCATCCCATAAGGAATATGATTTCTTAGCATGTATGAAGAAAGGACATTTGGGTCATACTGTTTGCTGCTTTAGTGAAAAAGACACAAGTCACAAAGAAAGGTTGAAGGTCCGTTTAATGTCAGGTTATTTACTCTCTAGAGATTCCAGCTGGCTGGTGACGCCTGTACCAAGAACTTAATGTCAGGAGTATTTATAGGACTTTAAAGCAGCAGGGTCAGTCCATACTATGCCAAGAAAAAAAACGCATATATAAGTAGATAACTACTTGTTCTACTTACGTAACAGATGTTTTGTACTGTCCACATTTTTATTTCAATGAATTTCATATAGTAAATAAAGAGAATTCTGTTCTTGGCACTTGCCATCTTGATTCCCTCTGACTGAAGCCAATCCTGATGTAATTTCCTGTCTTACTTTTTTTTTTGTTGCTTCTAGAATTTGCACGGTCATAGCTAGCTTGCTTTGCAAACACAAGAGAGCACAGGCATAGATCCTATGTCAGCCATACTGAATTGCCCTCAGCGAGGAGCAGGAATGTGGAAGGAGTGATGACAAGCTTCCCTCTCTTGTCGGCAATGGCAAAAATAGAGCCAGGCTGACTGAGATCAGATTTATTACAGCAGAAAGATTTCTGAGTGCTTGCAATGCAGGGTGAGGTTCCAGGCTGTATAATGAACACAGCGCAGTGGGTAAATTAAATTTGATTTTGTGGCTGACAATCCCTCTTTAACCACTTTGTCCTTTGATACAGTATATCTACGTCAGCTGTGGCTCTCTCCAAGCCACAGCGACGTAGATATACTGACCTGCTTGCAGCCCTGTTGTGCAGGAACAGGTGCACTTCAGAGCGCACCTCCCGGCACTAACAGCTGCAATACTAATTGGTGAAAGGGAAAATGTTCCCTTGTAGCCAATTAGTAACCCCTCCACGCATGAACGATCACCGCTGTAGCAAACAGCGGTGATCCTTCATCTCTCCCCTCGGTGGCCAGATCTGTTAAAAAAAGGATTAGAAAGCAGCCTGACTCACCTTTTCCTGTTCCAGCGATCAGCCTGTAGCCCAAGCCTCCGATCGCCGCTCTGCACGCAGCCCTGTGACGATGAATAGCCGAGTCCCAGCTTGATGACGTCATCAAGCCGGGACCCGGTAACCGGCATCACAGGGCTGCGTGCAGAGCGGCGATCGGAGGCTTGGGCTGCAGGCTGGTCGCTGGAACAGGAAAAGGTGAGTCAGGCTGCTTTCTAATCCTTTTTTTTTTAACAGATCTGGCCACCGAGGGGGCTTCCTGGGTGGGCGGTGGGACATCTGGCTGGCCCTTATGGGGGTTGTTGAGCCCTGGTGAGGGGTGGGGGGGGTAAAATGTGCAGCTGGGGGGGAGGATAAAGTAAGAGGGGGTACAATTTTATTTAATGTGCATCATTTTATACTGGGGGCAGATCTGGCTATAATGGTGGGGGGGCCTTAATCCAGGGTGCACCCGCTAATCCTGAGGGCGCATCTGGCTATAATGGGGGACCACTATTCCTGGGGACACATTTAGTTATGAGGGGCAGTAATCCTGGGGATACATCTATCTATCTATACTGGGAGGTGCCAGAGGACACATCGGGCTATACTGGGGGTGACTGATATTGGGGACACATCTGGCTATAGGGGGGGGGGGGGTGTCTGATACTCGGGACACATTTTGCTATCTATACTGGGGGACAGAATACTGGTGACATGTTTTTATCTTCTGTGGCACTTTTTATTTTTAAACTGGAATTGAGATAAACTGAGCAAAAATGCATTTTTTTCATTTTTCCCCTCTTTTTCCCATTAAAATGCATAGAAAACTTTTTTGGTCTAGGGACAAAATACCCGCCAATGAAAGTCTAGTTTGTCCTGAAAAAAACGATACCTAGATCATTTAGGTGTCGTGAGTAGGGATAAAGTTATGGCTGATTAAAAAGGGACATAGCTAAAATGTCAAAATTGCTCTGGTCAATAAGGGGAAAACAAGGTCTGGATGCGAAGTGGTTAAGCATCATAAACTAACTAGAAACATTTTTAAATAGACTAAAGCTACCATAACTACGGACATCCAATGTGTGTATCCAGGAACATCATACAGCACGGTGGATGCAATGAGAACTGCGCTTGTTGCTCTATTTGCACCTGTTGATACATTGTTAGAGTGCTTCCAGACATGCACCTGAAAATCTATTAACAGATGCAAGACAGATGTCAAGCCCTGTTCTCTTTTCCACCCAATGACTATTTTGGCATTTCTGGATCCATTTACCTGATGGACATGGTTTTTCATCCTGTGACTTTGAAGGCTTCTTCCGCAATTAACAGAGTAACCAAGCAGCTTGGGGTGACCCAAAACCATAAGGAAAGTATAGGGGACTAATGCTAGGTACAGATGATTGAATTTTCTGACAGATTTTTCATAGAAGTGAACGGAAAATCGATAAAAAAAAAAAATTGATCGGAAACCAGATCGGGCGTGTTGGAAATAATCGATCTGACTGTAAATCTGTCAGAAAATTGCATTGTGTGTACCTAGCATAAAAGACACCGAAAAGCCCTCCTATTAAAAAGCAATGCTTGGTGTGATTTGCCTTCTTAAAACAGAAGGAAATTTGCAATAATTCAGCTTTAAGGGAACATTTGTGGTTACCCACAATGCACCATTCCTGAATATGCAAATGATCTCTTTATGCCCCTGATGCCAGGCTTGCATCCAGAACCACTGGTGTATAGCAAGCCTATAGCTTTAATTTTAACAGAGCCACATCAACCCCACATGTAGGCAGCCTGATTTGGTCCTCCTCAGTGCTTGACAGGGATTGGTATGCTCCATGGAATAGAGCGTGGACAACAGAGTACTGTAACCAAGCAGCTCTGGGTGACCCAAAACCTCTAGGAAAGTGTAGGGGACTAAAAGCGATCAAATAGCCCTCCTACTAAAAAGCAATGCTTAGTGTGATTAGCTTTTTTAAAACAAGCTACTTGCGATAATACAGCTTAAAGTGAACATTTGTGGTGACCCACAATGCACCGCTACTAAATATGCAAATTATCTCATGCCCCCTGAAACCAGGCCTGCATCCAGAACTGCTGGTGTATTGTCAGTATATAAAAAGCTGACCTGACATCAAGTCCAGATTTTTCCTGTCACATGCTGGTTGAGAGGGTCACACTATTATGCAGCTATGTTTTGCACCTTCTGTAACTTTACTGAGGATCTTCAGAGCTGTATTCCTGTTTTACCATTGATGGGCACTGTTAGCGTTCCCTTGAAATTCAAGACACTGGGATAGATCGGGGATTCCCCGTAGCAACCAGAGTGACCAAGCTTTAACAGGCACCTTCTGTTTTCCTGCTTTTTATTACCCATACAGCTATCATATCTGCTTTTGTGCAGTATTATGTTTCCCAAAGTACAGTTTATCTGCTCTGAAAGCTGCCATTGCATAGCTGCTATATTATATTCAATGATATATTGTAATTTATCCAGTGAGAATTGGTCTCCTGTTTCACCTTCTGCTAACCATGCACCTGAAGTACTACCAAAAATTGTTTTACCAGTTGTGGCTGATAAGGAAACATAAACTAGATAATGTAATCAATTTCTCAGCTTCGGAAATAAGCTTCCCATTGAAGAAGAGAGTGCTGTGTTAGGGTCCTTTCACACTGGGGCACTTTTCTGCAGCGATCAACAAAGCGCTGTACACAATGTATCCCTATGGGATCAATTACATTGCAGAACTTGCAGTTTGTGGAAAGAGGAAACGCTGTTTCACACCACTTTAAGTCCTATTCCGTTTTTTCATTAAAAGAACTAAAAACTTCTTTGTCTGAAGGGAAAGAACAAACCTATTTTAGGCAGTGATCATTTTAATCATACAAATGCAGTTTTACTTGTACTGTTCTGTACTGAATTGAGATGGATATGCAAGATGACAGGGTTGATAAAACAAGTAGGCTATTGTGATTAGCAGTTAGACTACAATCATCTAGTCTAGATGAAAGCTACCGCGATGGCATATTTTCTCTGTGTACTGGGAATGGAGCAATCCTAATAAGTGTTTGATGTTGTATGATTTACATTTCTTCTGTGTTTCTCTCCCTGGCAGGGGGATTTTGTGCTCCCAGTGTGCGCCGATCATCAGGCATCAAAAGGAGCCTCTCTTGTTTCTCCGAATTACTCCTAGCCTCAGTCCACAGCTAAAGATGCCAGCTGCTTAGGTAGAGTAGTTTACCTGCCTCAGTCACAGGAGAAGAAATGAAGGGTGATCACACCCGAGTCATTTGCTCCAGCATCTCATGGAATTTAGAAATCTGTATTTTTTTTTCTTTAATGACAACTGTAACGTTTAAAAAAAAATAATTAGATGCTCACCTAAGAGAAGGGAAGACTCTGGATCGCTTAGTCTACCTGTTGCTTTTTGCACCCCCTTGTTCCACCTCCGGCTTCCCGTCTCCCCTCCCCATTTCAGTCTTTGACTTTGAAGAGGAAATGTCACGAAAATATTAATTTAAAACGCATACAATTAAGATGTTCTTTTCCTCCAGAGTAAAATGAGCCATAAATGACTTTTCTCCTATGTTGCTGTCACTTACAGTAGGTAGTAGAAATCTGACATTATCGACAGGTTTTGGGCTAGTCCATCTCTCCATAGGGGATTCTCAGCATGGCCTTTATTCTTTATAAAGACATTCCCTGAAAAAGATTTATACAATGATGCTGGCCAGCCTCCCACACTATTTTGGCAGTTGGACAGAGCAACTGCCATTCACGTGCTTTTCAGTGCTTTTAAAAGTAAAGAAAACCCTGAGAACTCCCCCATAAGAAGATGGGCCAGTCCAAAATCTGTCGGTAATGTCAGATTTCTACTACTCACTGTAAGTGACAGCAACATAGGAGAAAAATTATTTATGGTTCATTTTACTTTGGACGAAATGTACTTCTTATTTGTATCTGTTTACATGTATTTATGATTTTAAGATCTTTGTGAAAGAGGTCCTTTAATGTCAGAGGCCTAAGAGAAAGGAAGGCTCCGGATCCCTTGAGCACAGGTGTGGAACTCCAGGCCTGGAGGGCCAGATCCATGCCAGTGTTTAGGATGAACTGCGAAAGAGAGGAATGTGTTTTACCTGATGGGACCACACCTTTCCTGATTCAGACCCATCAATTCATTTGACCTGTTTTTTAAAAATGTGTGACAACCTCGGCCCTCATAGGACCGGTTTGACATCCCTGCCTTAGAGCCTTTCCCATGCCCCTCTTACTACATCAGGGTCCCCCTGTTCCAGTTGTCGACTTTTTTTTTTTTTTTTAAACAAACACAAGGCTTTATTGATAGTTACAAATATTATACAGGATAAGAGGGGATGAAATACAAAAGTACATCATTGCATCTGATAGGAATACATCAATGGAAACATATCTGAGAGCGGAGCAGAGCAAGAGCATAGACAGATATATACCTATGGATGCATATACAGTGTAGGCATTTTAAAGAAGATATATTGAGTGAATGAGGACCAATCTCAACACAATGAAGGGATAGCATATATCAGATTAAGCATACCATAGGGGATCATCTAGGTCTAGGGTGCTGTCAACACAAATCTGTTTATACGTCAGTGTTCGCTGGGAATCTTTGAGGGAGAAGGTTTCGTAGGGAAGGTGGGGTGGGAGGCACGTTAAGATATTTTCCATTTGTCCCATACTAGGTGGAATTTTTTCCCACAACCTCTGTGGGCGTATATTAGTTTTTTTTATGGGATGGAATTGTTGACCCTTTTCTTCCAATTAGATAAGGTAGGCAATAATGGAGATAGCCATTTGTTGGCAATTTCTTGTCTGGCCATGAAGAGTGTTTCAGATAGGAGAGTTTTGGAGGAGGAGTCTAGGTCTTCGTCTTGTATAACTCCTAGTAGGCATAGAATGGGGTCAAGTGGAACGAGGCTACCCATTTTGTCATGTATGAATTTGGTGACTTGAGTCCAGTAAGCGGTCAGGGGGGGGGCACTCCCATAACAAATGCATGAAAGAGGGGGAGGCCATTAAGCATCTGGGACAGGTATCTGAGTGAGCTGGGTTATATTTAGAGACTATAGCTGGGGTAAGGTATACTTGATGTAATATGTACAGCTGAGTGCTGCGCTCCCGTATGCAAGGAGTGGATTTTTTAACCATAAGGAGGGCGTCTTCCCAGTCATCATCCTGAATTTCGACCCCTGCTGCCTCCCATTTATCTCTGGATTTCACCGTGCGTTCCAGGGCGTTATTGTTGGCCATTACTTTATATATGTTCCCTATCATATGTGGAGTAGGGCCATTGGCTATCATATCTATAATGGGTGTACTATTGATCTTAAGGGGTAGATGCTTGAATTGACACATGAAGGCATGCTGCAGTTGTAGGTACCTAAACTGCTGGCTGGTGAGTAATTTGAATTTGGCTACTAAGGCCTGAAAGGTAAGTAGTTGTCCTTGCGTAAGAATGTGCCCCAGGAAGACAATACCATGGGAGCTCCAAAAATTGTGGTCAGGGATGGTGTTAAATTCAGGCAGTGCAGGATTATTCCAAAGAGGTGTATAATATTCGTGCCCATCAATAGAGAATTCCCTCTGAACACATTTCCATACACCTACGAACTGTCTCAGAATGGTATTGTCTTGTCTTTTGGGTGGGAGGTGTGCGGATAGGACCTCTAACACCAAGCACTCTCTGTGGGGGTCGGGGCCATATCCTAGAGTTTCAGGGTTCACTGCATGTGGGACTACAAACCAAGCTGCCAGGTGTTGCAATTGAGAGGCCAGGTAGTACATGTGAAAGGAGGGGAAGGCAATACCCCCTAGGTTATTTGAGTTTTGTAGCAATGTGTATTTTAATTTGGCTCTGCCATTGGACCAGATAAAAGCTAGGAGAATAGACCTGAGGCGCTTAAAGAATTTTTGGGGGATGTATATGGGAGAGTGGTGGAAGAGATATAGCAGTTTAGGTAGCAATATCATTTTAATTAGGCTCGTGCGGCCTATCACAGAAAGGGGAAGTTTGGCCCATGATTTACAGCGGGTCTGCACATAGGGAATTAGGTTGTATATTTCGTCAGAGAGGTATTGCTTGGGGGACGTGAAGATGTGTACACCAAGATATTTAAAGGATTGCACTACTTGCAAGGGTATTACTGAGGTGGAGGATGGGTCCCCGGGTTCATCTAACAGGAGTACCACTGACTTCGAGCGGTTGACACACAGTCCAGAATAATAACTTGTTTCATCTATTATATCCAGGGCGCAGGTGAGAGAAGGCCCACTGTGAGCCAAATATAGAATTGTATCATCTGCGTACATACTTTTTTTGTCTTCTGAGTTGGGGGTTTTTAAGCCCACCACCCCAGGGTGGTTTCTGAGTCTATGTGCCAAGGGCTCTGCTACCAGGGCATATAATAAGGGGGATAAGGGACACCCCTGTCGTGTTCCTCTTCCCAAGGGGAAAGTGTCGGATATCCAGGAGTTTGTGCAGACTCGGGCAAGGGGGTTGGTATAGAGTAGTTGGACCCATTTACAGAACCGTTCTCCAAACCCAAACCTGGCAAGGACCGCAGACAGGAAAGGCCACTCCACAGAGTCGAAGGCCTTAGCCATGTCCAACGAGGCAATGGCCCGTTTACCTATATTGGTGTGTTGGCATTGCATATTAGAGAATAGGCGACGTATATTTATAGCTGTGTTTTTACCTGGCATGAACCCAGTTTGGTCGGCATGCACTAATGAAAGTATAACTGAGTTAGGCCTAATGGCAAGGATTTTGGCAAGGACCTTCACATCGGTTGTGAGAAGCGAAATGGGTCTGTACGATTCACAGAACTGTGGGTCCTTGCCAGGCTTGGGCAAAACTACTATTAGGGCCTCTCTCATTGAGCGTGGAAGTTCCATAGTGTCTAATGACTGTTGAAATACTTCTAGAAGTGTGGGAGCTATTTCATCTGTGTATTTTTTGTAAATTTCAGAGGGGATACCGTCTAGCCCAGACGCTTTTTTGCTGGGAAAGCTTGCAATAGCGCAGTCTATTTCTTCTAGTGTGATGGGGCCCTCTAGGTATGTACGTTGTGCCTCATCAAGTCGTGGTAAATTGAGTTCAGAGAGGTATGCTTCAGCGTCTGATTGTGATGCTAAAGTTTTACTAGAGTATAAGTCAGAGTAGTAGTCATAGAAGACTTTATTAATTTTACTGGGTGAGGATACAATATTGCCTGTCGAGTCTACTATAAAGGGGATAATTGGAGGGGATGTGTGAGGTTTGGCTAGGTGGGCTAGTAGTGCGCCGGCTTTTTCTCCCATTTCGTACCGCAGCTGTTTATTAAAAAACAACTTACTGAGAGTCATTTCTTTTAATAACTCACAGTGCTCATTATGGGTTTTGTCCATTATTCTTTTGTTTTCAGGGTTTGGGTGGGCAGTGTATTGGTTTGTGGCTTGTGTTACTTGAGTGGCCAATGTTTGCAGTTTGTTTTGGGTGGCAGATTTATGTGTGGCGACCGCCTGTATTAAAGTACCTCTGAGGTAGGCCTTGAAGGTGTCCCATAGAAGTTTTCTATTTTCCTCCTCCCTGTGTATGAAGAGGAAGTCCTCAATGTGCTTAGGGAGATTATCAGCTTTCATGAGTTCCAGCCAAAATGGATTAAATTTCCAGTAGGTGAAGGGGGGTTTTAGGCCCCAGTTTAGGGAGACTGTAAGTGGAGAGTGGTCAGAGAGCAGTCTCTGTAAAATCTGAGCATCCTCAATCATGGGGGCAAGGCAGGCAGAGCCAAATATGTAGTCTAATCGTGATCTTGTATTGTGTGTGCTAGAGGAGTAGGTATAGGCCAGTTCAGAGGGGTGTATATGCCTCCATGTGTCAACCAATTGCAAATCCGACATGAGGTTATAAAAGGTGGCGTTTTTGTTTTCTTGCGGAGGGTGCCTGTCCCTAGAAGCATTACAGACATTGTTAAAGTCACCTAGCCATAGAGAAGGGATTCCTGGAAACTGCAGCATAACATTTATACCTTCTTTTAGGGGTGCAGAGGAGAATGGGGGAGGGATATAAAAGCAGTGTTCTCCCCAGGATCAATTAAGTGGGCGGGCCGCCCGGGTGAATTAAGGCCCCGCCCGGCTGCTATTTTGCATATTAGAAAAGCCAGCGCTGTTCTCTGCACTCAGCGCTGACTCCTCTGTAGCAGATTGTCCAGCAAGCTCAGCTCTACGTACGAGATCTTGCGCTTTCCGGCGGGCTCGTACACTCCTTGCCTCAGCATGGCAATAGGCGGGGCCATCTGTTATACTGCATAGTGCTCCTCTAGGAAGTAGGAACGAAGCACATTACAGGCTGTCTCTCTCTCACTCTGCCTGCACGATCGTGAAGGGACGCTGGAGCCTGTGTGACTAATGCAGAGCTGGGCAAACTACAGCCCGTCTGGCTCTGTAATCCGGGTATTTATTGCCTCCTTTCCTCCTCACGGCTGTGTCACTCGTCTCTCTCCCTCCCCACCGTACAATTGTTGTACATTTATGTGCCGTACTAACTTTCCCATCTCTGAATTACGGCACTTCAGACTGAAGAGAGGAGTGCAGGCAATCACTCACTTCCTCCACGGGTGTGAGACGCACGGAGCAGATCTCCAATAGCTGCAGAGAGCGAGAGGTTTTGGCTGCCCAGAGAATCGAGCAAACGGACAGCAGCGCTGAAGGGGGAAACAAGCCATCTGATCTGATGGGTACAGGCAAAAAAAAAAAGCTGTGACCTTAGGTCAGCTTGCACACATAAAGCTCTGTCCTGAAGTGTATTCCCACCCCCTCTTTTTTAACCCTTAGGATACACTAATCTCTGGAATCTCAAGGGGCCAGCATGTCCTTTTGCTGAGCTTTGCATTTTCTCAAAAAAAAACAGTTCATACCTATGTGTGAATTTGCAGCTTCTCAGTTAAATCTGTAGGCAGAGCCGGGACAAGGTCCTCCAGCACCCAAGGCTGAGACACCAAAGTGCGCCCCTCCATCCCTGCCTCCCCAGCCGTCACACACTGATTGCTATTAGACTAAGAGGCGCCACGGGGCCCACAACCTCCCCAACACCTTAATATCTAGTTATCTGGCTTGCAGTTACTGCCATGTATCCCCTTTTCTTATTTCTTTCTGTTTCAAACACAATTAGGAATGACAGCTGAATGAATTCTGCGCCCCCTCCTACACTGCGCCCTGAGGCTGGAGCCTCTCCAGCCTATGCCTCGGCCCGGCCCTGTCTGTAGGACATGCTGAGCCTTGTGGTTCCACAACAATGGGGTCCACAAATAATGTAAACCTTACCAATCAGATGATTGGTAGAGGAACCAACCCCAAAAACATTGACGGAACAATAGAGGTTGATCGGTATAACTGTCTAGCTCTGGACATGTGTGAAAATATGATGTCTGTTTCACCTGCACTGTGTACTGCAAATCAAGCCTATTTTTGTTTTGTTTTTTTAAAAAGCACAGTAATAGCACATTGAAAACAACCAAAAACAGTTTTTCCTGGTTTTGACTTGGCAGGTTCACTTTAAGACAGATGGTGCATATCTAATACTGGGTACACACTGAGATTTTCTGGCTGATTTACTGTCAGATCCATTATTTCCAACATGACCGATCTGCTTTCTGAATGATTTTCGAGCATTTTTCGATCAATTTCCTATTGAAGTGAACGGAAATCGATCGGAAAATGCTCGGCAATTGATCAGAAAGCAGATCGGACATGTTGGAAATAATCGTTCTGACAGTAAATCTGGCAGAAAATCTCACCTAGCATCTCTGTACCTAGCATTAAAGCAAAAGTCATATGGAGGCTCAGTGTTTTCCCCAGGCCTCCATCCGGCTCATTTTGGTAAGCACCCGGCTGATATCGGCTCGTTTCCTCCTTCTGCTATGCTGTCAGCAGAGCTTACACAGCCCTGCATTCCCCCTGTTGCGCCCCACCCGGCTACTTTTTCATGCCACCCGGCTGGAAAAAATTTCTGGGGAGAACACTGTAAAAGGCTAAAATAAGCACGGGGGTACCATATATTTCGCAGTGCATGAAGATGTATTTGCCCATTGGATCAGCTTTCACTAGGAGTGGATTGAATTGGACACACCTGCCAATAATTAAAGAGACTCCCCTGGAGTATTGTGAGTAGGTAGCATGGTACATCCAGCCAATCCAATTCCTACGAAGGGCAAGTGTCTTATTGCCAGTTAGGTGTGTTTCAGTAAGGACAGTAATATCTGGTTTATATCCCTTTAAGTAATTCAGGATTGTGGACCTTTTAATCCTATCATTTAAACCTCTAACGTTCCAGCAAATTGCTTTTAGACATTTAGCCATTTGGTTGACTTCTCAGTGGTGTATTGAAGTACACTACGACCATAACTATATGCCAAAGATTTGCTGTGAGACTGCATACCACATCCACACAGAATAAAGCCTTAGAACAGATAACAAAACTTAAACATTGAACGAAAAATAAAAAACCCGAACGCCCCATACCACCCGGTTTTGTCTGAGACAAAACTTTTTGTTCCCCAAAAAGCCCCTGAGGGAGAATTTCCAAAGATAGGTGTACGCACGAAATGTGCAGCCCACCTACCGGGGGAAACCAGAAGAGAGGAGAGAAAACACTAAGTTAAGATTCCTGTAAGGGTTGCAAACTTAAAGGTACAGTTACACATCCAACACACCGCTGTATTTAGGGAATGAAAGTGTGGTTAGATATTGCACAAATATAACATCCTAGTTTGTTGCAGCAGGATACTTATGACTGTATGATTATATTGTGAGTTAACGTATCAAAACCCAACGTGATGTAAGAGGCATTTAGGTTATTAGGATTGGGTAATTCAGAGAACAGTTCGGAAGTCCAGTAGGTTCAAGTTGTTAGAGACATAGCATGGAGGGATGCGGAAACATGCTACCATGTCAGCTGGAGAACGTTCAGTTCCGTAAATGCTGGTATTCGTCCGGAAAAGGACAGGGGGGTACTGTGTGCTACTCGGCTGGAACAGGAAACATTTTGGGTATGCCGTCCATATTTAATGGAGATTGGAAGTGCACACGGGTAAAAGGGTAGTGTTTGTTTCTGGGGGCAGATTCGTGCCTTACTTATACAGAGTACGGAGCAGTGCAAGGAGCAATGCGGATGCAAGGAGCAATGCGGAGGGGAAGGAGAAGGGGAGCAAAGGAAGTTTATGGCAGTGGTGTTGATAAAGGTGAAGATTGTAACACACGTGTGCACAAAGTTTTGCGGCATATATGGAGGAACAGTACCTTTGGTAGTTATAGGGGAGGGTGTCCAGCACATCACTCGGCATCTTCAGGCCTTGGGGAGTTCCGCGGGGCTTTGTTTTCGTCTAACCATTTGGAGGCCTCCTCTGGTTTTAGGAAAAAGAGCGTGCAGCCCCCGGCCACCACCCGCAGCTTGGCTGGGTAAATCATTGCGTAGGATATAGCTGCATCTCGGAGCCTCTTCTTTACATTGAAAAAGCAAGCCCGCTGCTTCTGCACCTCTATGGAGTAGTCGGGATAGAAGGAGAGGCGTGCGTTCTGGAAGCGTACTTCGCCTTTCTCCCGGGCCGATTGTAGGAGGGTGTCACGGTCCCTGTAGTTTAGTAGCTTTAGGATGAAGGTGCGGGGTGGCGCGCCTGGTGGGGGCACCTTTGGAGTAATGCGATGGGCACGTTCCACGACAAAGGCCTGAGAAAACGTGTCGCGACCAAACAGGTCTATCAGTAATTGTTCCGTGAACTCAGCGGGTTTAGTCCCCTCAGCCTTCTCAGGGAGGCCGACGATTCTAATATTGGATCGCCGGTTTCGGTTCTCCAGGTCGTCTTGGCGTTCCCTCATGGTGCGTATGTCGGTTTGTACTGCCGTGAGGTCCGAGCGGAGAGGCCTGGTGTCATCTTCCAGCGTGCTAATGCGCTCTTCCGCACCCGTGACTCTAGAGCGGAGGTTCTGTAAGTCATGCCGGAGTAGGGACGTGTCTGTCTTCACCTCCTCAAGTCTGGAGGTTATAGCGGTAAGACTGCCTTGACAGCTGGTTATAGCCTCCATTATCTGGTTGAGCGTGGGCGGAGAGGCCTCTTCTTCATCCGGCGTCACGGCGCCATCTTGTTCCTGAGTACCCATGCGGTATTTCTGGAGTTTCGCAACTGCCTCCGATTGTCTCCTGGACATAGTTTACCTTTGCAGGTGCAGGAGAAGTTGGGCTAGCGTTTGGTGCAGGTTGTGGCTCTTTATTGAGTGTGCATATCAGTTTTATCGGATAAATTAGCGGTGCCTAGGCGGGAGCTCCACCAACCTGCGTCTTCACTCCATGAGCTTCCGGCCACGCCCCGCCAGTTGTCGACTTTAATGTCAAATAAGTCTTCAGGTCTCCTCGAAGAGTGCAGTACGGAGCGACTTGACCTCAAAGTACTCAGGATCTGAAGACACAGCTGGCTGGAGATTTGAGTGGGAGCACATTAGTAGAATGAGGGGATGCAGAGAGGACTGGGAAGGCTTGAAGGGATCTAGAGCATTCCCTTCTCTTAGATGAGTATCTAACTTATTTTTTTTAAAGTGGTATGAAACTCAGCATTTCCTCTTTGCTCTAAAAGATTATTTACAGCATAAAATCTACTAACACAAAATAAAATTGTAGCAGAACAGCATTTAAACAGTTAAACATAGCACTTTGTTCTTCAGTGGAAAGCTCCTTGCTGCAGTGGGCAGCTTCTGGCTGCCTTAGAAGAGGTGATGACATCATCTTTTGTTTGCATTCCTTTGTCTGATACATTTAGTAAACATTAGCAAACTGCAGAAACTGAGCTGTATTGAGCTAAAAAGCAGAAAGAGCTGAGAATTGTGTAGTGGTACTGCACTACCTCATGGGTGTCGTGGCTGGGGGATAAAAGAGTGAGAAAGAGGTCACTGGGTTATTGATGAGGGAAAGGGGCGGAGCTCAGTTTGAGGGAAGGGTAGAGATTTTTTTGGGCAAGGGGCAGAGTTTTTCTTGAGTGAGGGGGTGGAATTTAGCTCAGGTGAGGGGTGGAATTTAGCTTGGTTGAGGGGCAGAGCTTATGCAAACCAGGGGAGGGGGTTCTCGTGGTGACAGCTATCATTCCACCCCTCCTGCTTTGGCTAGCAGCATGGTCTACAGCAGTGTTTCTCAAACCTGTCCTAGTGACTCCCCAACGGCGCATGTTTTGCACGAATCCTCATTTATACACAGGTGGGGTAATTGGTGCCTCAGGTATATAGAATCGGCCTAGCTGAGAAGCAAAGTACCCCACCTGTGCATAGGTGAGTTTGCCTGCAAAGCATGCACCATTGGGCAGTCAAGAGGACAGGTTTGAGAAACACTGGTCTACAGAATTCGAAGGAGTCTCTGCCGAAAGACTCCCTTAATGATCTCTCGCTAACTGATTAGGATTTTGTAGACTTTGGAAGGCACAGTTGATTCTGGCTTCAGCTAATCTCTAGTCTCTGTCTATTCCCTGTCTCCAATTGCCAAGCAACCAATATCTCCCTCTGTGCATCTGTATCTATAAAAAAACAAAAACAAAAAAAAAACAACCTTTTAGCCTATCACAATGTTAGTGGTTATGGTTAAAAAATGGCAGTTGGTGCTGTCTAGTTTTTTCCATGGCTGCCAGCAGTACAGATGACGACGTGCAGATGTGGATCAAACAACATGAACAAATTACATAGTGAATATCAATCATTTCTTGATCTCTCTTCTATTTTGTAACTTATCACTTTGCTATGTATTGATTTTTTCCACTCTTTGCTAAAGTTCTTCTTTCATTGCATCTTTTTTTGTCAAGTATGTGGTATCTAGCACCAGGACATTGGCAGCAGATCCTTTGAAACCACGATTGGCTATTTTGTTTAAACCTTTTTTTTTTTTTTACAAAACTTTTGCATGCAAAGAACTGTGCCTATACTGGGTATAACCTGCCTGATTAATGTGTCTAAGATACAGTTATTTTTTTTAAAGGTAATTGACAATGTCCAGCAGATATCAGGAATTTCAGTATACGGAGTACCGCTGCGGCCCCACCTTGTGTACATTGTAACGTCATGTTTGGGGGATGAGCAGCTTCTCTCTTGTTTTGATGCCTGGGAGCTTGGCAATAGAAACATCTCATTGATCATGATGATTTGTCTCACATGGATAGTAAATCAAGACTGATGAGGGACATGTGCAGCAGCTTTGGCAAATGGCCCCTATTGGGCATTTTATCCATCTCTCCTTATAGCTATGCTTATCTATCAGCCTGAGTGATGCAAGTGGTAGTTTAGGCACCTTTGGCTTATTTACATTGATGCAGAAATTGGAATTATAATTAAAAGCCAACCTGTGGTAACTGTAAACAGACCTCAAGTGTGATGGTGGCCACTAATGATCCAGTCCTTTTCATCTAATCTTACCAAATCTATGTAGTAAAAGGGTAAACTGAGTGAATATACTGAATGGATACTTCAGACAGTTACCTTATATTACATAGAAATTGTAAGATTGGATGAAAAAGATTGGATCATTAGTGGCCACCTTGAGGAATATGGTGGGCTGATGTATCCTACGTAATAAAATACAAGTGTCCCTGCGTCCTGTCCCTGCAGTGTTCTCCCCAGGAAATTTCGGTGAGCACCCGGCTGTCATCGGCTTTCCTCCTCATCCTTTTCTTGTGCTGTAAGTATAGTTGCACTGGCCCTGCATTTCCTCATCGGGACCCACCCGGCTACTTTTTTCATGCCACCCGGCTGGAAAAAGTTACTGGGGAGAACACTGCCCTGTGTCAGTGCTTTTGCGCTACTGCGCATGTCCTGCACTGACAGCCGTTGGGGCAGGACGGACCAGGGGGCGGCGGTGACAGACCTAGAGGTCACGTGTGTGTGTGTGTGTGTGTGTGTGTATAGACACACACACACACACACACACACACACACGCACGCACGCACGCGAAAGTCATGTTCTCCTGTATAAATCGTTGGTTGTTATGATAAAAAATGTCAGTTAAATATACCATATAGGAGACTCACACAGTGATATTTGAGAAGTGAAATAAAGTTTATTGGAGTTACAGAAAGTGCACAATAATTGTTTAAATAAAATTAGGCAGGTGCATAAATGTCATTTTATTGATTTCAAAACCTTTTGAATTAATTAGTGGAACTCAAATTGGCTTGGTAAGCTCAGTGACCCCTGACCTACATACACAGATGAATCTAATTATGAGAAAGAGTATTTAAGAGGGTCAATTACATGTTTCCCTCCTCTTTCAATTCTCTCTAAGGAGTAGCAACATGGGGGTCTCCAAACAACTCAAATGACCTGAAGACAAAGATTGTTCACCATCATGATTTAGGGGAAGGATACAGAAAGCTGTCTCAGAGATTCCAGCTGTCTGTTTCCACAGTTAGGAACATATTGACACAATGGAAGACCACAGGCTCAGTTCAAGTTAAGGCTCGAAGTGGCAGACCAAGAAAAATCTCGTATAAACAGAAGCGCCGAATGGTGAGAACAGTCAGTCAACCCACAGACCAGCACTAAAGACCTACATCATCATCTTGCTGCAGATGGAGTCACTGTGCATCATTCAACCATTCGGCGCACTTTACACAAGGAGATGCTGTATGTAAGAGTGATGCAGAGGAAGCCTTTTCTCCACCCACAGCACAAACAGAGCCGCTTCAGGTATGCTATAGCACATTTGGACAAGCCAGCTTAATTTTGGAATAAGGTGATGTGGACTGATGAAACTAAAATTGAGTTATTTGGGGATAACAAGGGGCATTATGCATGGAGGAAAAAGAACCAAGCATTCCAAGAAAAACACCTGCTACCTAACATAAAATATGATGGTGGTTCCATCATGCTGTGGGGCTGTGTGGCCAGTGCAGGGACTGGGAATCTTGTCAAAGTTGAGATACGCATGGATTCCACTCAGTATCAGCAGATTCTGGAGACCAATGTCCAGGAATCAGTGACAAAGCTGAAGCTGCGCCGGGGCTATATCTTTCAACAAGACAACGACCCTAAACACTGCTCAAAATCCACTAAGGCATTCATGGCATTCATGCAGAGGAATAAGTACAACATTCTGGAATGGCCAACTCAGTCCCCAGACCTGAATATAATTGAAAATCTGTGGTGTGAGTTAAAGAGAGCTGTCCATGCTCAGAAGCCATCAAACCTGAATGAACTAGAGATGTTTTGTAAAGAGGAATGGTCCAAAATACCTTCAACCAGAATCCAGACTCTCATTGGAACCTTCAGGAAGCTTTTAGAGGCTGTAATTTCTGCAAAAGGAGAATCTACTAAATATTGATTTCATTTCTTTTTTGTGGTGCTCGTATTTATGCACCTGCCTAATTTTATTTAAACAATTATTGTTTACTTTCTGTAAATCCAATAAACTTCATTTCACTTCTCAAATATCACTGTGTGTGTCTCCTATATGATATATTTAACTGACATTTTGTATCGTAACAACCAACGATTTATACAGGAAAATCATGACTATTAACAAGGTTGCGGACAAGTAAATACACGAACCAATACAGGACTCATCGACGAGATCCTGGATGCTGGAAATGCAATGTGATGCGTTTCCAGCGTCCAGGATCTCCTCGATGAGTGCTCACATACTGACTTTACAGATTGCGCTGTGATATTATCTTTGAACCGACAGTTGATATGTGTGTGTACTGTATGCCTCTGAGGAAGCGGTCTTTGGCCGTGAAACATGTGTCAGGCAGTCCTTTTTTATGATGTGGAGTCCTGTATTGGTTTGTGTATTTACTTGTCTGCAATCTTGAAGAAAATTTGAAAATTGAAGAATAAAAGACTGATTGTTCATTTAAAACCCCGTTATTTCTTGTGGATTGTATATGACATTGTATGAGGGGTGGAACTATACCATTACATTTTAAGTGATTTTGTATTGCTATTAACAAGGTTGCTTAACCTCCTGAGCGGTATGGACGAGCTCAACTCGTCCATCACCGCCGGAGGCTGCCGCTCAGGCCCTGCTGGGCCGATTTGCTTCAAATAAAAAGCAGCACACGCAGCCGGCACTTTGCCAGCCGCGTGTGCTGCCTGATCGCCGCCGCTCTGCGGCGATCCGCCGCGAGCAGCGGCGAAAGAGGGTCCCCCCAGCCGCCCGAGCCCTGCGCAGCCGGACCAATCAGTTCCGGCCAGCGCTAAGGGCTGGATCGGAGGCGGCTGACGTCAGGACGTCGGCTGACGTCCATGACGTCACTCCGCTCGTCGCCATGGCGACGAGGAAAGCCAAACAAGGAAGGCTGCTCATTGCGGCCTTCCTTGTTTGTTCTGGGCGCCGGAGGCGATCGGAAGAACGCCTCCGGAGCGCCCTCTAGTGGGCTTTCATGCAGCCAACTTTCAGTTGGCTGCATGAAATAGTTTTTTTTTAATTGAAAAAAAACCCTCCCGCAGCCTCCCTGGCGATCTCAATAGAACGCCGGGGAGGTTAAACTTCGCATCCCACTGTATGTATTTATGTATTACTCCTGACACAGTAATGCAGTGCTGCAGCTTACTGTGTGCCCAGGCTTTCATTTATAATTCCACAAGTAATTATTTTCTTTATTTCCTTCCCACCACATTCACCACAAACAGAGATGGGCCCCCACACACCAACCTTAAAAGGCACCTAAACTGAGAAGGATATGGATTTTTCCTTTTAAGATAATACCAGTTGCCTGAATCTCCTGCTGATCCTGTGTCTCTAATACTTTTACAGCCCCTGAACAAGCATGCAGATCACATGATCTGACTGAAGTTAGACTGGATTAGATGCATGGTTGTTTCAGGCTTGTGATCCACTTACTACTGCAGCCAATGAGAGGAGCAGGACTGCCAGACAACTGGTATTGTTTAAAAGGAAACATCCACATCTCTCAGTTTAGGTTCCCTTTAACCAAAAGATATTTGATTATTTTAGGTACTTTGGCCTCAGGAAGCTGGTTTAGATACGTGAAAAGTGTTGCCTGTGCTAAATAAACCTTTTGTCTTATGAGACTGCCGTTACTGAGGTACGCCACCTCATGCTTTACCATTTTTTAAATTGTTTTTAACTCCCGTTTTATCCACATCTGGGCGCCTTTTTACCTCTTTGTGTGCATACGCCCCACCAATGTTGGAGGGGTCCTTCCTGGCCTCACATGGTGAACACCATTGTGAAAGCCAGTTTTTTCACCAAAGAGAGTGACAACATCCAGTCCAGATTGGACTCCCGAGTGGAATCGGGTTTATTGTCTCCACCTGCTTTATGTGGTTGGTTGCCCCTGCTGCAACCCACCTTTGTGAGTAGTCCTTTTTTCATTTACATTCATCCCTTTGACAACTAAACATACTTTGCTATCTGGGCTTCCATTTTCTTAGTGTCTCTTTTCCTAGGGTGTCAAGACTCCTCATCTCCTCACATTAACAAATATTTTTCAAGTTTGGAGACCACCTTCTCTTAGCAGACTGCGCTGCGCCTCTTCTGACTACCAGGATGATGCCCCATCTAAGGGCCACACCTCTTTCCCATAGGAAAAAAAAGAGGGAAGTTTAGTGGCAGACCAGCCCTGCCCTGCCCTATACTTCAAGGCATAGTTTACATCCCACAGTGTCATGGCCACTGCCACAGCACTTACACTGTGACTACTTCTTTCATTCACCTAAATGGTATGGGAAGCTTAGTGGCTATTATTGCTTCATTTCCCCTTTAGCACAGGGAGGGAGGGTGTGGCTTATGCACAGTACTTCCTTCCAGAGGGGTATGCAGGAATTTGGGCTTCTGCTATATCTCAGTGGTCCTCCTCTTAAAGAGAATCTGTATTGTTAAAATCGCTCAAAAGTAAACATACCAGTGCGTTAAGGGACATCTCCTATTACCCTCTGTCACAATTTCGCCGCTCCTCGCCGCATTAAAAGTGGTTAAAAACAGTTTTAAAAAGTTTGTTTGTAAACAAACAAAATGGCCACCAAAACAGGAAGTAGGTTGATGTACAGTATGCCCACACATAGAAAAATACATCCATACACAAGCAGGCTGTATACAGCATTCTTTTTGAATCTCAAGAGGTCATTTGTGTGTTTCTTTCCTCCATGCACTGAAGTTTCAGGCTGCTCTTTTCTTCCTGCAAACAGCTTTGCCCTTGTTTGTAATTCCTCAGTATGTGAAAGCCCAGCCAGCTCAGAGGACGATTTATCCAGCTTGTAAAAGATAAGAGAGAAGCTGCTCTAATCTAAATAACACACA
This sequence comes from Hyperolius riggenbachi, assembly GCF_040937935.1. Taxonomy (NCBI): domain Eukaryota; kingdom Metazoa; phylum Chordata; class Amphibia; order Anura; family Hyperoliidae; genus Hyperolius; species Hyperolius riggenbachi. The sequence goes on from NC_090649.1 coordinate 432,855,041, forward strand.
GGCAGTGTGCAGAGAGGGGCCTGGAAGGGTGAGTTCATAGCAGAACCACAACACTGAAGAACTTGGCAGCCTTCCAGACACAGGCCGACAAGTCTGACAGGGGAAAGATACATTGATTTATTACAGAGACAGTGATAGTATAAAGTGCTGCAGTTAGCCAGAACACATTAGAATAGCTTTTGGAACTTGTAGGATGATAAAAAACAGGATGCAATTTTTGTTACGAAGTCTCTTTAAGGCCTTTTGATATCACTGGAGTTTTGAAGGGATGAAGGGATTCTTTAGATAGGTGTGTGTGTGTGTGTGTGTGTGTGTGTGTGTGTGTGTGTGTGTGTGTGTGTGTGTGTGTGTGTGTGTGTGTGTGTGTGTGTGTGTGTGTGTGTGTTACTTTCTAATATGAAGATTTGGGGAGTTGGAAGATGTTAAATAAGGTATTTGTGTAAATATGGGTGGCTTTCTTTGGTGATTCTTGTAGGGACCAACTATACCTAGGAGAGAAGTGGGGAGAGACTGGGAGCCCAATGGTGCGTTATAGGGAGGGTAGAAGTATATAGATACATACTCATAAAGGTGGTATGCAGTTCCTACAACCACCATATAGGCCTGCAGGGGAATTAAGCATCCCTGCTCGGTACTCCAGGTCCTGCTGGATACTGTATGGTCGCTCTCCTGTAGTACGATAGACTTTCCAGGAAAACTGCAAAGCTATTGCCTCCAAAGGAGGTCTGACTGGTGATTGGTAGGATGGAGACACCCCATGTGTGTTCTATTTTAGTGATTTAAACTCTAAATAGAAAGTAAAGGTAACCGATTACCTATGCAGATGAAGAAGACACCAGTTCAACTGAAAAAAAAAATGTTTATTCAAAAAAACTAATCTGACAACGCGTTTCACGGGTCATGGGCCGCTTTCTCAGGTCAATTCAAAGTGCCGTGTTGGCATAGGTTATAGAATGTAGACGTCTCTACTCTATCCCCTATGCTATCAAGGCATTTTATATTGACCTGTGGAAGCAGGCCATGACCAGTGAAACACATTGTCAGATTGCTGTTTGCTGTTTGAATAAACATTTTTACAGTTGAACTGGTGTCTACATCTTCTGGAGAGGTAAGCTATTACCTCCTTTTTTTTATTTTTTTTATTTAAATAATAAAACATGAAAATAGATCACACTACCACGGTTCCTCTACATCTTCCAAGCTCTTCCAGTATTCGCATCCGCTTCATACTTTAAAGAAATTAGGAAGCTTTTTCAGAAATTCATCTGGAAAAACAGACCTCCCAGACTTAAATATGTACTAACAATTTTGCCTAAAGATCAGGGAGGCATGTCGATCCCGGACCTCTCTTTATACCATGGGGCCCCAGCCCTGGTACGAATTATTGATTGGCATCGCCATGGTGCTCTTAAGCAATGGGTTGGTATGGAAAGTGACGTAGCGGCTCTTAATCTGCAGCACTTGCTATGGTATTCTGGGGCATTGCCTTCCATGGTTAAAGCCTCTCCGTTGGCTGAGAGCACTATGAAGATTTTTAACAAAATGAATAGATCTGCCCACCTCTCTTCTCGGCCCTCACCGTTGATCCCCCTGCTGGATAATCCTGACTTTTCTCCTGGCATGTGCAAGGGGGCGTATAAACATTGGAGAAACATTAGCCCTATTAGGGCATACCATTTTCTGGAAAACACTAAATGGGCCGAACTGTCTTCTCTAAGGGATCGATTGCAATCCCCATCCTTAGATGTTTGGTTTCATTTTCATTTTCATTTTTTATCAAGTTTGGGTAATGCTAGATGTTTCTCCAGAGCAATCTCTCCCTTTGAGAGATTGTGCAGTGGGGAGAGACATGTCACACAAGGAATTTCTCAAATTTATTTAATGCTCCTTACTGACTCGGGGCTGTCTACCTCATTGCGCTCCAAGTGGGAATCTACCCTTGGCAAGACTTTTACCGACCCCCAGTGGCAAAAGATTTTAATATTGTCCCAGAAATCCTCTATATCAGCGCGCATTGAAGAATCGGGATACAAGATGTTAACACAATGGTTCCACACTCCAGATAGACTTCACAGGATGTTCCCCAACTCTAGCCCTTTGTGTTGGCGTTGCTCGGCACATAAGGGGACCATGCTCCATATTTTTTGGAGCTGCCCAGTCATTGTATCTTTCTGGAATGCAGTAAAAAGTCTATTATTACTAAAATCACAGATGTGGAGCCCATCAGATGACACCTCCTATTACTTGCTGCACAATACTCCGAGAAGATTGGGCAAGTATAAAAAATCTCTCTCAAAACATCTAATTAACGCCGCTAGACTTGTCATCGCACTGGAAGTCGACTCAAACCCCCCCCCCCCCATTGCAGAATGGCTAAGAGAGATTCAATCCACCAAATATATGGAGGACCTCACACATTCCCTCCATGACAGACTTGAACAGTTCAACCGTACCTGGTCTGTGGGAGTTTGAAGAGACTGACTTGTATAAAAACCTTAATGACCCCTGGCCAGGCTTAATAATCTTTGGTCCACCTGACGTTGCTATAGCATCACTATTTCTTTACGAAATGGTGTTGATTCTTAAGACCTAGATTGCTGACCTCCCGGGGGGGGGCTGGGTGCTTTGCCCGGATCGCTTTTCTCTTTCTTTACCCTCTTTTTCTTTCCCATCTTTTTCTCTTTTCCATTTCTTTCTCTTTACTTGTTTCCTCCTCCTTTTATTTACTTTGTCGTGTCTTCTCTTTCTTTAGCCTGTCTTTTTTACTTTCATAAAGTACCCCTTCTCTTTGGGATTTCTAATTGAGTACTAATGTTTTCGTTGCTTTCTCCGAACATTCGTCGGACCTCCGTTTGTTAAAAGGTGGAGATGGGTTCACTGGGTGTATGTTCCCTCTGGGCCCTGGTGTCCCCGCCTTCACCTCAGACTTTGCACTACAGAGATAGGTCGAGGTCTGACTTTCCTACACATAGGGGCAGCTATGTGTTTTCACGTAATCAACGGAGATAGTAGTCTCTGTTCTCTCTTATATCTATATCTATCTATCTATATATATATATATATCTATATCTATATATCTATATATATATATATATATATATATATATATATATATATATATATATATATATATATATATATATATATATATATATATATATATATATATATATATATACCGGTGTGTGTGTATATATATATATATATATATATATATATATATATATATATATATATATATATATATATATATATATATATATATATATATATATATATATATATATATATATATATCTCTATCTATCTATCTATCTATCCCGCTGGGCCGATTTGCATAATTTTTTTTTTTTTGCTACACGCAGCTAGCACTTTGCTAGCTGCGTGTGCAGTGCGATCGCCGCTGCTACCCACCGATCCGCCGCTATTCGTCGCGCCGCGGCCGCCCCCCCCCCCCCGACCCTGTGCGCTGCCTGGCCAATCAGTGCCAGGCAGCGCTGTGGGGTGGATCGGAGTCGCCTTTGACGTGGCGACAGGGGAAGCTGATCGCCGGAGCGATCGGAGGGGCTGTGGGGGTTCAGCGGCTATCATGTCTCGCTACATGAAAAAGAAAATTTACAAAAAAAACAAAACGGATTTGCTGCCCCCTGGCGGGTTTTTAGCAAATCGCCAGGAGGGTTAATATCTGAATTAATTGACCAACACTGACTGGTTGAATTTCTTGTCTATTTTCTTTTTGATCACCTCAGACAGCTCTTTGCTTCCTCTGATCCATATTCAGTGACACCAAGCAACAGGGTGACTACTTTTCACCACTTACACAGGCTGACTGACTGACTGCATGATCGGAGATGGGTGATACTAATTGAGGAAGACAGCTAATTTCAAAATCATTCTAATCCAATTATTTATGATTCTTTTCTAGAGGTATTAACAAATGCTTTCAGGCCACTTTCTAATATCGTTATAGAACAAGCAATACTGTATGTCTTTTCACTCTGGCTTTTCTTTACACACTGACATATAAATGGCATTCTGGTCATCACTTTTTAGGGGTCATAAAGCATTTGTTTTTCAGTGAGCTGTAAGGATACCAACAAATGTGCCCACATCTGTATGCTGATAGAAACTTAAAAGCAGATCTGAATTCTGTCACAGAGATTGAAACAAACTGTAAAGGTGGCCATACATTGGTTGCACTGGGACACTTGAGGACTTGCCAGACACTATTTCATTAGATTTCAGCATGAAAATCTATGCACACTAAAGGTGACAGTAACAGCCGCCAGTAGTGAGTGTGTACGCGCTGTCCGCGGACTGATAAGGCTGTTTCTGAATGATCAGCTGAGCGGATCGTTCAGAAACAGCCTTTTCAGATCAATCAGAAACAGTCTTATCAGTCCGCCGACAGCGGGAGGGTCTGACGGTGCATGGAGGAGTTTGATCAGATAGAGCCCTCTTTAATCAGATAATGATCTGGGAGGGATCTGTCTGTTGGACCACATCAACCAGTGAATGGCCAGCTTTAAAGGCACGTACACACGCCATACCGCCGCTAACGACAGGTCCGTCAGACCCTCCAGTTGGGCGGACGTTCAGCCGACAGTAGCGCGTGTGTACGCACTGTCGGCAGACTGATAAGGTTGTTTCTGAACGATTCGCTCAGCGAATCATTCAGAAACAGCCTTCTCAGTTTGCCGACATCGCGTACACACGTGCTATTGTCGGTTGAACATCCGACCAGCTGGAGCCGTGGTTTGCGGCGGTATGGCGTGTGTACATTCCTTAAGAGGCATTCCCCTACTGACATTCCCCTACTTAATATTTTATTGTATTTCATTAATTTGTTTGTAAACCAGGTTGAGTCCACAATGCCTTAGGCAGTTAGATGCTTTGGTCATATTGGTCATGCTCTCATATGAGTACATTCCCCCCTTTCTCCACACATGACCGTACTTGAGGGTTTCACATGGTATGTATTCCTGCATTCCTACTACCCAGGAGAGCAGACCATAGCAGAACGTGCAGGAACTTCCAGGCACCTTATTTTAGTCTGCAGCCTTCCTAGAGATTTCGGTAATGCTAGAACTAAGGCCATGAACGAGGTCACCACCAACTTTTTTTTGTGATGTAGAGTGACGTAACAATGCAGAGTTGCTTGTTTAAGGAACGCTCAGCTTCAGACGACGTAGTTATCATGGAAGTTTATGTAAAAAAAATGGGAGAGACAAAAGATTTTAGTGGCTTTGAATGAGTAATGATTGTTGGTGCAAGAGGAGCTGGTGCTATCATCTCTGAAACTACGACTTTTTACGTTTTTTGTTCCAATACTAAAAAAACTTTAAGCGATAAGGACTAATCTGGTTGAAAAGGGCTGGTGAACGACAGAGGTGAAAGGCGAGTAGTACGCATAGTCCGCAGCAACAGAAGGGCAACAATACAACAAATTACAGCTGAATTCAATGCAGGTGCATTACAAAGCATAGCCCAACACACAAGACGGACTTTGTAAAGGATAGGCTTTAGCAGCAAGATATGAAAAAATGCCTGTTATGGGCCCTTGCCACTCTACATGATCGGCCTGAAATTGGTTTGAGGAACATCAGAGTTTAACCTGCTTCCATGGCCAGCTCAGTCCCCTGACTGAATACTATTGAGCATTTGTGGGACAAAATTGAAAGATAAATTTAAAGCTTGGAAACGCCACCATCCAATCTGACCCAACTTGGAGTTGTTGTCATGTCAACATGGGCTAACATTCCTCAGCAATGGCATCAGCATCTTGTTGAGTCCATGCCAAGAAGAATATTGGCTGTGATCAGAGCTAATTGTGGACCAACTCGTTATTAGAGGGTGTCTCTAATTTTGTGGGCTACTCAGTGTATATGTTACATGATGCAGGAAATGGTAAAAATATACTAGCAAAAGTGGGAGTAGGACACAAGGGATAAGCCTGACGACGTGCAGCACTTCTTCGAGGGTACGTTGACTTGTTCAGTCCCTGAGGTGCTGCATGCACTTTCCTCCAGCACTTGGTTACTCAATGCTGGACTAACACTGCTAATGAAAGCCAAAGTATGTGCAGACAATACCGTGAGCGTTCATTTTTCCAGTGACAAGGATTTCTTGATGGAGAACATTCTGAGAAAACAAGAGTTTAAATGCCTGTGAGAATAAGGCCTAACTCTGGTTTTGATGAGTTCTGACAGGTGGTTGCCATGTGGTTCAGCTTTTCAGCAACCATTAAGCTAACGCACATTTTGTTGCTACCCACACAGCCGAACATGGGTGTCCCCAAGTAGTCAGTTTGGATTTGTTGATCTACAATGGACTCGCTGCATGGTTCAGAACGGAACCAACGTATGTTATGTTTACCAGATGCTTGCCAATGCTTAGAGTTGGGTTAATTAGTATGGTGCTGTGTTAAGTGCCATGCCAATACCAAACCTAACTGCCAGTAAACACCGTGCACAAACCGTGATGACACTGGATCCACCAGCTATCAATCCTCCATGAAGCAGCTATCAAGCAGCCATGAAAGTCTTATGTAAAATCAACTACATACTGCTGCAATTTAAACACAACTAATGACCCTTTGAATGTTTCAGTATTACATTTTTATCAGCATTGTTTAGTTAGCCAGATTAAAGGATACCACAACTGACATGTGGCATAATGAGATAGACATGGGTATGTACAGTGCCTAGCACACAAATAACTATGCTGTGTTCCTTTTTTTTCTTTCTCTGCCTGAAATAGGTAAATATCAGGTATGCAAGTGGCTGACTCAGTCCTGACTCAGACAGGAAGTGACTACAGTGTGACCCTCACTGATAAGAAATTGCCCCTTTTTTATCTCTTTCTTGCTCTCAGAAGCCATTTTCTGCTAGGAAAGTGTTTTATAGTTGGAATTTCTTATAAGTGAAGGTCACACTGTAGTCAGGACTGAGTCAGCCACTTACATACCTGATATTTACCGCTTTCAGGCAGAGAAAGAAAAAAAGGAACACAGCATAGTTATTTGTGTGCTAGGCACTGTACATACCCATGTCTATCTCATTATGCCACATGTCAGTTGTGGTATCCTTTAAGGGGCCCATACACTGGTCACTTTCAGCCATCAATTTCTATAGAACAAATCGATTCTTTAAAATCTATTGATCGATCAATTTCTTGCTGACTTTGATCGAATAGATGAATTTGATCTATCTGACAGGTTGGAAGATCTAGGTTGATCTGCTGCTGGTAGCAGATAGAGTCGCATTGGATCTAATGGTCCAATAATGCATTTAGATCGATTTCCAATAGATTTCATTCTGAAATCTATTGGAAATCTGTTTCTAGTGTGTGGCACACATCAGATAAATTCCTGTCAGATTTGACTTGACAGGCATCTGACAAAAATCTGATGGTCAAATCTGCTGCAAATCTATAAGTGTATGGCCACCTTAAGAGTGTTTTGGCTTCTATTTACTTTTCAGGACAGTAGGGTAAATTCTACTTTCTTGTCGGCTGCCTCATTTGCATAGATAACAGAACTACAACAAAACAGAAAGGGACTTCAGACAATTTCTTAGTAGGACCAGCACTATACAGTATGCACCTATGCTTAGCTCGTCGTGTCACGTGTCTATTCAGGTACCCCTTAATGTTAGTTTTTTCGATGAGTTTTGGCCACTCTACAGGGGAAATTGTTTTCATGTTCTATTTATACTTTATTTCTTTTAAATCTTTCCTTTGCCAAAGCCTGGGGTAAAGCTTCTGCTTCTGGCTGAAAAAGCAGAATTAGCCAGAGATAAATTTTATTAGAAGCACAAGCTGTTTAAAAAGGACTTTTGGCTACGATAAACCTCACAATAAATCACATTACAGTCAGCGTTTAATCACCCATTTGTACAATTATAGAAAAGAGCAAACACCGAGGCTTTGCAGGAAAAAAAGGTGGTATAGGAAAAAAAGGCAATTAGCTTGCAGCAGATGTACGAGCAGCAGCAACACAGCACCGGAATAGAGCCCCAGATTTTATCATTTCACATTTTAGAAAGACCATCTGCACACGTTTGATTTCAGGTCTGAGGCCTTCAGACACAGCCCTGTTCAACCAAGGGGAAGAACAGAATCTAATTACCTGTTCTGATACCAATATCCTGTTTTCCCTACACCCGGCATATGTGCCTGGATCTTCCTGCAGCCACTTGTGAGCTTTCATTTCCTGTTATAAAAGTTTTCTGCAAAATATTAAAGATGGGAAAGATAGGTGTAAAAGCAATATAAACGATACAAAGAAAAAGATGATTTTTTTTTTCAGGTGAGATGGACCATGGATATCTTCTTGTAATATACCGCTAAGATTGTTAATATGATAAGACTATAGTTTTATTTTTTTCATTGTATCACCACAGTGCACATTTATATTACTTTTACGTCTTTGTTTTGAAAATTGGTGTTAGTTTGTAAAGGTAGCCACAGACCTAGGAAGGCAAGTTCCTCAGTGTGGGCGCTGTTAGGCTGGCTAGGCTGACATAAGGGGTCTATTTATAAAAAGACGTTTTCTGTGACTTTGGTAGGGATTAGAGCCCCTCTGAGGGACAGTTAAGTGACAAGACAATATATACTCTGTACAGCGCTGCTGAAGATGTTGGCGCTATATTAATACTATATAATAATAAGTAAGGCCTCTTTTAGACAGACGGCTGAATTGCATGCTTTTCGGTGGTTAGGCAGCCTGTCTGCCAGCTACGAGCACCGTTCGGTTGCAATTAAAATGCAGCAGAGTTGCAGCATTTGACGCCATGTGTGTCATAGTTTGACATGCAGTGGCAGTACCCAGTGGCAAAAAAAAAAGTGCCATGTCACATGTAAGCATGGTCCCGGCTGCCTTCAGATGTAATTCATGGGGGGGGGGTCTTCACTGCCTGTATAGAGTATTAGTCAACGCCCGGCCGGTGCACGGGAGCAGCTGACAGGTGGTGTATTCGCCGCCTCTCACTCCTGCGTCTAAGATGGGGGGGTCTTCACTGCCTGTATAGAGCATTAGTAAGTGCCCGGCCAGTGCACGGGAGCAGCTGGCAGGTGGTGTATTTGCCGCTTCTCACTCTGATGTTTAAGAGGCCTCGGGATTGCAATTTTCTTTTCTCCACTTTTGAAATCTTGATCAACAGGTTTTCACACTTAAATAATAGATATTTTTCCAACAACCCTCCAGGGCAAATATGATATAAGCCCCTTCCAGATACAGCAACGGACTGCACTTCCCCTATAAATTAATCACAAGTTTACTCTCAGTGCAGTATGTTCCTGAGTCCAGGTAGGTCGGCATCTCCTCTGAGGGATATTCTTGTATGCTGGGTGGCAGGGGAAATTCCTTCAAGATGTACTGCGACCGTGGAACTGGCACAGCCTAGCGTCCCACGGACTCACTAATGGATTTATGGGAGTTGTCACTGGCTTTCTGTCTCTGTTGCATGAAGGGAAGCAAATTGGAAGGTGCAGTATCCTTCTCTTCCCCTTTTCTGGTATTTTTTTTTTTTTTTTTTTTTTTTTTTAACAGTTAAAATTTATTGTATTTTTTGTAAAACAGACAAGGTAGTATACAATGGGTAAGATACATAAATTGTGAATAAAAAGTCATAATGATACAGTCTTGTACAGTACATCCAATTCTGGTGATCATAGTAGCAGTCTAGTGTATTTATCAGTTCTAGTATGCACTGGTACATGCAGTGGCAGCATGAAAGGATATGAACCCATTGTGATACTAGGAGAGAAGGTAAAAAGAGAGTGAGTCCAGGGACAGGTAGGACTCAAGAGAAGGAAAGAAAGATTTACGTCATAAGTTTGGAATTATTAGTATCTCATTGACCATTTGACCATCCTTACTAATGGGTGTGTTTGAGGAAGTATGTGCATTGAAGGAGGAGGAAAGTCCCGAGAGACTGTCAGTGTGTCTCAAAACAGTTTTTAACTTCCTTTGGCAGCTTAACCACTGCATTCTATCCAGACGACTATAGTAGTCCAGATATAACCCGCTCAAGTCTAACTGGACGCGGATACATGTCCAGTGTTGCTGCGGTGCGTGCGCACACCTGCCACGCATTCTCGGGAGTATTTACATGGCGGCGATTGGTGAAAGGGAACTAGTGTTCCCCGAGCCAATCACAGTGCTGGAATGAATGGACATGACCCTGATCAGGGGCCATGTCCATTCATAATAGTGAAAGTAACACTTCCTGGTAACCCAGGATAGTGTCTGTAGTGCCATCTAGTGGTGAAAAAGTAAAAATACAGTCAGGGTACATTTTTAACTAAAAATTAATACAGTCAATCCCTTCTAAGCACCCCCGCCCGCCCTCCCAGTTCTAAAAAAAAAAAAAAAAAAACCAACCATAAATAGTTGCCTTTGGGATTCAGCTTTTTTAATATGTATGTCATGAAGATATATTACTGTTATGTTAGCAAATAAGGGCTTGTAATTATTGACCGGATACAAAAAAAGCCCCCACAAGTCAGAAAAAATACACTTTTATTTTCAAATATATTGTCACCATACATTGTACTGCACAGGAGCAGAACGCTCCCAGTAATGGGATTGCGATTGGGGGGGAGCGCACAACCGGACTGCGCATGCGCAGTACACCCTGACTAGAATCACCGGGCCGAAAAGTGGAGGATCCTGGCGGCGAGGGAATGATCAGCCTGAAGGGGGCTGGAGGAAGCCCCAGGTATGTATACTTTTTTTTTCTAGCCCCGTCTCAGGTACACTTTAAACATGTAATGGAAGCAACAGACTGCTATGATGGACCAGAAATACCATAACGCTATAGATGAGTTGAGCTTGTTTGCCGTCTTTACTGCTTCAATAGCTTACTTGTACATAAACTCCTGACACTCGTATTATGAAACGACATTGCCTTTGCTACAGCCTGTCACCCAAAATAGAAGACTGGAGGATGCTCGACTGCCTGTACAAGAGCTCATCAGACTCTGACAAGATGCTGCGCTCTCCTCATTGTTATTTATTCCTGACACTAATCCCAAATCTCCAAAGATCTTCAGAGCTGTCAGGCAATCTGACAGCTGAAGCGCTTGCCAGCAACTGAACATCATAACGCTTACAGCAGAGGCAGTTCATAAAATGAGGCGCTTTGTCACACGGAGCATAAATATGTGACAAAAGTAAAACTGTCACGTTATCCTTAGCTTATTTATGTAAACATAACTGCAGCAGAACTAAATGAGGTGACAAGGCAGCATATCTCTGTAAATTGCCATCATCATCACATCCCTACTACAGTTTAAAGGGAACCTGAGGTGAGAGGGATAGGGAGGCTGACATGTTTGTTTCATTTTAAGCAATATCAGTTGCCTGGCTGTCTTGCTGAACTTTCTGGTTAGCAGGGTCTAAATCACACACCTAAAAATAAGCATGCAGCTGGATAGTGTGGTGGCTGGATAGTGTAATGGTTAAGGCCTCTGACACAGGAGACCAGGGTTCGAATCTCAGCTCTGCCTGTTCAGTAAGCCAGCACCTATTCAGTAGGAGACCTTGGGCAAGTCTCCCTAACACTGCTACTGCCTATAGAGCGCGTCCTAGTGGCTGCAGCTCTGGTGCTTTGAGTCCGCCAGGAGAAAAGCGCGATATAAATGTTCTGTGTTTGTTTGTGTTTAGTTAATCTTGTCAGATTTGTTATAGATCTCTGATTTGCATTTTCAGGGTCTGCGGCTTAAAGTATTCGAGACAGAGGATCAGCAGGACAGCCAGGCAATCTGCATTATTTAAAAGGAAACCAACATGTCAGCCTCTATATCCCTCTCATTTCGGGTTCACTTTTAAGTATACTCACCACAAACAGGCACCCATATTCCTACTCTTTAAACTTACTGGGTTTTACCTCATAGGGAAAGCTACTTGTGTTGTGTATTTGCTTTTTGTGCCTCTTTGCCTCTGGAACCCCCTTTCCCCCCATATAAAATGTCTAGGACAGTCAGGGCCATTTCACAATGGCATTTTCAAGCCAAACGAATCCGGTAAAGCAGATCCGGTCTTCACCAGATCCGTAAGGCTTGTTCAAACAGGCAAATGGATCCGTGAAAATGGATCGGTTCCGTTGCCACTCTGGTCTTCCAATCAGTGGGCGGGTGAGGGAGGGTTCACCAAGGGCCTGTTTCCACTTCATGCAGATTGGATGCAGAATAGATGCAGAAAAGCTGACTCCAATGAATGCCTATGGGCCTGTTACCACTAAACGCGATTTTTCTGATGCAGATTTTCCCACAGGCATTCATTGGAGTCAGTTTTTCTGCACCCAATCTGCGTGTAGTAGAAACAGGCCCTTACCCAGGCTTCTGTCTTCCTGCAATTGCGTCCCAGGTCGCGTCATGTGACTACCACGCTTCCTCCTCCAACCTCACTTGACGCGAAGTGGGACGCAACAGGAAGACGGAAGCCTGGGTAAGAAACCCTCCCTCACTCGCCTGCTCACACTTGCGTCCCCACAGACCCCCCACCCCCCAGTGGAGCGTCCCCTAATCCCCCCAGAACTACCACCCGACCCCCCTGGGATTTTTCCTCTGAACGGTCCGTTTCTTCAGTAGTGTGAAGAAACGTTCCATTCTCCCATTGCCCCCAATGCACAGCTTCATTTTCCATTTCCGGTCCGCTGGGCTCAGCGGTTCGGAAAAATAGGTGCTGCAGAAAACTTTTGTGGTCCGTTCTGTGGATCGTGTGGAAAAGATTCCTTCGAACATATACATGTGAATGGTTCTATAGGTTAACATTGGATGCGTTTGTTTCTGTTCCGTTTCTACAGTATCTGTTCCGTTCCAGGAACGGACCGATTCTTAACGCAGATGTGATACGGGCCTCATGCAACACCTAAACAGCGTTACTGTCCCTAAATTCCTGCCTACCCACGCTTCTTATATGTCTGGGGGTTTCTATGTGAATCCCTTTTCTACCTTAAAGGGAACCTGAAGCGAGTAAAATGTATTTAAAATAAACACATGATGTAGCTGCAAATGAATATTACATACTAACCTCACCGTCAGTTCCTCTCAGAAGCTCACCATTTTCTTCTTACAGTGATCCCTTCCAGTTCTGACAATATTTTGTCAGAACTGAAATATATTAGTTGCTGTCAGTTATATATCAGCAGCTGTCAGTTACAACTGAATGTGCAAGGTGATGTTCATGTTTCCCTATAGCTCAAGTGACCTGTGTGTGGTTATTTTGACTTTTTATTTTCAGTTCAGGTTCTCTTTAAGCAAAGTACCCAACGGCAGATCACGGACAGATGGATTCATGGATCGTTCCCTGATGCATCTGGCCAGTTCTGCAAGGGTTGATCGTGTAGACAACCATATACAGTATCGCGGGTAAACCCGTGAAAGTCAGAGGAATGGAACGATCTTCAACGACTTAAACGGACATGGTGGTCATTAAAAAATGAACGCTTGCTGTGGGTGGCATGCGCATGGGAAACATGGTTTAGCGAATTTTTGCGCAAAATCATTTGGAAAAATCACTTAGCGGGTATTACCTTAGAGAATCTGCTAAAGATAAGTCCTCCAATCCAGAAAATCCGGCCTTGAGTTGATAAATTACTTGCGTAAGGTGGACATGCAGTTTGCAGTCCTCTCTAGGAACATAGTAGACCACTGCAGGGATTGGTAAGAGACCAGTAGTGGTGTGATTACAGTCTCCCTTGTGTCTGTGTGTAATGCTATGATTGCATTAATAGTTCAGTATGCCGTAATTGCTAAGGAATCACACACTTGGGGCTCAGACTTTTTTAACCTCCTGAGCGGTATGGACGAGCTCAGCTCGTCCATCACCGCCGGAGGCTGCCGCTCAGCCCCTGCTGGGCCGATTTTTATAAAATAAAAAGCAGCACACGCAGCCGGCACTTTGCCAGCCGCATGTGCTGCCTGATCGCCGCGAGCAACGGCGAAAGAGGGTCCCCCCAGCCGCTCGAGCCCTGCGCAGCCGGACCAATCAGTTCCGGCCAGCGCTAAGGGCTGGATCGGAGGCGGCTGACGTCGGCTGACGTCCATGACGTCACTCCGCTCGTCGCCATGGCGACGAGAAAAGCAAAACAAGGAGGGCCGCTCATCGCGGGCCTTCTTGTTACTTCTGATCGCCGGAGGCGATCAGAAATATGCAACAGGAGCGCCCTCTAGTGGGCTTTCATGCAGCCAACTTTCAGTTGGCTGCATGAAATAGATTTTTTTTTTATTAAAAAAAAAAACCCTCCCGCAGCCGCCCTGGCGATCTCAATAGAACGCCGGGGAGGAAGCACTGCCGATTTTTCAAAATCTCCCTAAAAGCGTCTACACCATGCTTTCCTATGGTGTAGTTTAGATTGGGACGTTCCGTACGCTGTCAGTTGACATAAGCGCTGCATGTACCATTTTCAGGGTGATTTGCCCTGAATGGAAGGTATAGGAAAAACACAAAACGCTCACAAAATCTATTTGTGCAGCGATTGCGTTTGCGTTTTTAAGAATAAATACATAGTATTTATTATTTTCCGGGTCAAAGAGTTCACTTCCCGACTTGTTTCAGGGAGTGAATTAAAAAAAAAACGCTCTGGAAAAGCACTTAGAAAAGCATTTTTAACAAAAACGCATCGCCCACCCAAGCTGCGGGAAAGGGAAAAAAAATGCCCATTAAAACTGCCAACGCGAATGGACACACTAGCGGAACGCAATGGGAACGAGGCCTGATTGCAAGAAACTTGATTTTACTAAAGCAAAGCATTTAAGATAATGCAAAACACAAGCAATAGCAGAACTGTACAATTGTGAACACAAATAGGAAAACATACACAACCAATCTTTACAATAACAAGTAAACACTAATGATTTGCTTATCTTTCACAAGTGCCGTAAAGTCTTGCTCAGACTATGGACCCGCAGAGGGACTGTTTTTTTTTTAACCATATTTGCACGTGCTTCTCTCCTTTCACAGGACTCCAAAGAAGCAGGTCTTTCACCCTAAGGTTGGTTTCACACTTGGCGGTGCGGTGCGCTCCATCCTGCACTACGCCATCAGCCCTCCATTACGTCTCTGTACAGGACTTGGCCCAAAATTGTCACTCAAAGGAACGGGTTTCAATCCCTAAAGATGACAATCCTCTTGTGTGCCTATGAGCCTCAAATGGAACCTGAAGTGAGAGGTATATGGAGTCTGCCATATTTGTTTTCCTTTCAAACAATACCAGCTGCCTGGCAGTCCAGCTGCAGAACTACGCACTCTGGATTCACTCTGTGTGCTCTTTGGCTGCAGTAGTGTGTGAATCCCATGTGAAACAAGCATGTGGTAATCTTGTCAGATCTTTGTCAGAAACACCTGATCTGCTGCATGCTTGTTTAGGTTCTGTGGCTAAAAGTGTTTTAGGCAGAGGATCAGCAGAACAGCCAGGCAATGGGTATGATTTTAAAAGGAAATATAGCAACCTCCATGTCTCTCTCATGTCAGGTTCCCTTTATAGTACACCTGTAGTGACACCTGTAGTGAGAGAAATATGGAGGCAGCCATATTTATTTACTTTTAACCACTTGATGACCCAGCCTTTACCCCCCCCCCCTTAAGGACCAGCGCTATTTTTTGTGATCTGTGCTGGGTGGGCTCTGCAGCCCCCAGCACAGATCAGCTGGCACGCAGAGCGATCAGATCGCCCCCCTTTTTTCCCCCCTATGGGGATGATGTGCAGGGGGGTCTGATCGCTCCTCCTGGCTGGCATGTTGCGGGGAGGGGCACCTCAAAGCCCCCCTCCGCGGCAAAATTCCCCCCTCCCTCTCCTATCTGCTCATCCCCGGTGATCGGGGCTGCACAGGACGCTATCCGTCCTGTGCAGCCAGTGACAGGCTGTCCCCTGTCACATGGCGGCGATCCCCGGCTACTGATTGGCCGGGGATCGCCGATCTGCCTTACGGCACTGCTGCGCAGCAGCGCCGTACAATGTAAACAAAGGAGACAAATGTCTCCTACGTTTACATTTAGTCTGCGAGCCGCAATAAGCGGCTCGCAGGCTATTCACGGAGACCCGCTCCGTGATCGAACAGGAAACGCCCGCTCGCGCGAGCGGCCTTTCCTGATTAACCACCCTGGCGTTCTGATAAGATCGCCAGGGAGGCTGCGGGAGGGTTTTTTTTTTAATAAAAAAAAAACTATTTCATGCAGCCAACTGAAAGTTGGCTGCATGAAAGCCCACTAGAGGGCGCTCCGGAGGCGTTCTTCCGATCGCCTCCGGCGCCCAGAATAAACAAGGAAGGCCGCAATGAGCGGCCTTCCTTGTTTTGCTTAGATCGTCGCCATAGCGACGAGCGGAGTGACGTCATCGACGTCAGCCGACGTCCTGACGTCTGCCGCCTCCGATCCAGCCCTTAGCGCTGGCCGGAACTATTTGTTCCGGCTGCGCAGGGCTCGGGCGGCTGGGGGGACCCTCTTTCGCCGCTGCTCGCGGCGGATCGCCGCAGAGCGGCGGCGATCAGGCAGCACACGCGGCTGGCAAAGTGCCGGCTGCGTGTGCTGCACTTTATTTCATGCAAATCGGCCCAGCAGGGCCTGAGCGGCAGCCTCCGGCGGTGATGGACGAGCTGAGCTCGTCCATACCGCCAGGCTGGTTATGAGTGTACGGTATGAGTGTGCGGTCGGCAAGTGGTTAAACAATACCAGTTGCCTGGCAGCTCTGCTAATCTATTTTGCTGTAGTTGTGTCTGAATAATG
Source organism: Hyperolius riggenbachi (assembly GCF_040937935.1). NCBI lineage: Eukaryota > Metazoa > Chordata > Amphibia > Anura > Hyperoliidae > Hyperolius > Hyperolius riggenbachi. The sequence continues at coordinate 432,871,770 of NC_090649.1, forward strand.
CTGGGTGCACACAATGCGTTTTTTCGGTTGACTTCTGTTTGATCGATTTTCGATTTTTCACTCTATTTCCCGCTCGATTCTCTTCTTATCAATTTCCATTCACTTCTATGAGAAATCGAGTAGAAAAACAATAGAAAGTAATATCGGACATGACGGAAATTATCAATCAAACTCCTCTATCGACTGCAAAAACGCAATGTGTGTACCTAGCGTAACACCAGAAACCCGCATGCAGCTAATCTCAGATGTGACAATAATGTCAGAAAATCCGGATCTGCTGCATGCTTGTTCAGGGTCTATGGCTGAAAGAATGAGAGGCAGAGGATCAGCAGGGCAGCCAGGTAACTGGTATTGCTTAAAGAGACTCCGTAACAAAAATTGCATCCTGTTTTTTATCATCCTACATGTTCCAAAAGCTATTCTAATGTGTTCTGGCTAACTGCAGCACTTTCTACTATGACAGTCTCTGTAATAAATCAATGTATCTTTCCCCTGTCAGACTTGTCGGCCTGTGTCTGGAAGGCTGCCAAGTTCTTCAGTGTTGTGGTTCTGCTATGAACTCACCCTTTCTGGCCCCTCTATGCACACTGCCTGTGTGTTATTTAGATAAGAGAGAAGAGAGAAGCTGCTCTAATCAGCTGGATAAATCGTCCTCTGAGCTGGCTGGGCTTTCACATACTGAGGAATTACAAACAAGGGCAAAGCTGTTTGCAGGAAGAAAAGAGCAGCCTGAAACTTCAGTGCATGGGGGAAAGAAACACACAAATGATCTCTTGAGATTCAAAAGGAATGCTGTATACAGCCTGCTTGTGTATGGATGTATTTTCTATGTGTGGACATACTGTACATCAACCTACTTCCTGTTTTGGTGGCCATTTTGTTTGTTTACAAACAAACTTTTTAAAACTGTTTTTAACCACTTTTAATGCGGCGAGGAGTGGCGAAATTGTGACAGAGGGTGATAGGAGATGTCCCCTAACGCACTCGTATGTTTACTTTTGAGCGATTTTAACAATACAGATTCTCTTTAAAAGGAAATAAATATGGCAGCCTCCATATCCCTCTCTCTTCAATTGTCCTTTAAGACCACTATTTCACTAAGCCTTTAGTGAACCTCAATATGCATTTTTGTGATCCAGGACTGATAAACTTTTTTTCACCTAATAAATCTATGCTAGGTTTGGTGGATTCTCCATTGTTTTTTAGAGGCTGTTTATCTCAAGCATTTGAAGCTCTTTGAAGTGTCCCAACTTGAACAAAGCTGGGAACGTATGCTGTACATTCTGCAAGCTTAGAATAAGTGGTACGTTTACATTCTGATCAGTTATGGGAGTTTACTTAGTTTCATAAATGTCCTGTCGTACATCTTATTGCGCTGTCACTTCCACCATGGAGGAGTGAGCCGGTGACCGCGATCCTCACTTGGCAACTCCGGACTCTTCTCAATGAATGACGTTTTCAAGAAATGGAAATTGCATTCTTGTGCGAAAGCAGAACTGATTGAAGCTTCTCATTTTAAGGGCGAGTCGACATGTACTGCATTGTGTGATAAAAAGACAACTCTTTCTGCATTCTTATATTTGTGCTTTATAAGAGATAGAATGGAAGTGGTATAATTCCGCTTACCTTTGTATTAGCATTATTTGTGGAAGTGGTATAATTCAGCTTACCTTTGTATTGGCATTATTTGTGGAAGTGTTAAAGCAAATCTGTGAGGTTTTCAACCTAATATTTTATTGGTGGGCGCATGGCTGCACTCCACCTGCTCAGTAGCATGGATCTGCTTGGCCTTTGGAGGAAAAAGCTGAGTCCGATTGGGTCTATGCTACTGTGCAGACCCAGATGGCTCACACATGTGCAGTAGCAAAGACCTGATCTGGCCTGGCTTTTTCGCTGGAGCTTGAATGAGTCAGTGCTAATTTGCATGTGTAAGCCCTTGTCGACAGTCTTTCTGGGGACACCATTGTAATGACCCAGTGGAGCAGGATGGGGGAAGCCTCTAGAGGACCCCAAGGTGGTGAGCAGCCGTTTGGTTACCTACAGGTACCAGTTAAAGGGGCACTATGGCAAAAAATTGTAAAATGTAAAATATGTGCAAACACATAAGTACGTTTTTTTTTCCCAGAGTAAAATGAGACATAAATGACTTTTCTCCTATGTACAGTAGGTAGTAGAAAAATGACAGAAGTGACAGGTTTTGGACTAGTCCATCTCTTCATAAGGTATTCTCAGCAAGGCTTTTATAAACTTTTATATTCTTTATAAAGATATTCTCTGAAAAAGATTTATACAATGATGCTGGCCAGCTTCCCTGCTCGCTACACATTTTTTGGCAGTTGGACAGAGCAACTGCCGTTCACTAAGTGCTTTGGAAAATAAATAAATCCCTGAGAATCCCCTATGAATAGATGAACTAGTCCAAAACCTGAAAAAAAAAACACATAAATCCAGGCACTTTGCCTCTAGTGAGGACATTTAAATAAGTAATTTAAGGAAAGGGAGGTACTAAAGTGGGTGTGGCCAGAACAGAAAAAATAGCAAAAATCAGTAACCCTTTGCATGCTCGCATGCAAATGTTCAAACAAATGCATTCACAGATTCACTCACTGTTATCCCTACAGCTAAATTAAAAGCCAGGGTCTTAGTTCACAAAGAAATGTATTATTTTGCTTAGTCACCTATACTGCGCAGAAGTACCCAGGTAAACGTAGGTGTCCTAACTCTGGCCCTGTAACATGCATAGTGCAGACATGCAAACATTTATTGCACCACACCTATGTAGGGATTAGGAGCACACATCCTGACATCCTTCGCACAAGGTAGCTAATCTTAATCTAGTGCACTCCCTCCTTCCCCTGTTTGTGTTTTTTGTCAGCATGCACACAGCTTATGCTGGTGTATGTGCATTGTGCACATGGATACATTACGTTAGCTCCCTTGTGCGAATGGTATGATGCGCTATCTGTCCCATGAGAGGATGTCAGGATGTGTGCTCCTAATCCCTAAATAGGTTTGATGCAATAAATGTTTGCATGTCTGCACTATGCATGTTACAGGGCCAGAGTTAGGACACCTACGTTTACCTGGGTACTTCTGCGCAGTGTAGGTGACTATGCAAAATAATACATTTCTTTGTGAATTAAGACCCCGGCTTTTAATTTAGCAGTGGGGATAACAGTGGTGCCTGGATGAGTGAATCTGTGAATGCATTTGTTTGAACATTTGCATGCGAGCGTACAAAGGGTTACTGATTTTTGCTAGTCCAAAACCTGTCACTTCTGTCAGATTTCTACTAACTGCTGTAAGTGACAGCAACATAGGAGAAAAGTACTTTATGGCTCATTTTACTCTGGAAAAAAATGTGCTTCCTATTTGTATATGTTTGCACATATTTTAAATTGTACAATTTTTACATTTTTTTTTGCCAAAGTGCCCCTTTACGGCTATCATACACTATTAGATGTTTGTATTTGATTAGTTGTTTGACTGTAAAAACACTGAATTTAACACAAGCCTATTAAACAAGGGCTTATATCTGGTCAATAGTATGATTATATTATTTATTAATTGAGAAAAACCCAAGAGAGTAGAGTGGAGAGACTTCATTGAGCAGTATAGGAGTATCATCAACAGCGATCAGATTTTATCAGACATTTGTGGACATCTGATTTAACATCTAGTGGCAGTACCCAGGTAAATAATCGATGTCAATCAGATATTACTTATTTACCTGGTCTCGGGCCATCTTATATCCAGCCTCTGATTGGCTCTTCACTATGAGCCCCGGGACACAGGAAGCAGTGTGAGAGTTGCTGCAGTCAGATCTGCCTCTCCTACAGCTTGCAGAGCTACTGGTGAGTAGCTCTGCATTGAAGTGAAAAACCACTTCACCAAAATGTTTAAAAAACATGATTTACAAAGAAGGAGATGAGACAAGGGGGTGGGATTCTGGACTGCCCCGCCCAAAACGGGACGATTGGTAAGAAGATACGCTAAAGTATAGTGCTGGGTAAAAGCATAAGTGGAAAGTGCAGGCAGAGCCTTGGACAAACATTGGGCCTAGGTTTGTACTAACTCTGGGTACATCTGAAATGTATAGTAATAATTCATTTAAGCATCAGAAAAAGATTTTATTGCAAAACGCCCAAACAGACACCCATGTGCTGGACTGCTAAGTGTTACTACTGACAGTGCTGCTAAGTTGCAACAGCGCCATTTCGTTTTGGTCCCAGATGGGATATTTTCATTCAAAAATGGATGCAATAAAGCAGATAATCCAGATAATAAAGTGTTATGTAGGAAAAAGTAGTAACCAAGGTACTGCACTTTTCCCCACATTGAACTGGATTATGTGCTATATATGCTAAAATGGGATAGCTTAACCTCAAACAAATATGGTTATTGATAGATTTGCCATAAAACGTGAGCTAATGAATGTAGGAAATCTGAGTAGACAGAGAACCATGTCCCAGAGATCAAAATGACAACAGATTCATGTTTTAGAAACAGAGTAGCCTTACTATAAAAACTGAGTGACCAAAGGGCCATGTTATTGAAACTGAGCAACCAAAGAAAAGGCCATGTTATAGAAACTTAGTGACCGAAGAAAGGGCCATGTTTATGAAACTGAGTGACCAAAGCGCCATGTTACAGGACCTGAGTGACAACAGGACTATGGGGGGGACATTTATTAAGAATGTCTGAGACAAAATACTGGTAGGTTTTTGGAAATCCATGGAGAACTGTCTCAGATATCTTAAGAAATCACCAAATAGTGCAGTTCCTTTCTTAAACTGTTATGAAGGAGGCGTTAAGAAGGTTTCTCAGGCAGTGCAGTGTGTGTGGGAATTGCTGTTGCTGAGGTAACAGTACATATGCTGTATTACGGTAATACAGAAAAGAGAACTGATAATAGCATAAATATGTTATTTACGGTTGATTATTTTAGGTTAACTGACGAGAGGTAATGTAAAGAAATATATAATACTAGCGGACCCGCGGTGTAGTATATGCCACATAAGAGGGTAGCGGGCAGGAAGGGGGTATTGGGCACAGTGGCGGGGAGGGGGGTCAGACCCCCCTTCCCTCACCTGGGTCACCCATCTGCGCTCCCCCTCCAGCAGACGCCGCCGCTATTAGTAAGAGGCAGCGGGCGGGGATGACTCACTACTTCCGCGTTCCAGCGTGCGTTCCACTGTCGTCACTTCCTGCATGCCGCCCACTGTATTGTAAGTGGACGGCATTGCAGGAAGTGGCAACAGTGGAACGCGGAAGAGGTGAGTCCTCCCCACCCACTGCCTCTTACTAATAGCGGCAGCTGCTGCTGAACTTAAGCTAGAGGGGGAGCGCAGATGGGGGGACCCAGGTAAGGGGGGGGGGGGGTCCGACCCCTCTCCCCGCCGCTGTGCCCAATACCCCCTTCCTGCCTGCTACCCCCTCCAGCTCGGTGGCAAGTCTAGGATCGCACCTGGGGGCAGGGCGCTACTTCTTCTTGCTTGGACCGGCCCTCGGGGCAGGGCGCTACTTCTTCTTGCTTGAAGGTTGAGGCACTTAGTCTAATATAGATAGATAGATAGATAGATAGATAGATAGATAGATAGATAGATAGATAGATAGATAAATGTATTAGAGCTGAAAAAAAATCAAGCTTAGGAATCCATGCCCAGCACTGGAAGGATTAAGTACAGAACAGCTTCACAGGATTCAGCAAGAAGGAGGAGTGCTTTAGAAATCATGTCTAGCCTGCACTGCAGAAGCTGTAGTGCAGTTCCAGAAATTCATGCTAAACTCCCACTATTAAGTAGTATTTAAGAATTCTCTTATATTGCAGAAGAAAAAACTGTCGGTAATGTTTTGATAAATCTGGCCCTATGTTAAAGTCACCATAGGTCCGTGTTAAGAAGATTTGGCCTAACAAGGCTCCCTCTGTTATGCCCGGACAGGTGGTTTGGATGTCCTTATCTCCTGCATATGGGCTTTGTAATTATTCCAATATTTGTATAGCATGTTCTAAGCATCTGATTTATAGCCAAGTTTATTGTTATTTTCTGTCACTCTCTTCGAAAATCAAAAAAATATTTAGGAAAAAAAGTGTTGTGCTATGCTATTTTTATCTAACCTGTCATACTTCTTGTGGTTGTGTTTTCGCTAATTTAAAGGAAATTGAGCCACACTTTGTCTAAAGATAGAATGAATGTGACAGGAATATTGTCTCGTAGGTGATATTTTTGTTATCACTCAGACAGCACATCCCCAGCCTCCACATGACAACAGAGCTTAAAAGTATATAATGAGATGCCTTAACAGGCTCACAATGTGCAATCAGGTTCATTATCCCCAGTATGTTTCCCTTTCTCTGTTTACTAGAACCATCTCAAGGTAATAATGAGGTTCAGGTGATCAAAGATGACTTGTTAAGCAGTGAAAAGGGAAAATGTAACGGCTGCTGCACAGCAACTGTCTATTTAAGGTAAATGGTTCCTGTAACTCTTTCCCTTATTTACTGAAGTTGATGAGAAGATGAGGACCCATTGACACTGGCAGTAGGGCACACAGTTTGGCACCACTGCTGCATGTAGTAAAACACAGAGTGGCACAGCTATGCAAACCCGACTCTGCCACTCAGCAATGCATACTGCACAGGGACGTATAGAGAGGATAGTATTTTGCATTTGGGAGGTTAAAGCGGAATATAACCCTGCATTTCAACTTTGCTCTAAAATATTATTTACAGCATATTATATGCAAAAGCATTTTTTTTTACTAGACCAGCATTGGAAGGGTTAAACACAGAGGTTTAAAGGTCCTGGAGAGATATGCAGAAGTTCAGATAGATACATTCTATTTAGTTACATGTATCTATTGATAAACAGTTACACACTCTTTGGCTGTCCTCCTAGCTCCTTCTCAGTCAGAGAGATGAGTCACATTCAACACTTAGATACATTTATGTAAACAAAATGTATCTATTTCAGGTTCGGATGCGTCTGCAGAAATCTAAAGGAACTTTAAAGCCCTGTGTAACCCTTCCAATGCTGGTCTAGTAAAAAAAAAATGCTGGTTGCATATTATTATTATTATTATTATTATTATTTATTGTATTTATAAAGCGCCAACATATTACGCAGCGCTGGACAATAAATATATACAATGATACAAGGATGACATACATAGGGTTATACACAGAGAACAAAGTTATACATACAAATTGTACAAAATACATGATCATGCAATATGGGCTGGTTAGGTAGGCCCAGTAATACAAGTACAGGCTGTCATAGGACAGGAGCACATGATCCTGTAGATTACACTAGGGAGTGGAGGACCCTGCCAGAGGCTTACAATCTAAAGGGAGGGGTGGAAACACTAGGGGGGGCTGTTAAATATTCCTTAGAGAGTTACTGTGTGGTAGGAGGTGGGTAGGCCATCATAAAGAGGTGGGTTTTGAGGGCTTGTTTGAATGTGTTGAAAGAGGGAGCAAGTCTGATGGGTGGTGGAAGGGCATTCCAGAGGGTGGGGGCAGCTCTTGAGAAATCCTGCAGGCGGGCATGGGAGTGTGAAATGCGCGGGGTGGTGAGGCGAAGGTCGTTGGAGGAACGGAGGGGGCGACCTGGTGTATACTTGTGAACAAGCTGCGAGATGTAGGTAGGGCATGTTTTGTGCACAGATTTATACGCCAGGCATAGAATCTTGAAACTTATCCTGAGACGGATAGGGAGCCAGTGCAGGGATTCACAAAGGGGAGATGTGGATGCAGAGCGGTGCGAAGAATGGATGAGTCTTGCAGCCGCTTTCATCACTGATTGAAGGGGGGCAGTGCGTTTCAGGGGGAGGCCAGAAAGGAGTGAGTTACAGTAATCAAGGCGGGAGATGATGAGGGCATGGATGAGCAGTTTGGTCGTGTCCGGGGTTAAGAATGGGCGGATCTTGGAGATATTACGGAGGTGGAAATTGCAGGCTCTTGTGATGTTTTGGATGTGTGGGATGAAGGAGAGGTCAGAGTCCAAGGTGACACCCAGGCAGCGGGCCTGGGAGGTAGGGAGAATGGTTGTGTTGTCGATTGTGAGGTGGAAACCTGGGATGGGTGCAGCAGCATGGGGTGGAAGGATCAGGAGCTCAGTTTTGTCTAGGTTAAGCTTTAGGAACCTAGCTGACATCCAGGAGGAAATTGCTGAGAGACACGAGGAGACCTTGTTTATGGTGGTGGCTGAGAGATCGGGGGTATGGAGGTAAATCTGAGTGTCATCTGCATAAAGGTGGTAATTGAAGCCCAGGGAGGAGATAAGCTTGCCAATTGAGGAAGTGTATATGGAGAAAAGAAGGGGGCCTAGAACAGAGCCCTGGGGGACCCCAACTGAAAGGGGGGCAGGAGTTGAGAAGGAGCCATTGAAGGAAGTGGTGAAGGAGCGATTGTATAGGTAGGAGGAGATCCAGGCCAAGGCAAGCCCCTGGATGCCCATGGACTGTAGTGATTGGAGGAGGAGGGAGTGGTCAACAGTGTCAAATGCTGCAGAGAGGTCAAGGAGGAGCAGGATGGAATAACTGCCTTTGGCCTTGGCAAGGGTAAGGTCGTTGACCACCTTGGCGAGGGCTGTTTCAGTTGAGTGCGCAGGTCGGAATCCAGACTGTAGGGGGTCAAGTAGGGCATTGGTGTTGATGTATTGGGTAATGCGCTGGTGGACTAGGCGTTCGAGGAGTTTAGAAGCATAGGGAAGGAGGGAGATTGGGCGGTAGTTTGAGGGTAGGGATGGGTCGAGTGAGGGTTTTTTCAGCAGGGGAAGCACAGTGGCCTGTTTGAATGCTTTGGGGAAGATGCCTGTGGAAAGGGAGAGATTGAACAAGGAGGTGAGGACTGGGGCCAGGTCAGAGAAGTGGGGACGAAGAGTATTCGCGGGTACCGGATCACAGGGAGAGGATGTGGGGGGGGAAGCCACTAGCAGCAGGCTGACTTCATCAATGGTGGCAGGAGCAAAAGAGGCGAGGGGTGGATGAGACAAGGGAGCCGCTGGGAGGGAAGGCAAGGGGACAACCTGAGACGCATTGGTAAGGGAGGGATGGAGGAGGAAAATTTCATTGCGTATTGTTGCAATTTTAGTGGTGAAGTGGTTGGCAAGGTCATTGGCTGAGAGGGAGGAGCTGGGAGGGGGAGGAGTGGGGTTGAGGAGGGAATTGAAGGTAGCAAAAAGCTGTCGAGGGTTGGAAGCTTGGGTTACAATCAGTGCTGCAAAGTACCTTTGTTTAGCCTCGGAGAGGGCAGTGTGGAAGAGTAACAGTTTGGCCTTGTAATCTAGGAAGTCAGCATTGAGATGTGATTTCCTCCATTTCCGTTCGGCTGCTCGAGTTTCTTTCCTGAGGTTACGTGTGTGGGTGTTGTGCCAGGGTTGGGGGTTGGGGGGCTTGATAGGGCGGAAGATTGAGGGGGCAGCTTGATCTAAAGCAGATGAGAGGGCAAGGTTATATTGTGCAGCCGCTTCATTGGGGCATGTTAGGGTGGGTAGGTGGGAGGAGAGGGAGAGAAGGGGACTTGCTAGGACATTTGGGTTGAGATTACGTAGGTCTCTCTGCCATCGACCAGGCTGAGGGGTGGGGAGAGAAGTTGTTGGTGGGGAGATAGTGAAGGTGAGGAGGTGATGGTCAGAGATAGGGAAAGGTGCGATGTCCAGGTTGCTGAGGGAGGTGGACTTTGAGAATATGAGGTCAAGAGTATGACCAGCGCGGTGGGTGGTGGAATTTGTGTGCTGAGAGAGACCAAGTGATTTGGTGAGGGAGAGTAGCTGCTTGGCAGCAGTGGAGATAGGCTCATCGATAGGTAAGTTGAAATCCCCGAGTATGATGGTGGGGAGGTCAGATGACAGGATGTGGGGGAGCCAGGAGGCCAGGTTGTCCAGGAAGAGTGAAGTTGGAGCAGATGGGGGGTGATATAGGACCGCAATGATGGCTGGGAGAGGTTGGTACAGGCGGATTACATGGGCCTCGAAGAATGAGAAGTGCAGGGAAGGGTGCGGTGATAGGACCCGGAAGGTGCAGGGTGCGGAGAGAAGCAGACCCACTCCTCCTCCAGACCTGTTGTCAGGTCTGGGGGTGTGACTGAGATGCAGTCCCCCATAGGAGAGAGCAGCGGCTGCGGTACAGTCAGAGGGGGTGAGCCATGTCTCTGTGAGGGCGAGGAAGGTGAGGGATTTAGAGAGGAAGAGCTCATGGATGGATGTGAGCTTGTTGCGGACAGATCTGGCATTCCATAGACCACAAAACAGAGGGAGAGAGTGCCTGGGGGTTGTATGGATGGGAATGAGATTATTATGGTGTGGTCTGCGGATGCAAGAGGAGTGTGGAGGGGCTGGAAGGGGGTTGGCTGGGAGTTTGGGGACCAGTGGGGGTCTAGGAATGGGTGGGTTGAGGATGGAGGGAGAATATAATATACTGTAAATAATGTTTTAGAGCAAAGTTGAAGTGCAGGGTTATATTCCGCTTTAAAGCTTGGTTAGGAATTGGGTATACAGTTCACATCATCAAACGCGGATGGCCGTGCGATTGGAACACAACGTGTATAAATGCACGCCATCTGCGTTTGTATGCGTTGCGTGGCTGATCCCATTGACTGAAAGTGAATGGGACAGCCGCACGTTTTGTTAAAAAATGCGTGCAGCATACGTTCGCGGACTGCACTTGCCTGGAACGCATGCAGTGTGAACATCAGACAGTGCAGTCTATGCACTGTCTGATGTCGTGCGTGTCAGCCTCCTGCACACGTTGCCGAAATCCGAATGGGAACGCGTGCAGTGTGAATGGGGCCAAAGGGCTAGTTCACAGTGCTCAGTTGTGTTACAGAATAATTTTGCATGTCAACTCACTGGCCATACAATTCTATAGTCCTGCTCACATCTCTGTGTTGTAACTGATTGCATTATTCTAACTTGCGGCTTGCAGGTTTTGTATCAAAAGACAACTGTAAGCTATAACAAGAAAAAGTGTTTAACTTGGAGCCCGTTACCACTGCATGCAGTGTGATGTGGCTACACAGCTGTATCCAACCGCGGCCAAACAGTTTCCATTGCGTGCTGGTTATGCGGAGTGATCCAAGAATCTGCAACATGCTGCAGATTCTCACAATGCCGCATCCAGCTCCCATCTCCTCCATTCACTTACGCACTTTCCTGCAGACGTCTTGTGCCCGCGCTGGGACAAAACGATCCTACACTCCTCCGCCATGCCTCACTTCCATTTTCGCCAACTTCATTGTTGCTGGCCACTGCGCCTGCAGGGCCCTGACTACGCGCGTCTTCACTCCTGCTCATGTCGCCAGGAGGAAGAACATGCGCAGCCAGCAACATTAAAATCTTCGGAAATTGAAGTGAGCCACGGCAGGGGAGCACGGCGGGCACAGGATGTCAGCAGGGGGCTGGCCCGTAGAAGCCCCAGGTAAGTTAAAGGACAACTGAAGCAAGAGGGATATGGAGGCTGCCATTTTTATTTCCTTTTAACCACTTGAGGACCATAGTCTTTTCGCCCCTTAACCTGCCTGGCGTTCTGATTCCTGCGGCCGCAGGAACGTTTTTTGCAATTTTTTTTTAATTTATCATGTAGCTAGCCTAGCGCTAGCTACATGATTCCCCCCTCCCTGCGGCGTCTCTCCCACCCCTCCGATCGCCGCCGGCGCAATCACCCGTCTGGAAATCCCGTTCTGAACTGTCCTGGCATTTTGGGGGGTGCTAAATTGTAAGCACCCCTGTAAAGCCTAAAGGTGCTCATTGGGCTTTGGGCCCCTTAGCGCAGTTAGGCTGCAAAAAAGTGCCACACATGTGGTATTGCCGTACTCAGGAGAAGTAGTATAATGTGTTTTGTGGTGTATTTTTACACATTACCATGCTGGGTGGGAGAAATATCTCTGTAAATGACAATTTTTTTATTTATTTTTTTTACACACAATTTTCCATTTACAGAGATATTTCTCCCAGCCAGCATGGGTATGTGTAAAAATAAACCCCAAAACGCATTATACTACGGCAATACCACATGTGTAGCACTTTTTTGCACCCTAACTGCGCTAAAGGGCCCAAAGTCCAATGAGTACCTTTAGCATTTCACAGGTCATTTTGAGACATTTGGTTTTAAAGGGACTCCGAGCTCTGAAAAAAAAGGAAAGTTGTACTCACCAGGGGCTTTTTCCAGCCCAGTGCTGGTCGGGAGGTCCCACGCCGGCGTCCTGGCTCCTCTCCTTCTCCCCGCTCCGGAATGGCTGGCAGGCCGCAGCCCGGGCGACATTCTCCCGAGTGTCGGGCTGCTTCTTCCGCATATGACGCGGATTACGTCACACGCCGGCCGCCTCGCGTCATCACGGCGGCCGGCGTGAAAGTACTGCGCATGCGCGAACAAAGCGCGCATGCGCAGTACTTTCACGCCGGCCGCCGTGATGACGCGAGGCGGCCGGCGTGTGACGTACTCCGCGTCATATGCGGAAGAAGCAGCCCGACACTCGGGAGAGTGTCGCCCGGGCTGCGGCCTGCCAGCCATTCCGGAGCGGGGAGAAGGAGAGGAGCCAGGACGCCGGCGTGGGACCTCCCGACCAGCACTGGGCTGGAAAAAGCCCCTGGTGAGTACAACTTTACTTTTTTTTCAGAGCTCGGAGTCCCTTTAAGACTACTCCTCACGGTTTAGGGCCCCTAAAATGCCAGGGCAGTATAGGAACCCCACAAATGACCCCATTTTAGAAAGAAGACACCCCAAGGTATTCCGTTAGGAGTATGGTGAGTTTATAGAAGATTTTATTTTTTTGTCACAAGTTAGCGGAAATTGATTTTTATAGTTTTTTTTAACAAAGTGTCATTTTCCACTAACTTCTGACAAAAAATAAAATCTTCTATGAACTCACCATACTCCTAACGGGAATACCTTTGGGTCACTTGTGAGGTTCCTATACTGCCCTGGCATTTTAGGGGCCGTAAACCGGGAGAAGTAGTCTTGAAACCAAATGGCTCAAAATGACCTGTGAAATCATAAAGGTACTCATTGGACTTTGGGCCCCTTAGCACAGTTAGGGTGCAAAAAAGTGCCACACATGTGGTACCGCCGTACTCAGGAGAAGTAGTATAATGTGTTTTGTGGTGTATTTTTACATATACCAATGCTGGGTGGGAGAAATATCTCTGTAAATGACAATTTTTTGATTTATTTTTTTTTACACACAATTAAGGTCTATGTCATTATGGTCATTGCAGTTCACACTCATTATAACGTGTGCATTATGCAAGTGTACATTATGAACCCAACCTAAATCGTGTACTCCTTTTACCATTGCCTGATGAAGCAGGTTGTGCCTGCGAAACGCGTTGCAACTACCCCCGGAGTGTACCAATAAATTGATTTTGTTCAGAATACACAGCTTGTTGTGTCTGCTTGCAGGAGGTAAGTCCACCACTGCCTCCTAAGCAACTTTTAAACCTTTGTATTGTTTTTACTCTTTTGGCGCCTCTGTTCCTGTCTACACTATACCAACCTAAATCGTGGTCATGATGGTTTTTGTGTTATATTAGACACACTGCAGAGCAAAATTAATTTATGGCATAGCGTAATAACCTAGAGCCAATAAAGTGTTTTATTTGGCTTTGTTAACACAGCTTGGCTATCTACATGTCTTTCCTGGGCTAATTGTTGGCAACCAGTCAGTTTTCGCTGAGCACATATGGTGTGTTTGTTTTTAATTGACAGTTGTGTCTTTTTTTCCATGATTACAACAAACACAGTGAAATCTAACAAAACTCAGCCCAGTCCTCGCCAAGCCCCAACCCACATTCAACACAGTTGGTATCTACACCTCTCTCTCTTCTATTTTAAGTGCTGCCCATTCCAATGAATGGGCAGTCCCAGTACCATCGTTTACGGGTTGTTCACACAAACGCCATCTCTTTACCCCTGTTTTTTGCGTTGTCTGTCTGGCACTTAGGCAACCCTGGAAGTAGCAGGGTGCTTTTCCATGTTCCCCTGTGGGGGAGAAAAATGCTGCATGCCGCCGGAAGCCACTAAAGGCCACTAAATGCTTTTCTGCAGGGGTGCAGGAAAGCATTCAAGCAAATTGCCGAGCTGAAGCCCATGTTAAATGTCCTTCAACATCAACTGCTTTCTACATGATGAATTAAACTGGGAATGTAGTTTTATAAATCAGTGTTGCCATGTTGACCAGGTTTTCTTGAACTACCCACCTCCGAGGGAGTCACTACTTCTGAAGGCATGTTTATAAACCGGTATCATAATATTTACGCCGCCTATCCACCTCTGCCTTGTGAAGCATTCTTTCGAGTCCAGAAAAGAGTCATTTCTTTTACTGTCGATGAATTTGAAACCACCACTGACCCAAAGTATACGCTGTTTGGTTTCTAAACATATGTTGATCTCCACTATTCTGATAATTTAATGCAAAAGTCTCCAAAAAATGTTCTTATATTGGTCTTCTGAGACCAAATGTAGCAATGTGCCAGCAGAGATCTGGCATTTAGGGGACATAGATGACCTTGTGCAAGACGCATCATTCATATTTTGCAGTTTATAATAGACTGTTTAATATTTTAAAATGTTTTAGCTGAGCAGGGTTTACATTAGTAATGCTGTTACCTTAGCAACGCTTGCGTTACTCAAGATCGCAAGTCACGCTAATTGCGTAACTTGTGGTAGCCTGCTGCTGGTGTCTGCGCACAGCAATATTACCGCAGCTTCCTGCATCAACACGATTGTTACCATTCTGTATTATGTACCAATGTCTATATTTACTATATACCATTTATTAGGTATGTATCTCAGGTTTGTTTCCTCTGTACAGGTAAGAGTTTGTGCTTTATAAATCTATAATAATAATAGTTATCTTTCCTTACAAAATATTATTAACTAGTCCTTTACAAATACACTTATGCCTTTGTTTTCAGGTCAGACACCTTTACAGTTAAGTACTTAAAGCAGTAGGATCAGCCATACTATGCCAGGGAAAAAAACACATATATAAGTAGATAAATACTTGACCTACTTACATAACGCATGTATTATACTGTCCACGTTTTGATTTCAGTGAATGTTATATAGTAAATGATGAGAATTCTGTTCCTGGTGGAGGCCATGTCTTTTGCTCACAGTTAAGGCTAACTCGTGATGTAATTTCTGCCCTTTACTTTTTTTCTTGTCTCCTCCAATCGCTGAGTCACCTCAGCTTTGCTTGTACACACAAGTGAGTAGGGGATTAGGTTTTAGATAAGAAGCTGGCAGGGAAATAAAGGGAAGAGGAGGAATAGATTATAGATAAAAAGAACCCCCAGCATGCAATTCTTTGGCACGACTACTAAAGGTCCAGTGCTCCTTAAGTATGTGATAACTCCAAATCATAACAGTAGAAAAAGTTTTGAATGCAGGATTAGCATCTTTATCACTTAATACACTCAGACCAGTTGCTGTTGAAATTTGATTTTTATGGTGATGATACCGCTTTAAAGGAATGCTGTAGGGGGTCGGAGGAAAATGAGTTGAATTTACCTGGGGCTTCTAATGGCCCCTGCAGACATCCTGTGCCTGCGCAGTCACTCACCGATGTTCCGGCCCCGCCTCCAGTTCACTTCTGGAATTTCAGACTTTAAAGTCTGAAAATCACTGCGCCTGCATTGCCGTGTCCTCGCTTCCACTGATGTCACCAGAAGCGTACTGTGCAGGCCCAGCATGGTCTGTGCCTGTGCAGTACGCTCCTGGTGACATCAGCGGGAGTGAGTACATAGCAACACAGGGCAGTGGTTTTCAGACTTGAAAGTCTGAAATTCCAGAAGTGAACCGGAGGCGGGGCCGGAGCATCGGTGAGTGGCTGCGCAGGCACAGGATCTCTGCGGGGGGCCATTCGAAGACCCGGGTAAGTTCAACTCATTTTACCCCGACCCCCTACAGTATTCCTTTAAGAGTTTAATGGCGACACCTTGCAGCTTGCAGTTCCCAAAATCACAAAGTATTTGTAATCTTTTGACCTTTAAATTGCTTCCTACAAGGTTTTCCAGTGGCATGACTGCAGACTTAAGCAATTTGATGCTTGGCTTAATGAGAGGCTCCCAGCACCGGTAATTTACAACATTTAGCAGGTGCAAGTCATGTTTTTTTTACAAAGCAAAGGCTAATGCCCATCCATTGTATTTTGAATAATTATACTCCTTTCCAAAGTCCAGCTCTAAGGAAGGCAAAGTACCTTTAAATAGCAAGTGGCTTCTCTCCTAAAGTGTGTGTGTTTTTAACAGCATTTCAGAACAGGCTGCCATATTGTGAGTCATACCTCCCAGTGCCACCTTTTTAAAATAAGAAAGGACACTTAAAGCGGACCCAAACCAAACATTTTTTTAATTAAAAACATTTAGTTGCACCACTCTGACACATACAAAGATAAATAAACACTCCTTCAAACCTATGATCATTTCAGTGCATGCTTTTCACCCTTCTCTTTTCATAGCTAGGATTATACTGGGGGCAGCCATTAGCAATTCCTCCATTGCCAGACACCATCTACTCCACCAGTTTGCCAGAATAATTCCGGCAATTTAAAAGGAAGGGAGGGGTTCCTCCAATAAATGTAAAATATTTTATATTTGTCATCATGCAGCTGAAAAAAAGCTGCTATATATTATTATAATTTAGAAAATAGATTTTATTTCTGAAATCTTGTATTTTTAATTTGGGTCCACTTTAAGCCATGCCCCTAATTATGCCCCCAGCACACCCCTAGTTATGTATATCATAAAGATTTCATAAAAATTTATAATTCAAACCACTTTGGTCCTTTTCTATCCTGGCTCATTTTCCTTCATATTCTTGAATTTAAAGCGGTATAAAACCCTGACATAATCAATAAAAACATGTTTTCCTACTTTTTTTATATGCCATACAATTATCATATTTGCTTTTGTGCATAAGTATTATTATTCATTTAGAAATTATAAGTTCCCAAAGTACACTTTTTTTTGCTCTTAAAGCTGACTTTGCATTTTATTTATAACTGTTTTATTCATGTTCTAACAAGCATAAATGCTTTCTAAATTGTCTGACTTTGTTCTGGAGACCCGGCAGTGTCACAGAAGTGTTTATTTACATGCCTCACTTGATACAGTTAAACACAAGATAACATTATTTACAACTTCATGTGTCCAGATTTCTCTGCACTGAACGTTTAAGTCCTGTGTGTAACCCTTTGAATGCTGTTCTAGTAATAAAAAAAAAATACTGGTTGTACATAATATGCTGTAAATAATCTATTAGAGCAAAGAAGAAATGTTGGGTTTCATTCCGCTTTAAAAGATGGGAATAAAGTGAAAGAGAGACCGTAACCAAGAATTGAACTTCATCCCAATCAGTAGCTGATACCCCCTTTCCCATGAGAAATCTATTCCTTTTCTCAAACGGATCATCAGGGGGCTCTGTATAGCTAATATTGTGGTGAAACCCCTCCCACAGTGTGATGTCAGAACCATGGTTCTGACATCACTCTGTGGGAGCCTTGTTGCATTGTGAGAAATAACGTCTCCAACTGCCAAAAAAGCACGCAACAGCTACTTCCACTGACATCACCTGCCAGCAGTAAAAATGTCGCCATGTGATAAATGGCAGAATGTAAATCAGGGAGAGGAAATATTTTACAGTGGGCAAACACTGACTAAATCATTTATACATAATAATTATTGTAAAAATAAAGGACTTTTGTTCATTACGTTATTTTCACTGGAGTTCCTCTTTAAGTCCATTAAACATTTTTCAGTAGAAAAATCTTTCCATAGATCTGTACAATAATCCTGAAAGAGAATGTACAGGAGATTATTGGACTAAATTATTATCCACTCCTTAGTACAATGAAGAAGGATTTAGAAGGATGGGCAAAATTCGGAAGGATTAATGTACTTAAAATGAATATCATGCCGAGGCTGTTGTATGTCTTCCAGGCCATCCCTGTTCCACTACCTAGAAGTTATTTTGATGAACTGAAGAGGATGTTCACAAAGTTTGTCTGGCAAAATAGGAGGGCTAGGCTGAAATTTGCATTTATCTCTCAGTCAAAAGATAAAGGTGTATTGGCAGTACCTGATCCTATGAGATTTTATTTGGCAGCTGTATGCACCAGGGTGGTTGATTGGAACAAAAATGAAGCCTCAAAACGGTGGTTTCTGTTGGAAAAAGAACTATTTGAGGGCGAGTTGAGAGAAGCACCATGGCTTCCATATATACCAGATACATACAGAATCTCAGGATCATTGGTGGAACACACCTTGAGAACTTTTAAGAAAGTAAGTAGTAAGAGAGAGATGTCCAGGAGCCCCTCTCCCTTAAAGGGACACTTAAGTCAAACAAAAAAAAATGAGTTTTACTCACCTGGGGCTTCCAATAGCCCCCTGCAGCTGTCCGGTACCCTCGCCGTCTCCCTCTGATCCTCCTGGCCCCGCCGGCAGCCACTTCCTGTTTCGGTGACAGGAGCTGACAGGCTGGGGACGCGAGTGATTCTTCGCGTTCCTGGCCACAATAGCGCCATCTATGCTGCTATAGCATATACCATATAGCAGCATAGAGGGTGCTAATGTGTCTGGAAACGCGAAGAATCACTCGCGTCCCCAGCCTGTCAGCTCCTGTCACCGAAACAGGAAGTGGCTGCCGGCGGGGCCAGGAGGATCGGAGGGAGACGGTGAGGGTACCAGACAGCTGCAGGGGGCTATTGGAAGCCCTAGGGGAGTAAAACTCATTTTTTTTGTTTGACTGAAGTGTCCCTTTAATGCCATTGTTGGGAAAGGAGCCCACAAATTTGCTCCTTGATCAGAAACAGCAAGTGGTTGGACGAAAGGGAGATAGCGGAACAACTCTAGGTGAGTAAGATAGATACATGGAGTATGAACCAGTTTAGACACCTCTTACTTACATTGGGTACGAGGGAGATACTATCAAGGGAATTGACCCAATTTGAGAAGCTATGCTTGACTGAGGGAACGACTAAAGGAACCCTGGCAAAGATATGTAAAATATTAGAAGAGGAGGAGGATTACACTTTAAAATATAAAACAAAATGGGAAAGGGATATGGGGAGGAACATGAGTACCCAATGGGGAAGTATAGTTAAGATGACATACAGGGCTTCGATGTCCACCAGAATGCAGGAATCTGGTTATAAAATAGTTATGAGGAGGTATTATACACCGGATAGGCTAAACAAGATAAGTGGAGCTAGTCCAATATGCTGGAGGTGTAGTAAAGAGAGAGGAGATTTTATGCATATATGGTGGACATGTGAAGGCCTTGCCACATTTTGGGAGAAAGTGAAAAAATATATTTGGGAGTTGGCGGGGATACCTGTATTGGCAGGCCCTGAGGTATATCTGTTACATCTAGTGGAGAAAGGGATTAAAGAGTATAGGGGGTCACTGGGGATGCATTTAATTAATGCAGCCCGGATCTTAATTGTAAGAAACTGGAAATGTCAACAGGCCCCAACTATAAAGGAATGGTTTGCGGAAGTAGATCAAGTCTACTTGATGGAAGAACTTTCAAGTATAATTAAAGGAAAAGAAAACCAGGGATGGGATAAATGGCTAGGATTGAGATACAGAAGAACATCGTGGCAGGGAGATATAAGACCAGTAGCATGATGGGATGTTTTCTTCATGGGCAGGGAGATTTTGAGGGGAAATTGTGGATAGTATGGAGGGACGGACAAGTGGGACTGGTGAGTATTCACTTTTTTTTTCCCCCTTCTCTTTTTCTTTTTGGAGGGTCTTAAACTCTTGGGTGGAGGTACTATTCTTCATACTAATGTCTTTCAGAGGGGATGTTTAATCAGAGGATGTGCCCCAAGTCCTGGCCCAAACATATAAAACATATAAGAAACGATGGGAAGGAGACGGGACCTATAATAGAATAAGAGTAGGAGGTGGTAAAAGAAGAATAGTCCCAGGAACAGAGGATATGGGTCAGATTTGGGGAAAGATACCATGGGGGGAGAGATGGGATTCCTTCTGGAATACATCTTGTAAAGATTTTGTACTGGATTTTTTGTAAGACATTGGAAAATACATATTTTTGGATAAATAAAGAATAAAAAAAATAGTAATAATAATCCTGAAAGGAACAAAAGAGGAAGAAAGAGGGACTGGGTTCCCAAAGAGGGATTGTCCCTTCAAAAGCGGGACAGTTGGGAGCCATATTTTGAGTCACTGTGTACAGGTGCCCTATGATGTACAAGGTGCAGATGTTATACACTACCTCCTGGTCCTACTCCACCCATGGGGAAATTTGCAACAGAAATTTGCAAAGAACAAATGGCTCTCTACTCATCCCCCAGATCTGATCAGAGAGGGACGTATTGCTGCCACACATCTGCACAGTGATTTCTAAAAGATTTCATCATGCCAGGCCACCAGGTCTCCCCCTTTATTGTGTCCCCGCCCCGGGCCCATGGTGAGTAAGTTCACTCATCCGCTGGGGCGCCCCATGCCTTCTCTCCATCGTTTCTGGGATGCCAGTATTCCGTCACCTAGTGGTACGTGTATGACCACATATATGCCATCGCAGGTACAGGCACTTGGCAGTGATGAAGAGAAAACACACACCAGCAGGCAGGCACCACCGCAACAATGGCTACGGGCCAGGAGAGCACACACACACATTTCACATAGGGGAGACCGGGCAGGGTCCAACAGTCATCTGGAGATCAACACCGATAACACCTCGCACCCGACCAATCCCTTTTTGGCCAAGATATTTCCAGCATGCCATGTCAGTAAGTTGATATCAACTAACAGCTTGAAAAAGGTCTGGTGACCGAAACAGTGGAGCTGTCGCTGCTGGATAGATGATGATCATGCTGCTTTTAAACCAATAAAAGTGCTTTATATACACTTCTGATGGTGCTGACTCAACTGTGGAAGACGTTCTGGAGTGTCTGAGTGTGCAGAGACACTGGGAGTCATAGCACATCACGCATCCCCTCCTTGGGTGCTTGTTATACACTGAAGAGTCACTGAATGGGGGGGGGGGGGGCCTATGTATATGACCCTGTCACCCCACCGTGGCGCAGCGTCATATGAAGAAGTATTTGTGCAGTGATGCGGCGGCAAGCTTCCCTACCGCGTGGTCACTGCACCACTATAGTATAAAACCGGCCTCAGACTGTTAATAAGCCCGGCTAATACCGCACTGTACCCCACGCAATATGCATACCATGAACTCTGTATTAAATGTCAAAATACAGTGCTTGAAAGTACATTAACCTTGGGGTAGCCGTGTAACTCAGTCTTCAAGCACAGCAGAGCCCACAAACAGCCTAAGACAGGGGTCTCAAACTCGCGGCCTGCGGGCCATTTGCGGCCCTCGATACAATATTTTGTGGCCCTCGCCGGCAAAAGCTTCCTTATAGTTCGCTTCACTGCTCCCATGTCATCCGCTGCATCCCCGCCGCTAAACGAGGGCTGCAGAGCCCCCAAATCGCCCGGGGGCAATCCGCCGGCATTTCCTGGAAGGGGCAGAGCTTTCACCTTTAGCTCTGCCTCTCCTGACGTCAATCGCGGCACGGATCGCCGCTGCATGGATCACCGCCTCTCACTGCCCCTCTCTTTGAAGGAAGAGTGAGAGGGGAGGGCAGAGGCGGCGATGCGCCACGATTGTGAAATCCCTTATGCGGCCCAGCCTCATCCTGACTTTGCCTCCTGCGGCCCCCCAGGTAAATTGAGTTTGAGACCCCTGGCCTAAGATGTTGTCCTTCACTGTGAGTACTGCCGGCAATTTGTGCTGGTTGTATGAGACTGCTGGTTAGTTGAGTTCAGGATAACTGGATCTGTACTATATTTTGCTGTACTCCTGCAGTTGGATCTGGCATTTCCAGGTACACCACTGAGTTCTGTACGAGTTTGTTTAACCTTTTGCGATGTGTGCAATTAAATCAAGCGCCAGGTACATTTCCCACTCATTTGAATTCAATTAAACTTTTCTCTTATCTCTAAACAATCTTGAGATTAGGATCAGGGCCTCCTCTTGAGAAGTTCAACATCCTTATCAAGACTTCAGATAATAAATGAATAAATACTGTTCTCTTATCTAACAACCAAATTATAAGCAACTGTGGTGAATATTAATGAAACATCGGTAAAATGTATGTGCGCACACACATTAAGCAGAGTGCCAAGAGGATGTTGCATAAATAGCGCAACCCACGTTATACACAACAAAAAGCCGCCGCAAGGGCAATAGCACGTTGCTGCGAGCACCGCATTTAACGCATGGTGCTTGGGGTAATGTGAGTCTATGGCCAACTCTCTGTGTGAACAACAGAGTGCGGTGCGACACACATGCGCGGACCGTCGTGAATCCTAGTGGTGTACTTCCTGCCCTTCAGGGAGTACATCACTAACCAGGGGGCAGCGCTATACATATGACCCTGTGGTTGCACTCTACCACAGGGTCATATGTTTGTCATTTTTTGCGTGGCGGTGGGATGCAGCAGGATCATTCCCACCACAACGGAAATAAATATGTGTAGAGCCGGCCTGTATTGTCCTTAACCTCCCTGGCGGTAACCCCGACCTGAGCTCAGGGTAGGAAAAATTAGCTACGAGCGGTAAGCCTGAGCTCAGGTCGGGGTACTGAATTACATGGTTTCCATGCTGCTTAGGAGTCCAGCGTCACAGCGGGACTTCAGCCTCTGTCCCCAGCTGTCTGCAGCGTTTTCTGGCCGTCGGCATCCCCACAATCAGTGCAGCGGTGGCAGCGTGACGTCGGCGGGGGGGGGGGGGGACTAACTTTTAAAGCAGACACTTTTTTTTATGCGGAAGAAAAGTGAGCCATGTATGTATGTATATATGTATGTGTGAGTGTATATACATACTGTATACACATATACTGTGTGTATATATTATATGTATGTGTGTGTGTGTATATACTGCTGCCTGCACCAACCTCGGCCTGGATTTTGACTACTCTTTGCCTACCTTATTTGTACAGTTTCACAATGTTTTAAGTTTATTCATAATTTTATTTAATTCAACAAATTTGTGTTCTAGTCTTTTATTCATATGCAGAATGTCTACCAGGCTTTTATTCTGGCATATTTTGGTGAGTTATGGCTTAAGAATTGAAGGCCTAAAATTCTTCAAAAACAATGTACCGCTTTTGACTCCAGACAGAAATGCACCGCCAGGGAGGTTAAAGTAACCAGACTTCCTGAAATATCCCATGTGGAAGAGCCAAAACCACCTCCATGCAGCAGAATATAGGAAGGCTGTCCGTTTTTCTTCCTTGTGGATTAAATAACTGCAGCCAGGAGCATTGCTCTAGTGGTAATGCAAAGAAGCATTCATGCTGTAAAGGCAAGCTTCTGTATGTCATCTCCTGCCATCACCAGAAAGGGCAATTTGCTAATTTACCAATCTGAATCTCATAGCTCTTTTATCCTGCAAGAGTGCAAAGAAAGCTAGAAGCCTCTTCAGGTTTATTGAAAATGCTAATTTTCTCCATTGTGTAGCCTGCGGCAGATCTCAAGGAGTCTTGCGCTTACTTTGTATTTTTGCTGAATAGACAGGGAATATCATTAACCATGTATTCTCCTATAACATATTCAGAACTTTGCCAGCCTCTCTAAGGCTTCTTTCCCGCTAAGACGTTGTGTTAGATGCCATGTTAAGGTCGCATAACGTGCCCCTGACGCAACGCATAGTGGGGTTGAAGTTGGAAGTCATATTGAGCCACGTTATGCGGCTCTTCATGCGTCCGTGATGCGTACTTTTGGACGCATGCGGCATCACGTGGTCCTGCCAGCCAATTGCCGCACAAAGCGGCCGCACCAGGAAGTAAACGCCACAAGTCACCACAGTGCAGTAAATATTAATTAGCCATGTGGCTGGCCGCGGAGGAGGAGGGGAGACCTCCTCCTCCAACATTACTGAGCATGTGCAAACAGTCTAATGCGGATAACGCACAGCATGCAGCACCTTGTTTAAACGTGCTGCGTTACAATGTAACGCAACGTGGGTACTGTGAACAGCCCATTCAGTTTTCAGTGCTGTGAGTTAGGCTGCGTTACAGGCTGCACTAACGTGCGCCTGTAACGTCTTACTGTGAAAGCAGCCTCCGGCCTCTTGCACCACTACATGCGATTCCAATTTTATTCATACAATCTCATTTTTGATTCCGAATATAAACGTAGCAGCATGCAGTATTTTTTTTTTTAATAGTGGAATCAACAATCGGATCGTATAAAAAAAAAAATCGGAATCACATGTAGTGTGCAAGAGGCCTAAGGCTGGGGTCACACTTGTCCGTGCAGAAAACCATCAGTTTTATGCCATGTGCGGTTTTCCCTGTGTTTGCGTTTTTCATGTGTGTTTTTATGCGTTTTTCTGCATTTCCGATTGCATTTTTTAATCAATATTCATATTTACATTTTCAAATTAGTTTCTACTGTATTTATTTAAAACGCATCTAAAACGCATCTAGGAAAGCATTGCATGCAGAACGCATGCGGTTTGCATCCAGTATTCAGAAAATAATAAACTTGTTGAGCTTTTTTTTTTTTCTTTAACGCATGTAAAAAACATATAAAAATGTGGTTATTGTGTGGCCCATAGACTACCATTATATGTGTGTTTTTTGCATGTATTTTCAAAAACGCAGGCGATTCAAATAAGTGTGACCATAGCCTTCAAGTTAGACCACTGTCCTTGTAGTAAATCAGGATAAAATGAAGGGTCCGGGAAGGCTGCCTGGCAGGAGCATCCTCGCTGTTCACCTGCATGGTGACAAAGAAAGATGAGACGTTCTTTCGGGTCGTATTTCTCTTGTCATTTTTTTCATTAAATAATTCCTGTTCTGTTTCCTGTTATTCCAGCTGGATTCTCAGGTTACTGCCCCTGTATCAGTATCCTCTGCCCTTCATTCTATCCTGGAAGCGTTGCTCTACAGCTCTCTCATTTCTGCAGAGATGTGCAGTAGCCTCCGCTTCCCCGACTGTTTTTTCCAACAACGAACAGATGTAGTCAAAGATGCCAAACTGTCTGAGACACGGTGTGGAGCTTAAAGGGGAACTATGGTGAAAAAACTGTAAAATTTAAAATATGCGCAAACAGACAAATAAGTATGTTTTTTCCAGAGTAAAATGAGCCATAAATTACTTTTCTGCTATATTGCTGTCACTTACAGTAGGTAGTAGAAATCTGACAGAAGTGACGGGTTTTGGACTAGTCCATCTCTTCATAGGGGATTCTCAGCAAGGCTTTTATTCTTTATAAAGATATTCCCTAAAAAGGATTTAAACAATGATGCTGGCCAGCTTCCCTGCTCGCTACACAGTATTTTGGCAGTTGGACAGAGCAACTGCCATTCACTAAGTGCTTTTGAAAATAAATCCCAGAGAATCCCCCTATGAAGAGATGGACTAGTCCAAATCCTTCTGTCAGATTTTTACTACCTACTGTAAGTGACAGCAACATAGGAGAAAAGTATTTTATGTCTCATTTTACTCAGCAAAAAATGTACTTCTTATTTGGCGCTCTCCGCTTCTAATCAAAAAAAAAAAGATAAAGGTTAGGTCACATTGTACATTATGACTCCCCAATTGGATCAGATAAATAGCGTTTTAAGTGGCGCAGATGTCGATGGAGGGGGGAAGGTTCGTGGCATTGGTGGCGCAGGTATGGGAGGATATTGCGGCGGGGAGGTCAGGGTTAGCCATCAATAGAGCGGAGGGGAAGGTTCATGTGAGAACAGGGTTGGGTTCAGTGGTTGTAAAATTTTGGTAAAAATTGTCAATATTCTATTATTGTATTACACGTGACTCAATAGTAGAATGTCTGTAATTTTACCGATCTATTCTACTAGCAGCAGTGGGGAGCTAAGTTCACCACTACGATAGTCAAATCAGCAGCGCTTCATCACGAGTAATCCTCCACCAATAGACAATCACCCTTTTTGGAGTGCGACTCACCTACTACAGATGCTAGGATTACAGTAGCTTGCAAGTCTGGGGCATTACATGGGCTCCCCTTGCCTTCTACAATCTTTCCCTTGCTCTGTGTGGTGTGGGTGTACTTCCCAGGCCCCTATGTCTGATGACGCTCCACTCAGTGTAATTATTCCTTGTTACCTCAGAGATTGAAGCAAAAAAGCCTCTCATTGCGCAGACAATAGTAAAAATCATAAAAGCTTTAGATTTTAAAAAGCACTCACGTGGTATAGTTGTTAGTCTCTTTTGGAATTTTACAGCGGGTTCCACCCTGCGCAGCCTCCCGGGCTTGCTGCTGCGTGACTTCCCCCTTGCTGCAAGTGATCCACCGGCCACAGCATCCACATGTGCCTCCTCCGCGTTCGTTCCGTCGTACCTCATGTCGGCTGAGTTCACCACTACCTCTCTTATAGTGCTTTTAACATATTTTATTCTGTCTGGTGCCTCTGTTCCGTTGTATTAAAGGGAACCTGAGATGGCTTTAGTCGCTGCATTTATACTTACCTGGGGCTTCCTCCAGTCCCATGAGGTGCCTGGGGTCCCTCTTCCCTGGTCGCTCCGTTCTCTTAGAATCATTCTGACCAGCAGCGCTCTTCTGCACATGCGCGACTCAGACACGCACCCCCTGTCGCTCTCATGTCTCCAGGAGCTCTCTGGCTACCGGGAAGGATTCTAATACAACGGAGCAGCCCTAGAGGATGGCGAGGGACCCCACGCACCTCATGGGGCTGGAGGAAGTCCCAGGTAAGTATAAATGCAATGATTAAAGCCACCTGAAGTACACTTTACATGCTAGTTTCAGGTGTGGTATTCGGACACTACCATAGCCAGGACTGCCAGGGAAATGAATGTGGCTGCCTCCATATCCCTCTCAGTTCAGGTGTGCTTTGAAGTGTTCCAGAGCTGCTGCTCAGCTGCAATCAGCCCTGGTAATAGGCTCAATCGGGTCCAGTGTAGGTCTTCTGTGCATGCACGGACCTCCCGCGCATATGCTGTAGACCCGGAGTGATGAGACTGAGCCAGTTACTGGGGCTGATCGTGGCTGAACGGCAGACCTCGGGAGGGATGAGTTTATGCTGCAGGAGGAAGCTGCGGTGAGTATCAAATATTTTTTTTTTTTTACAGCTCTGATTTACTTTAAAGTGAACCTGAGATGACCTGCAAGAAAGAATTCACACATACCTTGGGTTTCCTCCAGCCTGAACCGTCCCTCGCCGCTGTCCTCCGCCTTCTGGACCCTCCGTAAGCGCTCCTGTAAGTTCAGCTAGTCGGGGCTTACTGCTCACGTGCCCCCTGTTGCGCTCCCATGGCTGGGAACATTCTGCGGATGCTCAGTACTACTGCAGAGGAACAGACTGCATCCAGCCACGGGAGGGCGATGAGGGAGCTCGCGCAGCCGCACTGCGCATGCACCTACTGGCCGAACTTATGGGAGCTCTTACGGAGGATCCAGAAGGCGGAGGACGGCAGCAAAAGAGCGATAAGGCTGAAGGGGGCTGGAGGATGCCCCAGGTATGTATGAATTTTTTTCTTGCAGGTTACCTCAGGTACACTTTAACCTGAGCAGTAACCCCGAGTCAGGCAGGGGACGGAAATCTGCAGCTCTGAGCGGTAACCCCGAGCTGGATCCAGGGGAGGTGTGTAATGTGCAGGGCTGCCGCAGATCTATCAAGCGGTATGATTTTTAGGGTCTGAAAGCTTGTGAAACATTGCACCGCTTTTGGAAAAAGGAATCTGTAAATCATCATACTGCCAGGGAGGTTAATGGAAAATGTTTTTATTGTGGTATTTACAGTTGGCACGCACAGCCTATATGTGCTGTTTATTAGATGACAGATAAATGGTCCCTGTCCTGATTGTAGCGATGGAGACCAGGGAAGAGTGTAAGTAGGCCTATGAATATGAATTACAGAAAGATAAAACTCACATTTGTGATGAATAATTAACAGGTCTCTGGTATAATGTGAAAATCATTTGCAGAGAAAAATAGTATAAATGATGCATTGAAGGAGGCGCAGGAATCCTTAGTTTCAGATGTTTTTACGGGTTAATGCGTTAATAACACACAGCAGGCGAGACATTATGAATATATTTTCCTGGGTGCGTTTGTTTTCTGTGCCACACACATGACTGGGTGATAAATTATTCCCATGAAAACTAAAAGCGCAGTGAATTCTGTGCTATGCCCATTTTAAAGTGTGTGATGCATCATATTTAAAGCCCTAATTCACCCTCCCAGATTTTACATTGTTGGTTAAGGTGACCCAGGGACACCGCCATTATTTATGCAATATTCATGTTTGATGCATCTGTCTCAGAGAAATTCACTTTGTAGAAGCAAGTCAGGTGACCCAGAGATCTGCGCACAAAGCATATTCTGCTAGCTTTGCACAGAGGCACCACATAACCACACCCATCTCCCTTTGCCCCCTTCTGTAGAGCAGGGAAGGAGGGGTGGGGCCAACTCTGTGTTCACAGGAAATGGCTGACTGCTGCCCATCCCAGCGCCTCTGTGACTAACTCATGTTGGTTAGAATAAACGGGTAGAGGAGTTTGGACAAAATACAAACTGCTGCTCTTTCTAGCCAAGCTGCATCTAATATTGACAATAATAACTTATAGAAAGACAAAAGAAGAAATAGAGAGCCCACAATAGTATAGTATGTCAAAGTAACGTGGGTACAGGTAAGTTACTCACTGATTATGCCTGATGAAGCGGGTTATACTTGCGAAATGCATTGCATATTGGTGTGTATAATAAAGTGATTTTTATTGTAAATTGACCAAATCAAGTCATCTATGGGGAGGCAAGCCCACCACTAACTCTGCCTCTAATACTTTTAGCCACAGGCCCTGAACAAGCATATGCAGATCGGGTGTTTCTGACATTTTTAGCTGCATGCTTGTTTCTGGTGTTATTCAGACACTACTGCAGCCAAATAGATCAGCAGCCAGACAACCGATATTGCTTAAAGGAATACTATCGATTCACATCTTTTTTCAATTGACACAGGAATTGTTTGGGAAGTGCTGCTAAGTACTGGTGCATACATTTTTAGTAGCAACTTCTTTGTTTACTGTTAGCAAAATACTTTCAAAAACTGACGGCTGACTGAGCCATGAGGAGAGGGGAAATTCCCCTCACACTTGATCAGTTAACTCTATGTGTAACTCTGTGTGTGACAGAGAAAGAGAGAGAGCTCCCAACAGCTGCAGATCCTGTGTCCTGTGTTTCTGACTGACCTGTCTGAAGAGAGCAGAGGAAATGTAACTAATTGTCACAGCTTTTTCATACTGTTTTTGCTTTTAGAGTTTTATATGTTTGATATTTGCTTACTGTAGTCTGATATGCAAATCTGGTTGTGTATTGAAGCAGACACCCCTTCTGCAATTGATTTGTCCCAATATAGCTAAATCCTACCCTCAATAAATTACAGATTTTGCCTCTGATATTTAACATGAAAAGTAGGAAAATGTTTACACAGCTACTTAAACATTATTTGCACACTGTCATTTTAGAACACTTGGGTATCGATAGTATTCCTTTAAACAGAAAAAAAATATGGCGGCCTCCATATACTTCCCGCTATCAGGTTCCCTTTAAAGAAATGGTTTAGTGACGTGGTGGATTATTTCATACATATGATTGTAACTGGTTTAGATCTGATCGCAGGGTGGATTCTTTTATGCTGTGGATTGATTACATTTGATCTTTTCTTGCAATGAGAATGATCTTATCGGAAAAAATTTGCTAAACATCACATCAGTGGCGTAGCTAGAGGTCACGGGGCAGTGTTCTCCCGAGATTTTTTTTCTAGCCGGGTGGCATGAAAAATTAGCTGGGTAGGGCGAGATGAGAGAATGCAGGGCCTGTGCTTCTGTGTGCAACTCTACTTACAGTATAGGAGGAGGTGAGCCGATGACAGCCGGGTACTCACCAAAACTAGCCGGGTGGAGCACCCAGCTAAAAGAGCCTGGGGAGAACACTGCGGGGCCCCATAGCAAACCTTTCATGGGGCCCTCAGATAGTGGCACTCTTTAGCTATGCCAGTTGTCTCTACCCTATGGATAGAAATTAATTGGCAATTTGCATTCTCATGCAATCTACATTGTATATAGTCTATTGGCACCGATGGAGGGTGGAGGAACACAGGAAAGTTAATAGTGATTACAACTACCACCTGGGCCCCCTCTGCTCCAGGACCCCATAGCAGGTGCTATAGCTATTGCTACGCCCCTGCCTTACATTAGTGGCCAACTTAACTGTGATTGCTGGCTTATTTTATCAGAACCATTGGCTTAACTACAAATCATTACCCCGCCCCAGCAAAACACTGATTGGGCCCCTAGACACTCATACACCCATGCATGGAGAGTTCATTGTTCAAGGGAAGTTATTTATATGACCATGGGTGGAAGGCTAATCCCTTCCACCCATGGTCATATAAATCCCCTCCCTGGAACAGTGAACTCTCCATGCATGATCCCCCCACATGCTTGACAAGTGTGGCCAACTCCACAAGCCTGTTAACCTGCTGAGCGGTCTGGACGAGCTCAGCTCGTCCAACACCGCCAGAGGCTGCCGCTCAGGCCCTGCTGGGCCGATTTTTGTCAAATAAAAAGCAGCACACGCAGCCGGCACTTTGCCAGCCGCGTGTGCTGCCTGATCGCCGCCGCTCTGCGGCGATCCGCCGCGAGCAGCGGCGAAAGAGGGTCCCCCCAGCCGCCTGAGCCCAGCGTAGCCGGAACAAAAAGTTCCGGCCAGCGCTAAGGGCTGGATCGGAGGCGGCTGACGTCAGGACGTCGGCTGACGTCGATGACGTCACTCCGCTCGTCGCTATGGCGACGATATAAGCAAAACAAGGAAGGCCGCTCATTGCGGCCTTCCTTGTTTATTCTAGGCGCCGGAGGCGATCGGAAGATCGCCTCCGGAGCGCCCTCTAGTGGGCTTTCATGCAGCCAACTTTCAGTTGGCTGCATGAAATATTTTTTTTTTTTTATTTAAAAAAAACCCTCCCGCAGCCACCCTGGCGATTTAATCAGAACGCCAGGGTGGTTAAGTACTAGACTAAGGAGTTGAGGAGTCGGAGCAATTTTGAGTACCTGGAGTCAGTGGTTTCATAAACGGAGGAGTCCGACTCCACAGCCCTGCTTTAAAGCGGTATTGTCACCATAAAAATCAAATTTCAACAGCAACTGGTCTGAGTGTATTAAGTGATAAAGATGCTAATCCTGCATTCAAAACTTGCAAAACTTTTTCTGCTGTTATAGTTTGTAATTATCACATACTTTGGGAGCACTGGCCCTAGTGCCAAACCGTGCCAAATAATTGAATGCTGGGAGTTCTTTTTATCTAGAATTTATTCCTCCTCTTCCATTCAGTTCCCTGTCTAGCTGCTTATCAGAAACACCCTCTGATTACTTGTGTTTACAAGCAAGGCTGAGGTGACTCAGTGATTGGATGTGTAAATAAAAAAAAAAGACAGTGCAGTTGTTAGTATACACCTCAGTGGGAGTGTCTGAAGACTCTGGGAGGAGGGCAGCTAATGAATACACAATGAGCAAGAGAAGGGGGGGGGGGACAAGAGTCAGGGAGGATATGATGTCAGCATTAGCTTGGGAAGATGGCCACTGCCTAGAATAGGATTTTCTGCTTTTCCTATATAAAATTCACAGGAATCATTACGTGGATAGCACAATACATCCCTCCTGGCCCCTGAGCCGGCTGTGGGCCCTCCCAGTCACCTCCCAATGTAACTGTTGCTCCCTTCGGGCCTCTGCATAGTCTGTCAGTGTAGTGTCTCACCTGCCTGCCAGCACACGTGAGACGCTACTCTACAAAAGATTCTGCAGAGGCCCCATGCAGCAACAGTTAAGATGGGGGGGGGACCTTGGGATCCCCTGCAGGCTCTGGGGCCCTGGGGCAATGGCCCCTTTGCCTCTATGGTATACCTGGGCCTTGTGGTAGGTATGGCAGTGAGGTTAGTATGCAGACCATTTCATGACTGCTTTAACATGTGTGAACCTGAAGTTAAATATAGTATTATGTGAGATAAATCAGAATATCTGTAGAACTAGTAATGTCAAATAAGTGCTAATGTTAGCTTGCAGATTAGACTTTCTCACTGGCATCCACTTTCTCAACACAACTAAAGACCTGCTCAGCTTTTCTCCTCATTCCTTTTCTGTGCTTATCGTGTTGCATGTCACTTCAGGCTTACGTTAAAACACCATTCCAGGCATAACTGCTTTCCTAGCTCTGTGTCGGTACTCTGATGGACATGTTTTTGTATATGTAGGAACTTTTTTTTATTTGTGTGTTAGCAAATCACTTCTAAGCTATCTGGTCAGGAGCCCAAAGGTAAGGCACTTTCTGCATGACAGATTGTCGTTGCTTTAAGCCAGTGATGGCTAACCTTGGCACTCCAGCTGTGACGAAACTACAAATCCTATCATGCCTCTACCTCCCCAAGTTATGCTTAGAGCTGTTGGAGTATTGCAATGCCTCATGGGACTTGTAGTTCCACCACAGCTGGAGTGCCAAGATTGGCCATCACTGCTACAGGCTGCAGTCTTTTCAGAGAGATTCAGTCTGTGCCTGCTCCCTTGTAGTCTGAACACCAGGGTGATGCGCAGAAGCAGCAGCCTCACCCATAGAACCTGAAACTTGCTCACTCCAGCAGTTTCTAGCTCTGTTACCTTTTCAGGCAGGATTTTTAGCTGAAGAAGCAAACATTCTATTTCATTATTTATTAAGCTAAAAGATGGTATTTTCAGATGTGTGCCTGAAGATAGGTTATCAGCATTAAGGGCATGCTGAATAAATGGTTTAACTGAATCAACCACTTTGGTTTGCCAGATGTGTGGGATTGGAATAGGATTATTCATTTGCAATGTGTTATTCATTGGATGACACCCAGAACCTCCTATGCAGCAAGATGAAGGCTTTTTATTCATCGGGATACAAATAATGGTAGAGGAAGGGTTATGGCCTCTCCATATGACGGGGCCAGTCGTGAGCTATATGTACAGCAAGGACACAGCATGACTGGATAGCTTGTAACCCCTGCAGAGACCTCTTTGCTGCTTCGCTGTTTCCTCGCACTGATCACAACCCACATGGATCATTTGCTGGAAACAGAATACTTGCTTTTTAATTAAATGTGGCATTTGCACTCTTCAGGAAGGTGTTTTGAGGCCGTTAATGTTTCTAATTAAATAGCAATCAGCAACCTTCGCATCCCATGTTTTATGAAATGTTATTAACGTGATTCTTATTCAACACTGTGCAGCAGCTGCGATGTATAGGATAACCGTCTGCTGTAATGTTTTACTGACGCAGACATTACCTTTAAGCCACTTTTACACTTGTTTTTTTTTTTTTTTTTGCACCTTGGTGCAATGCAATGTTCCTGCCACATTGCACCGCAAAGCAAAAAACCTTACTTATATGACCCTGCGGCAGAGTGCACCAAAAGGGTCATATGCATAGTGCCGCCTCCGCTCAGTGACGTACTTCCTGCTGGGCAGGAAGTACGTCACTGAGATTCCTGTTGGTCTGCGCATGCATGCCCCGGTGAGCTGCATTCCGTCGTTTACACTTACTGGCTCTCCAATAGATTTCCGTTACCTTAAGTGGTAACGCAGTGCCGCCCTTGCGTCAGCTTGGATACTTCTGACGCAACAGACTGCAATAAGTGTTAAAGTCTCGATAGACTTTTACTGCTTATGCAGCCTCTAGCAGTAAAATAGGGTAATGCAATACAGGAATTGCCTTCAAGTGTAATGCTGGGCATACACGGCTCATTTTTGCTGCTCGATTCTCTCACTCGATCGTTTCCCCGCTTGATTCTGCAGTCAATTCTCTTATCTTCTGCTCATTTTTCTTATCTTTTTCCATTAACTGTTATCCGGAATTGAGCGGCGAAACGTTTGGGCGGGAGATCGGACATGTCAGAAATTATCTATCGAGCCATCTTAATGGATCAAAAACGATCTGTGTATGGCCAGCATAAAAGGGCCCTATATGTGAAATACCAGGTGCATAGGTTGTAGTATGCAGTATACCCATCTATGCTTTGACACAATCTTTCAAATTGTATTTAAAAACCTCACCTCTTCTTCAGTATAACCATTAAAAGAACTGAATAACCTTGAACTAATGACTTGATGAGAAGCAAACGGTACTTAGTACAGAAGTTCCTACTTCCCTTCACTGAAGCAAAGCAAAACAATACCGGGTACACTCAGTCATTTCAGCTAAAATGCAGAAACAATCAGAAAATACAAAGGACTATAGGCCGTTTCAAAGCAAATCTGCTTCCTGCTATGGATGAGGAATGTGGTAGAAATGGAATATGAAAAGCATTTTAATATGAAAATCTCCCTAGATGCAGCATTAGAGGAAGTCAATCTGAGCAGCTTCCACAGTCCAAACTCTTTTTCTAGTCTTTTGATTTTGCCAGTGCGCAGGGCGAGTCACCTGCGCAGTAGAGCGGATACGATCGTGTACGACTATTTCCGCATGAGCCCATCAGAAAGCCGCTAATGCGCCTGCACTGGAGCGGGGAAAGTAAATATTGCAGGTGCTACAGCAGACACAAGCTGTTGGCTGTGGTTTCGGCGGAGAACGGGGGGAGCCTCATTAGGATCCAGAGGAACCTTCCCCCTCCCAAGGTAAGTACCTCCAGAGGGTTATATTTAACTGGCCGTCTCTTAAAGCATTTTATGTGGCACATCCTGGAGCTTCCCTTTAAGACTGTACACTATAAGCTATGATTGACCACTTAAGATATGGAAAGAGTTGGTTCGCTTCCTTCCAGGTTAAAAAATATCTACTTTTTTTTTAGAAGGCAGCACTAAACAAGATATTGCTGGAAATAAATATGCATAAAAAGTACAATTTCTTAAAATAAGTTCCTGCAATGAAGATTTTCAATTTTCTGTTTAATTCACAAAGACAGTGAATATACAGCCAGCCGGTGTTGGTATCAGGTGTAAGTATAGCTCTAAGGTATAAGTAGCTCTCAGATGCTCACAGTATGGGACCTGCCTCCACTCCCTACGATGCCCAATCACCGCTTACCCGGAAGGTAGGGAGTGGAGTCAGGTCCCATACTGTGGAGTGAGAATCCACCCCACACTTGCGTAGTTCTCCATCAGGTCCACATCTTTTTTGATTGGTGAGTAGGATAGGAGGGGAGGTATATAAGGAGCCAGGAACTCAGTAGGCATTATACCACTGCACTCGACAAAGAGCGGGAGACCGCTCGAAGCGGCGACTGTCCGTTTTGATTTATTGCCCAGCTGCAATGTAGACACACTCGCCTCCAAGTGTGCCCGACAGCGCTGTGAGCATCTGAGAGCTATTTATACCCGAGAGCTATACTTACACCTGATACCAACACCGGGTGATGGCTGGATATTCACTGTCATTGTGAATTAAACAGAAAATTGAAGATCTTCATTGCTGGTCGGCTACTTCATTAGATTTCAAGTCTGGAAGCCACTCAGACAAGACTGTGCAGGAAGGATCTATAGCAAGTGAGGTGTGCTGTTCAGGAAGTATATCTACTTAAAGTAAGTTCCATCCGCTAGTTATAATCTTCCTATAATGGCACAGATGATCCACCACTACACCCGATGTATACAGACTCACTAGATCAAAGGACCTATATGTAGGTCAGCAGATGCCTTGGAACACTAGGCTGTTCCCCACCGAAATGGCATAGACCAGTACCAGTATTCAAATATCCTCTTCACATCACCAGTTCAGCAATCCGTGCAGCATTACCTTGATGCAAAATTCTGCTAATAGTGTAAAACAGTACAACTTTTTATTAGCTTTAAATCCGATGTGCATTTACAATTTGCGTTGATTAAAAGATCACATGGAGTTTTAGGACGGCTCTCCCCCGTATGTTGGGCACTGGCTGATATAATAGGCAATCCACTCTGGTTGGCACGCTACGACCTCCGGTGCTCCATTTAAACCACCCTGCTCCATGTGTAGTCAGCTCTCGTTTCCGCATCCAGACCCGAACAACACTATAAGCTGTCTATGACTCATTTGTGCTTATTTATATAGTTTTCATAATCTAATGACTACATTTTATTCTTCTTTGTAGGATACAGAATTAGCCATTCGGAGGATAGCGAGATGGTAGAACTGGAACGTGATGAAAGATCCTCGGCTCAGCCGCTTGGCAACGACACTTCCTGCTTCTCAGATCAAAGGAACATCGCCGCAACCTTCTTCCCCAAACTGGCTGGCGATGAGGACATTAACGATGGTCATATTCGGGCTGCTTTAGATGCATTTTATGCACAAAGCTCCCAGACTGGAGACAATCCGTATTCCCGTCAACTTTCTGGGAAAATATCAGAGCTGAAGCAAAAGAACCATTTGTATGCCCTGCGCAGCTGTCAGATGGCCAAGGTTATTTTAGATTTGGAGGGAACAAAGATTTTAGAGAACCGTGCCACTGACGATCCATTTGCTTCCAACAGTAAAACAGAACCAGCTGCAAATTTAAAGCCAGTGCCAGGACTTTCCCAGGATGTAGTTACTTTTCTAACGAGCAGTAAAAACACGGAAGAGGACACCTAAGGGATAACTCTACCCAAAACAGATTTCTCCATTGGGACAGAATTGGAGAACTGGCCTTTTGTACCATCCAGGCTTTCCCCCAACCTTACTATGGTTATTAGCGGCTGAGCTTGGTTTTAAAAGAAAATTTTTTTTATGAAATAAAATGTATTCTTCTAATTGATCTATCAGTACTGTTCTTCCCTTGCTCATGATATGCATTGAAAGATGGCTAAAGACCTTCAGACTGTGGTTTATAATCTGCTATGGTAACAATGATAAGTAGGCAGAGGGCAGCTTTTATTGCCTATAAAGATAAAATCATTCTCTGAGGGTCCGTGCACACACCCAATTTTGACTGGACAGTTTTACCACATGCATCTATTATGAGGGCCACTGGATTTTGAATACTATGAACTGATATTCTACTAACTTCTATCACCATTTACCAATATTCTTCTATCACCTAAATCAGGCCTAGGCAAACTCCTTCAGCCCACGGCTGCTATGAAGCCGGTCAGCCAAGTAAGTAATTCACACTACCCTTCTACCATCGTCTCTTAACTACCTAACGCCAATGGGCGTGATCAAGGCGGCAGCCGCAGGACCTCCTAATGCCAATTGGCATCAATTCCTGGGGCGGGGATTTGCAGGAGATCATGTGCGCGTGTCTCCGCTCCGCCATCAGCCTCCCTGTGGCGATTGCCGCTAGGAGACTGTTAGACGGTGAAACCGATGTCCTTTATAGCCGTACAGCGCTGCGATCTATGGCAGCGCTGTACTGGGGACAGGCTAAAGCCTATGACAGACGATCATGCTGATTGGCTGGCAGGGGGAGGGAGGGAGATAAAATAAATAAATAAATAAAAAAACAAATAAATATTGATAAAAAGAAACAAACATTGGGGGCACGATCAGACCCCACCAACAGAAAGCTCTGTTGGTAGGGAGTTTAGGGGGGGAGGGGGGATCAATTGTGTTCTGAGTTGTGCGGCCCTGCAGCGAGGCCTTAAAGCTGCAATGGCCCATTTTGTAAAAAATGGTCTGGTCTGGGGGTTTAAGCCCATGGTCCTCAAGTGGTTAACATTACCCTCCCCCCACCTGAGACAGCTAATTTTGACACAGTGCCACGGTCAGGATTTGGGTGCCACCATAGGCCAAAATGTGTATTGCGGCCAGAGCGGTGCTCACTGACTAATTTGGGTCCAGCAATAGCCAGAACCCGAATTACGTGGCCACATACATATAGCTTTTAAAATAGGCATGATAATATCTAGAGTAGGGTGAGTCATCTTTAGGCTTCACCCTGCACCCAACCTTAGCCACACTGTTTTTGAATGTACAACCCCCCCCCCCCCCCCAGCACTGCTATTTCGGCACCCCCCCCCCCTACTAAAAGTAACTTACAACTGGGGTTCGACTACGGCATGGGGGGTGGGTTATGCAGCGGCCAAATTACCATGCGCCCAATGCCATGCGCCTATGGGGGAAGGCAGTCATAGATGAAGAATCCCTTTGGATGATCAGCCAGCATTCCAAAAATTTGGAGAAATCAATACAGGGGGACCTTTTGCACACTTGAGAAAATACAACCCTGTCAAAAAGATGCTTTTTATTATTATTATTGCTAATAGAGAATGCTACCAGAGACAGTGGAAAACTTGCATTACATAATTCAGGTCTGGTTTAAGGAAAGGTGAGACTGAAAAGTCTCTTAATATGGCTAGAAAGAAGCATGCACAGCAAATAAGCCGGCCTGTAAAATAATTTGTTAGTGCAGAAACCTCAAAAGCCGCTAAAGACAAACCTAGCGAGTGTAATATCCTGCGTTTAGCCAGAGCCGTACTCTGGTTGCCAATTAGAAGTCAGAGCCACTGGTTAGCTGCTTGTGATTTACTTGTTCCTTTTATCCTGTGTCACACAGTGTAATTTCCTTTGAGTTTTGCCCACTCTTTATTTCCGATACAATTACAGTGAGATCTTGGTGACATTCCATGCAGGCCTACAACAAAGGCCGGTCTATGGCAGCATTATTAAGGTGGAGGAATAGTTCTCCTGCTTGGCTATAACATGACTCAGCTGAGTGACAACAGATGGGACAACTCAGGTCTCCCTGAATGATTAATGGACCGGTTCCTGTTACTGTGTTCACCATTTCTGCTTTTTTTTTTATCGGCCATTTTTAGATGTGTGAATAAAACCTCTTTTACACAATCCCTCTGACACCTGGGGAAAATAGTGGTTTAAACCTGACTGTGATGTGACAAGTAGACATAAAAATAGTGACAGTAAAAACACTCAAAGGAATTGCTTTAATGCAGCACCAGAGCGGAGGTAGTTTAATGCATTTGTTAAAGATTGGCACATCTAATACGTTGGCAGTCAGCCTGCTGGAGTTCAGTTTAAATGACCTGCCAGGTATCTTCTGGGAAAGTCCTTTAAAGTGGATCCGAGATGAACTTTTACACATTGCATAATTGTGATCCTTTCCTATTATTTATAGAGCATTCCTCAAGCCAAATACATTTTTGTTTTAATATTCTAATTCCCTATAAACTAAACAAGCCACGCCCACAGGTTTTCAGAGAGCCAAGGCACTTTCAGACAGTAGCAAGGGCTCATGGGAGCTCAGTCTGGGCAGGAGGAGGGGTAGGTATTATTAGATAGAGATTTCAGAGGCAGAGGGGAGTAGGAGGGGGATTGGTTTTTTTTTTTTTTTTTTTTTTTTTGCTCAAGATGCAGATAAGCCTGCCTCTGTGTAATGTTTACAAACAACATGGCTGCTGTCATTGTATCACAGGAAAAAATAATCATATTCTATTAAAGCTGTTTGCAGCTAGGTTTGCTGTGTAAACCATCTAAACTTTAGATAAGATACATAGACAAGTTACTGGTTATAGTTAGTTTTTCATCTCGGATCCGCTTTAACCACTTAAAGCAATACTGTAGGGGGGTCAGGGGGAAATGAGTTGAACTTACCCAGGGCTTCTAATGTTCACCCGCAGACATCCTTTGCCCGCGCAGCTACTCATCGATGCTCCGGCCCCGCCTCCGGTTCACTTCTGGCATTTCAGACTCTAAAGTCTGAAAACCACTGCACCTGCGTTGCCGTGTCCTCGCTCCCGCTGATGTCACCAGGAGTGTACTGCACAGGCACAGACCATACTGAGCCTACGCAGTACACTACTGTGTGCAGTGGTTTTCAGACTTTAAAGTCTGAAATTCCAGAAGTGAACCGGAGGCGGGGCCGGAACATCGGTGAGTGGCTGCGTGGGCACAGGATGTCTGCGGGGGACCATTAGAAGCCCTGGGTAAGTTCAACTCCTTTTCCCCTGGCCCCCCTACAGTAATCCTTTAAGGACTGCAGTCTTAAAACCCCTTAAAGAGAACCCGAGGT
Organism: Hyperolius riggenbachi; assembly: GCF_040937935.1. Lineage (NCBI taxonomy): Eukaryota > Metazoa > Chordata > Amphibia > Anura > Hyperoliidae > Hyperolius > Hyperolius riggenbachi. Next base: position 432,911,724 of record NC_090649.1, read on the forward strand.
AGGGATCATAGAAAGAAATCTATACACAGAGGCTGGATCTGGCTATAGTGCCCAGCCTCTGTTGCTAGTTGAATCCCCGCTAAGTCCCCCCTGCGCTCCGCTCTTCCCCATAAATTACAGCCGCGCTGGCGACACGCAGCGTGTCGCAGCGGGCTGTATCTACCTCACTAGTGTCACTCACGGCGCTCCCACGCCTCCTGCAGAGCGCCGGTCCCCGCCCACGTCCCTTCCCTCTCCGCTGATTGGAGGGAAGGGACGTGGGCGGGGACCGGTGCTCTGCAGGAGGCGGGGGAGCGGCGTGAGTGACATTTGTAAGGTAAACAATGCCCGAGAGCGCGGCCGTAATTTATGGAGGAGAGCGGAGCGCAGGGGGCACTTAGGGGGGATTCAACTAACAACAGAGGCTGGGCACTATAGCCAGACCCAGCCTCTGTGTATAGATTTCTTTCTACGATCCCCACCTCGGGTTCTCTTTAAACTGGACCTAAACTAAAAATACAAGATTTCAGTAATAAAATCTATTTTCTAAATTATTATAATAAATAGAAGCCTTTTTTCAGCTACATGATGAGAAATATAAAATATTTTACATTTATTGGAGGAACCCCTCCCTTCCTTTCATATTGCCGGGACAGAATCCGGCAAAATGCTGGAGTAGGTGGTGTCTGGCAATGGAGGACTTGCTAATGGCTGCCACCTGTATAACCCTAGTTATGAAAAGAGAAGGGTGAATAGCATGCACTGAAATGCTCATATGCTTGAAGGAGTGTTTATTTATCTTTACATGTGTCAGAGTGGTGCAACTAAATATTTTGAATTAAGAAAATGTTTGGTTTGGGTCCGCTTTAAAGAGAACCAGAGACGAAGCACACTCATGTATTTTATTACATTTATCAGTGGGAACATGACAGTAAACACCTACCCTGCTTTTAATTTCATTCGTATCTGCTTAATTAGTCTATTATCAGCTGTGATGAGAATCCCCGACTGGCTCAGTCTAGGTTTGACCTGGAATCATTATAGCTGAGTGGAGTCTTCTGTGGAGTCTTTTCAAGCCCAAGCCTGCCACCTCCTGGCTCAGATTTCCTGCTTTGCATACTGAGAGCTGTAATGACATGGGAGGGGCTGCTGCTGCTGAGAGAATCTCTGAAACAGACACGTGTGGCTGCAATATGATCCCTGTGTGCTCTAGATAATGATGACTGCAGTTTCATTCCTATTCCTATGAGAGACACTTCCTACAGACAGCTGCACATCATACCAAAATCACACAGATGAAAGGCTGCAGCAGCCTAGTCTCATATAGCCTAGATAGCAGCCTAGTCTCATATAGCCTAGACAGCACATCCAGAACCACTCATAACCCGGAAGCAGAAGGGATATGAGCCGGTGGACATATTTGATTTTTCCTGGAGCAATAATGGATAAAAAACACTAAAAAAGGCACACCAGAGTGGTGAAATTATCAGGTAGAGCATTTATTCTTTACAAGCTATGGACTGATATGTTTATTTTGTGTGAAACGTTCATCTCTGGTTCCCTTTATGGACCAGACACTTTTTTTCCATTCAGACCACTGCAGCTTTAAAGGTTTATTGCTTGGTCATACAACCTACTATCTAAATAAATTTTTACCTCCTTTTCTTGTCACTAATACAGCTTTCTTTTGGTGCTATTTGATTGCTGCTGTGATTTTTAGTTTTTATTATATTCATCAACAAAGACATGAATTTTGTCAAAAAAAATGATTTTTTTTTTAACGTTCTGTACTGACATTTTTCAAATAAAGTAAAATTTCTATATACAGTTTTGTCTAAATTTATTGTGCTACATGTCTTTGATCAATAAATAGACACTTATTGGATTTTTTTTTTTGTTTGGGTAAAAGTTATAGCATTTACAAACTATGGTGCAAAAAGTGAATTTCCCCAGTTTGAAGCATCTCGGACTTTTCTGAGCACCTGTCATGTTTCATGAGGTGCTAGAATTTCAGGATAGCATAAATATCCCCAAATGACCCCATTTTGGAAAGAAGACATACCAAAGTATTCACTAAGAGGCATGGTGAGTTCATAGAAGATTTTATTTTTTGTCACAAGTTAGCGGAAAATGACACTTTGTGACAAAAAAATATTTTTTTCCATTTCTGCTAACTTGTGACAAAAAATAAATAAATAATAATAATCTGCCACGGACTCACCATGCCCCTCTCTGAATACTTTGGGGTGTCTACTTTCCAAAATGAGGTCATTTGTGGGGTGTTTTTACTGTCCTGGCATTTTGGGGGGTGCTAAATTGTAAGCACCTCTGTAAGGCCTAAAGGTGCTCATAGGACTTTGGACCCCTTAGCGCATCTAGGCTGCAAAAAAAGTGTCACACATGTGTTTTGGGGTGTATTTTTACACATGCCCATGCTGGGTGGGAGAAATATCTCTGTAAATGAGAATTATTTTTTTTTTACACACAATTGTCCATTTACAGAGCTATTTCTCCCACCCAGCATGGGTATGTGTAAAAATACACCCCAAAACACATTATACTACTTCTCCTGAGTACGGCGATACCACGTGTGACACTTTTTTGCAGCCTAGGTGCACTAAGGGGCCCAAAGTCCTATGAGTATCTAGGATTTCACAGGTCATTTTAAAGCATTTGATTTCTAGGCTACTCCTCACGGTTTAGAGCCCCTAAAATGCGAGGGCAGTATAGGAACCCCACAAGTGACCCCATTTTAGAAAGACAACACCCCAAGGTATTCTGTTAGTATGGTGAGTTCATAGAAGATTTTATTTTTTGTCACAAGTTAGCGGAAATTGATTTTTTATTGTTTTTTTTCTACAAAGTGCCATTTTCCACTAACTTGTGACAAAAAATAAAATCTTCTATGAACTCATTATATACCTAACAGAATACCTTGGGGTGTCTTCTTTCTAAAATGGGGTCACTTGTGGGGTTCCTATATTGCCCTGGTATTTTAGGGGCCCAAAACCGTGAGTAGTCTGGAAACCAAATGCCTCAAAATGACTGTTCAGGAGTATAAGCATCTGCAAATTTTGATGACAGGTGGTCTATGAGGGGCCGAATTTTGTGGAACTGTTCATAAGCAGGGTGGACTCTTAGATGACAGGTTGTATTGGCACTGAAGTGCAGGAAGCGCAGGTTCTCAAATCGTGACCTGGACATGGCAGCAGAGAACATAGGCATGTGATGTATTGGGTGCGTAGACCAATAAGACCGCAATACATTCTTTTTGACTAGACCCATGTTAAGGAGAAGACCCCAAAAAATGTTATGTTTGGAAACTTGGAGTGGTTTCCACCGAAAAGGCTGGGCATGGTAGCTTCTCGGATTGGCGGTTGCATATTGTGTGGCATAACGGTTGGTCTCCGCCACAATTAAGTCGTAGAGATCCACGGTGCAAAACAGAGGAAAAAGTCTAGGGCCGATCCTAGATTATCTGCCTCCACCCAGACTCAAGACTGGGCGGTGAAAGGGGGCAGTACAGGTGCGGCGGAACCAGGAGATTGCCAATTAGGATTTGCCACCACCTCTGGGAGACTATGGGTAGTATGGGCCCGTTTTGCTGGTGGCTGCGACTCGGGTCTTAATGCACATGCCTCCGAACCAGTTTCTACTACCATGCTGGGGCTCGCCACTTCACCAGGGTCTACAATAGTACTGGTGCTAGGTCCAGGAGATGCTACGCTGCTGGTGCATGCCTCACCAAGAAAACTCAGATCAGCGCTAGCCCCACTCTGCTGCCCTGGGGTCTGATCATGCGCCACCTGCGGTCCAGTGACATGGGGTGTGGTACGCCTGGCTCTAGCCGGGACCTCAACCTTGTCATTGCTATCGGTCAGAGAGCCACTGCTGTTCATCAGTTCATATTATGACCCGGATGATTCGTCGGCTGAGGCTTCCCAGTCGCACTCACCCCACTGGGCCAGAATCTCGGCGGCCTCTTCAGCGGAATACCCCTTTTTTGCCATGGTGGACTGCTAAATTTAGGGGGTATTCCTCTGAGACTACCCAGGAAAAAAAGAGCACCTACCTAACAAAAGGGAGTACTTGTGAAGTAGAAAGCTGTGGTCACTGAGTTTTGATTAAAAAAAAACAAAAAACTGATCTTTACAGCACGACAGTTATTGTACAGTGTTTTTTGCAGTGATCAGAAAAAAAAATTCTGTCACTGCGGTGGGGCGGGTGAGCTTTTGGCCGGGTGATCAGAAGCCCGCAGGGGGCAGATTAGGGCCTGATCTGATGGGTAGGAGTGCTAGGGGGTGACAGGAGGTGATTGATGGGTGTCTCAGGGGGTGATTAGAGGGGAGAATAGATGTAATCAATGCACTGGGGAGGTGATCGGAAGGGGATCTGAGGGTTTGGCCGAGTGATCAGGAGCCCACACGGGGCAAATTAGGGCCTGATCTGATTGGTAGGTGTGCTAGGGGGTGACAGGAGGTGATTGATGGGTGTCTCAGGGTGTGATTAGAGGGGGGAATAGATGCAATCAATGCACTGGGGAGGTGATCGGGAGGGGGGGGGGGGGTCTGAGGGTGATCTGAGGGTGTGGGCAGGTGTTTGGGTGCCCGCAAGGGGCAGATTAGGGTCTGATCTGATGGGTAGCAGTGACAGGGGGTTATTGATGGGTGATCAGTGGGTGATTAGAGGGGAGAACAGATGTAAACAATGCACTTGGGAGGTGATCTGAGGTCGGGTCTGCGGGCGATCTGAGGGTGTGGGCGGGTGATCAGGTGCCCCTCCATGCAAGGTTGACCCGATGTATAGTAGCAACTGTAAATGTAAAACAGAGGCGCCAATCAGATTAAAACAAGGTTAAAACTAATAAAAATAGGGGACGTAACACTTGCCTTCCATCAATACGAGATTTATCAGCAAACATCTTAAATGTTATGCTCCAAAAATGTAATGCGTTTCGCAGGACCAGGCCCACTTCTTCAGGCAATAAAGCAGGAGCAGTTGACTAAGAATCAGGGTGAGCGTGCACCCCTAAAATATTTGCAACTCATTAACCACCACCACTACTTATTATATGGATTTTTAAAGATAAAATTAAGGCACTTCTGCGCTTTAGCGTGGCATAAATGAAGAAACTGCAACTTTCCAGTCAGCATTTTTTTAAATTTAAAAAATAAGAAAAGAGATCTTTTTGTGTCTTTCCATGTTACATTGCTAAACCTGCAGGCTTTCAGTCTGGGTTTTAGGTCCCGTTTAAATCCCAGTTTAGAAAAATGTAAACGGTTTAACTATTAAAAGGAGTGGAAATACAGTCTCGGACTGCTTTCACAGGCAGGATGAAACCAGCAGTCTTGAATTCATTACTGCTAGTTTTGCTTTGATATTGAAATCCTTAAGAACTTATAAATAGCACATTGCCTATCTTAAGAGTTGCTGTAAGGGAAAAAAATGATATTTTTAATCAGCATCCTGTTCTGGTTGGGGTTGCTTCATGATTGTTTGTATTAGGACTAGCAGAGTACTACTACCTGGCATGATTTTTTTTAGTACAAAGTGTAACCTGTAAAATATAGAAAAAAAATTATCAATTCTGTTTTCATCAATCCATATTCGGTAAGGGCAATTCTCCTCCCTAAACAAACTATTAAGGCCCATTCACACTTGAGCGTTTTGCTGGCGATTTTGGCAAAACGCTCATACGCTATCGCTTTTCAAAGCGCTAGTGAAATAAGTCTATGGGCCCGTTCTTAATTGGACGGTTTGTGCTAATCGGCACAAATCGCCCAAAAACGTGAAGCGCAAACGTGTAGCCTGCACCATTTTCAGGCGATTTCCTGACAATCGCATTTCAGTGCTATAGAAGCTCTAAACGCGATCGCGGAAAAATCGCTGCAGTGTTCAGTGATTTTTTCCGCTGAAAAATCACTCCTGCAAAACGCCGGCTGTAATGGTCGGCGTTTTGCAAACGCAAGTGTGAATGGGCCCTTAAGTCTAAGGCTTTAGATACACTATAAGCACTTTTCTAAGTGCTTTTTGGCCATTACAGCTTTCTGAGAGCTTTTTAAAAAATACTCCCATTGACTTGCATTAACCACTTCCCCTCCCCGGGTCAAGTAACTTAAGTCCCTGAAGTTTCCCATATCTTCTCGCAAAGACGTAGCTACTATATCCCTTGCTTCCGTGCGCTCCCGCGTTCGTTACCACCGCTGATCACTAGACGGAAGATCAATGAATGGGAACACAGTTCCCATTCATTGATTTAAGTCCCTGTGTGAATTACTGCCACCATCAATGAGATGGCACCGTCATTCACAAAAGCCAATACACATCCACGCACTACTTCCTGTTTGCGTAGTATCACTACGCATAGGAAAGTTATGTGCGGGGACATGTTGGGGCTAAACAGTAAAATTATATCTACAAACATTTTTTATTAAAATTCATTTTTTTACATTTAAAATTAACCCCTTACCTCCCACACTCCCCAATAGTTACCCCCAAAAAATGTTTGTAAAAAAAATAAATAAAAATATGCAATTAAAAAAAATACATAATTACCTTAGGGATTGAACTTTTTTAATATGTATGTCAAGAAGGTATATTACTGTTACTTTTTAAATTATGGGCTTATAATACGGTAATAAGTCACAGAAGCAAAACAAAAAAAAAATGCACCTTTATTTCCAAATAAAATATTGGCGCCATACATTGTACAAGAGAAATATTTTAAACGTTGCAACAACCGGGACAAATGGGCAAACAAAATGTGTGGATTTTAATTACGGTAGCATGTATTATTTTAAAACTATAATGGCCAAAAACTGATAAATAATGATTTTTTTTTCTTATTTTACCTGTTAAAACGCAGTTAGAATAAAGTAATTCTTAGCAAAAAGTACCCCCAAAGAAAGCCTAATTGGTGGCGGAAAAATAATACATGCTACCGTAATTAAAATCCACACATTTTGTTTGCCCATTTGTCCCGGTTGTTGCAACGTTTAAAATCTTTAAATCAAGATATAGATTGTTTCATTGTGATAAGTAGCAATAGTTATAGGCGAATGAATGGAAGGAGCACTGACAGGTGAAAATTGCTCTGGTTTTTTAAGGGGAAAAACCCTTGGAGGTGAAGTAGTTAAAATCGCAGTAAAATCGTGATTGTGATAAAATTGCATGATATTACAACAATTTTAGGCCTCTTCCACACTACATGTGATTCTGTTTATTTTATATGATCCGATTTTTGGTTCTGATTTTTTTTTTTTAAAAAGTACTGCATGCTGCTACGTTGTTGCTGCTCAGAATAAAAAATCGTATCATATAAAAAAATCGGAATCGCATGTAGTGTGCAAGAGGCCTAAATGTAAGTCAATAGGAGCATTTTTAAAAAAGCTCTCAAATCTCTGGTGGCTAAAAAAAGTGCTTATAGTAGGGTATGTCTGAGCCATCAGTCGCTTTTTACAAAATGCTCCCATTGACTAAAATTGCAATTGCAGTAAAATCGTGCAATTTTACTGCAATCACGATTTTACCGCAATGTTGTAGTGATTTTGATCTTAATGTAAGTCATTGGAAACGTTTTCTAAAAAGCTCTCAGGCCTGGAACCCACTAGGAGCGTTTTTCTGAGTGCTTTGTGATTTGAAAAGCTTTTGCTAATGTAATGCTATGGGTGTGAGCCCTCAGAAAGCGCTGATGGCTAAAAAGCAGTCAGAAAAGCGCTTATAGTGTGTCTGAGCCCTAAAAGCCAGTAAGTGGTTTATTATTTGTGATTACTGAAATACATTTCAGTTAACAATAATTCCTTTAGCACAGTGTATAGTTTATATTTTGGAGCAGTGTATAGTTTATTATTTCATAAAAAAAAATAGGCAGCATGGTGGCGTAGTGGTTAGCGATCTCGCCTTGCAGTGCTGGGTTCCCAGTTCAAATCCCAGCCAAGGCACTATCTGCATGGAATTTGTATGTATGTGTGGGTTTCCTCTGGGCACACTGGTTTCCTTCCACATCCCACATAAGTTAATTGGCTTCTTCCTAAATTGGTCCTAGACTACGATACATACATTCACATATGACTATGGTAGGGATTAGACTGTGAGCCCCTCTGAGGGACAGTTAGTGACAAGACCATATCCTCTGTACAGCGCTGCGGAAAATGTCAGCGCTATATAAATACTAAATAATAATACATGTATATTACAAAATAAAATTAAAAACCGGACTTATTCAATTGTAATTATGACTAGTGTCAAGATAGGCATACGCTAATATATTTAATTAATTTAGGCCTCTTTCACAGTGTGACGTTAAAGTTGCACTTTACAAAATGTTCCAACGCAGACTAACGCACAGCAATGCTAATTCTGTGCGACATTCACAGTGCACACGTTGCGTTTGTGTGTAACGTGTAGCGTTATTAGAAAGTACTGCATGCAGTGCGTTATACACGTTATTAGCTGCGTTGGACAGTTTGCACATGCTCAGTAATGACTTGGAATCATCATTTTCATTGCCTGTATGCTCTACTGTATGCGACGATAACGGGGAATTAAGTTGCGTTGCGACTTTTGGGGCGTTGCGATGTAATTTGCGTTGCGACTTTAACGTCGCATCAAACCGCAACTTCCTACTGTGAAAGAGGCTTCAAGGTTAGATTTTGTGCATGGTCAATCAGTTAATCATTCTTGAGAAAGACAAAGCAAAAGGAAGATGCGAGTCATTTTTTTTTTAAACATTTGTTAAAATGTTTGCGTGGTTTTACACCTAATTTTTGCATTGCGGTGGGGATGCGATGCTGCTGCTGCGTTCCACCACCATGCGAAAAATGACAAACTTATGACCCTGTGCAAGAATTCGCCGACTGGGTTATATACATAGCACCGCCCCCACTCAGTGACATACGCCATGCTGGGCAGGAATACGTCACTGGGATTCCCGTTGGTCTGCGCTCCATCGTTTACACTACGTGCGCCGCCCATAGACTTCCATTACCCCAAGCACTGTGCCAGCAGTTCTGGATGCCAGCCTGGCTTCAGGGGCATAAAGAGATGGTTTGCATATTCAGGAGTGATGCATCATAGGAAACCACAGTGTGTTGCTCACTTAAAGCTGAATTATTATAAATCAAAGTTAGAGGATCAAAATAACACACAGGCAAGTAGATGACAACCTTCATATACCTCTGCTATGTCCAGAGACGTATATATTGGGGTGAAGTCCTGCAGTTGTAACAGTGCTCAGGCTGTAGAGGGCTCCAGCCAGGGGCGTAGCAATAGGGGTTGCAGAGGTTGCGACCGCATCGGGGCCCTTGGGCCAGAGGGACCCCAAAGGGCCCTCCCTCAACTACAGTTTTATCTCTCTATTGGTCCTGTGCTCATAATAATCACTTCTATAGATTCTTTGAATAGTGGTAATCACTAACAAACAGCCCCCCATCCCCTTCTTGCACCTCTGACACTGTAGTTGCCATTGGCAGGTTTTGGTGCGTCGTATCAATTGTTATGTATGGAGTGCTTGGGGGGGGGGGGGGGGGGCCATTGTAAAACTTGCATCGGGGCCCACAGCTCCTTAGCTACGCCACTGGTTCCAGCTACTTTACATCTCTAGCAGGTGTTGTTGCTATGGGAGGTGATTGTAGTAGCCACACTTGTTATATGACTGATGGTCCCACAGGCTATGGGAGTCACCACAGGTAGGGAAGGAAGTGGCTGTTGGGACAACAAAGATTAGGTTATGAGCCTCATGACTTGCAGGTACAAAGTAACCTGCACTAGGGGTGGTCAATGAGATGCAAACAATTTTGAGTTGATGCAGCATTATGCAGATTTTGTATGCAAATGTTTGCAGTTTTAAAATGAACCAATCAAATCCTGCTAAGTTAAAATGTGATTGGTCCATTTTCAAGCTGCATAAGTTTGCAAATACAATTTGCATAATCCTGCATCAACTGCAAATTATTTGCACCTGATTGATCATCACAAACCTGCACTTGAAATGTAGGTTTCTCTCTTTAAGGCTTCTTTTCCACAGACTGTTGAATGATAGGCAGTAAAATGCCTCTCAAACTCTCACAACTGCTCACTGCTGCCTAGTAACTGCTCACTACTGCCTGGCAACTGCTCATTGTTGCCTGGCAACTGCTTGCTGAGCCCACAGTTCAACAGTCCATGGAAAACAGGCCTCAGGCCTCCTTTCCATGAACTGTTGAGCTGTGTGCTCAGCAAGCAGTTACCAGGCAGCAGTAAGCAGTTATCATGCAGCAACAAGCAGTTACTAGGCAGCATTGAGCAGTTGAGAGAGTTTGAGAGGCATTTCACTGCCTATCAGCGGTCCGTGGAAAGGAGGCCTCAAAAGATTTTGTCATAATCTCTTTTTCTAATTTTGTGTTTTTTAAAATGCGCTGATTGTCATCCAGGTGAGGGCAGTAATTATCCCTCTACATCTGGAACATTTTGTTTTCCATACGGCCCCACCTATAATCTCATCTCATCAGCGCTTCTGCAGTTTGTACAGACAGATAGTGAACTAGCCTAGAGCTGGATGTCTTCTGCTGGTCTCAATCACATTGGCTCATTTTGTAGCAGTCTAGGGAAAAAAAAGGAAATTGTTGGATTTATGTTGCAATAGAGACACGTACATTCTCCCTGCAGTGAGTTCTGCTGCCTCTAATTGATCCTGAGTACTTCAATTTTCTGGTGAAACGCAGAAGAAACTTAGTTAGAAATAAGCATGCTTCCTTGAGGGCACAAAATGTGGTTACCAGCAGCCCGACAATCTGCCAGGAGCAGGTAGCCATAACATAGTTACGCTTAATTGCTTTTCAGCCTCCACCAAATAGTCATGTAAAACTTCTGATAGGAATCGCAATGTGTCCTGCAAAGCTTGCTCTGATAGTTCTTCATGAAAATGAAGGCAATATAGTTAAAAGGCGCTAACCTTTCCAAGCAATGCTGTGCTCGGTTTACCAGGGGAGATGCGATCTGTGGTGGAGCCTCATAGCAAAATCTTTATAGGGCCTGAACTTAGAACTTCCTCTCTGCTTTAAAAGATAAGCAACAGCATAATAACCTTTAATGAAAATCATTTTTGTTACGGCTGATACAAATCCTGCTATAAATCTGCAGCGTATTTACTTCCTGCTTTCATGGAAGCAGACATAGGGTTCACATCCTGTGTGTGTAGCTGCTCTGCCCAGGCAGCCCCCTGCCACAGCTGAGAGATCAAATTACAGTTGTGATTAGTCATAAATGAGGGGGAATTACTCAGGCTTACTATCTAAATAGTGGGGTGCACTTCTCTCGGTTTTCCTTCTGTCCTGTGCAGGAGTTCAGGTCCACTTTATGCGCAGGAAAGCTCAAAGCCCCAGCAGAGCCAAGCTGTTCTGTAACAGTCACAAGCCCCATATAATACAATATTGTCCTCACACCGCCAGATTAATACTTTGTTTAGACTAAGTATCTAGTATTCCCCTCCAATGAATAGCATATTCCGATATCTAAATTTCCATGTGTAACCCTTATTTTGCAGCAGTTTCCTTATAAGTCCACCAGAATCCCCTATTCCATGTGAAAAAAAGTCTTTACCCAATGTGCAGTGACCTCCTGTACTCTGTACAGCATCCTTGGTGAGACACAGAGGGCCACATGCAATTCACTTTTTCTCCTGAGTTTTCACCTAGGTTATATTCTCACACCTTGTAAAATAAACACCCTTTTAAAGAGAGTCTGAAGCGAGTATAAATCTCGCTTCAGACCTCATAGATAGTGTTGGGCGAACACCTAGATGTTCGGGTTCGCGAACGTTCGCCGAACATCGCCGCGATGTTCGGGTGTTCGCGCCGAACTCCGAACATAATGGAAGTCAATGGGGACCCGAACTTTTGTGCTTTGTAAAGCCTCCTTACATGCTACATACCCCAAATTAGCAGGGTATGTGCACCTTGGGAGTGGGTACAAGAGGAAAAAAAATATTTGAAAAAGAGCTTATAGTTTTTGAGAAAATTGATTGTAAAGTTTCAAAGGAAAAACTGTCTTTTAAATGTGGAAAATGTCATGTTTCTTTGCACAGGTAACATGCTTTTTGTCGCCATGCAGTCATAAATGTAATACATATAAGAGGTTCCAGGAAAAGGGACCGGTAACGCTAACCCAGCAGCAGCAGCACACGTGATGGAACAGGAGCAGGCGCAGGAGGAGAAGGCCATGCTTTTTGAGACACAACAACCCAGGCCTTGCATGAGGACAAGAAGCGTGCGGATAGCATGCTTTTTACCGCCATGCAGTCATAAATGTAATAAAGATAAGAGGTTCAATAAACAGGGACCGGGCGTCAACGCTAACCCAGCAGCAGCAGACGTGATGGAACAGGAGGAGGCGCAGGAGGAGAAGGCCACGCTTTCAGGTGCAACTCAGGCCTTGCATGAGGACAAAAAAATGTGTGCGCAAAGCAATGCAATGAGTAGTTTTCAGGACACAATGGGCTATTCGGAGGAGCTATTCCCACCCCCACAATCTTCTACCTGTGAAAGGTCAATGGAACAGCCACAAATGTTGTGCCCGGATTCACAACCTTTTTCTGTGGAAAATGCACCTCGCACTGAAATGCAAGGCGAGGCCGAGGATGAACATGACATCAACAACTCAACATGACGCAAAATGGGGGCGGAACAGAAAGCTGCTTTCAATGTTTTGAAGGCCTTAATTGCCTCCGGTGGCCAGTTAGATGCATCATTCATCACACCCAAATCCCAGAGCAATGTGTCCAGGAATTTGAATCGCAGGAGGTGTACCGAGATCATCTGGACAAGTGACCAAGTGACAAAGTGACCAGTGACAAAGTGACAAAATGACAAAGTGACAAAATGACAAAGTGACAAAGTGACAAAGTGACAAAGTGACCAGTGACAAAGTGACAACTGAGAGGTTGTTCTGGGGAGCTCCACTGCACTCAGTCGCATATGAGGAGAGGTCTCGTCGGGACTGCTGATCCTCCTCAGCTTGCTCAAAGCCTTGAGGGTTCCTGAAGATCCTCTGCTTGGAGTTCGCCGGGGTTCAGCTTGGTGTCGGGGTCGGCGGCGTCCTCCTCACTCCAACGTGGCAGATCTTCTGTTGAAGGAAAAAAAAAAAAACATTGTTAAAAGTCTAGTACCGCTTCTGAAGGACTCACCAAGAGATGCAGGAGCTAGTGTTGGGCGAACAGTGTTCGCCACTGTTCGGGTTCTGCAGAACATCACCCTGTTCGGGTGATGTTCGAGTTCGGCCGAACACCTGACGGTGCTCGGCCAAACCGTTCGGCCACATGGCCGAACTAAGAGCGCATGGCCGAACGTTCCCCGAACGTTCGGCTAGCGCTGTGATTGGCCGAACGGGTCACGTGGTTCGGACCCGAACGCGCTCTGATTGGCCGAACGGTCACGTGGTTCGGGTAAATAAATACCCGAACCACGTCATATCTCCGCCATTTGTCTGTGGGTTTAGCTTTGGGTAGGCAGGCAGGGTAGTTCGCGCTCCAGCCACGCTAGCCAGGGTCCCCCCCAGTCATTGTGTGTCACTGCTGGGAACAGTAGTACACCGCTCGTTCAGCCACACTATATAGCATTCTGTGTACTGTTCTGTGTCTGCTGGGAATAGTGGTACACCGCTCGTTCAGCCACACTATATAGCATTCTGTGTACTGTTCTGTGTCTGCTGGGAACAGTAGTACACCGCTCGTTCAGCCACACTATATAGCATTCTGTGTACTGTTCTGTGTCTGCTGGGAACAGTAGTACACCGCTCGTTCAGCCACACTATATAGCATTCTGTGTACTGTTCTGTGTCTGCTGGGAACAGTAGTACACCGCTCGTTCAGCCACACTATATAGCATTCTGTGTACTGTTCTGTGTCTGCTGGGGATAGTGGTACACCGCTCGTTCAGCCACACTATATAGCATTCTGTGTACTGTTCTGTGTCTGCTGGGAACAGTAGTACACCGCTCTTTCAGCCACACTATATAGCATTCTGTGTACTGTTCTGTGTCTGCTGGGAACAGTAGTACACCGCTCGTTCAGCCACACTATATAGCATTCTGTGTACTGTTCTGTGTCTGCTGGGAACAGTAGTACACCGCTCGTTCAGCCACACTATATAGCATTCTGTGTACTGTTCTGTGTCTGCTGGGAACAGTAGTACACCGCTCGTTCAGCCACACTATATAGCATTCTGTGTACTGTTCTGTGTCTGCTGGGAATAGTGGTACACCGCTCGTTCAGCCACACTATATAGCATTCTGTGTACTGTTCTGTGTCTGCTGGGAATAGTGGTACAACGCTCGTTCAGCCACACTATATAGCATTCTGTGTACTGTTCTGTGTCTGCTGGGAATAGTGGTACACCGCTCGCTCAGCCACACTATATAGCATTCTGTGTACTGTTCTGTGTCTGCTGGGAACAGTAGTACACCGCTCGTTCAGCCACACTATATAGCATTCTGTGTACTGTTCTGTGTCTGCTGGGAACAGTAGTACACCGCTCGTTCAGCCACACTATATAGCATTCTGTGTACTGTTCTGTGTCTGCTGGGAATAGTGGTACACCGCTCGTTCAGCCACACTATATAGCATTCTGTGTACTGTTCTGTGTCTGCTGGGAATAGTGGTACACCGCTCACCCGCCACTGTATAGCATTGTGCTCTGTGTCGCTGCTGGGAATAGTGGTACACCGCTCACCCGTCACTGTATAGCATTGTGCTCTGTGTCGCTGCTGGGAATAGTGGTACTGTATAGCATTTCTGTACTGCCACTGTACTGCTGCCAGTCAGCGTGTACTGTAAGGATAAGTGAAATGAGGAAGAAATCCGGTGAAAGAGGGAGGGGCAAGGGAAGAGGTGTTTCCCCTGACGGTTCACGTACAGGCCACAGGGGAGCACCCAAGAAAACCCACTCAATACCGCCCATGTTGTCCAGGACAACAACCCTCACAAATCCAAAAGAACAGGACCAGATAATTACTTGGATGACCTCTCAAGCGTCCAGCAGTGGGTTAAGCAGCACCAGCACATCACGCACGAGGTCCGAGTCCTCAGCCAGTTACAAGGAGCCAGTGGGCACAAAGCTGACACAACCGGCAGCGACACCACGCACACAACTGCCAGATAACCAGTCCGATGAATTACCTCAGGACACAATGGGGTATTCGCAGGAGCTATTCCCAGCCCAACAAACTTCCACCTTTCAAAGGTCAATGGAGGAACAGCCAGAAATGTTGTGCCTGGATTCACAACCGTTAACTGTGGGAAATGCACCGCGCACTGAAATACAAGGCGAGTCCGAAGAGGACTCGGAAACCCAAATCCCAGAGCAATTTGGGCAGGAGGGGTTGCAATTGCAGGAGGTCGGCCGACAAGATCTGGAAGACGACGTTGGAGTGTGCTGCGCAGAGGTTGTTGTGGGGAGCTCTACTCCACGGCGGCGGCCCACAATGACATATGACGAGTTTGAGGAGATGGAAGAGGAGGGTATGGACAATGTGGACAGAGACCCAGATTTTGTTTGTGAACGAGAACATCGCCGTCGTAGCAGCAGCACAGATGAGTCTGTTGAAGAACCCACTGCTGCACGAGCTCGCCTTGTGCCACAAGGTAGGCGGCGCGCAATTTCAGGCACCACAAGCGTGGAAGTTCAAGTGAGAGGCAAAAGAGGAGCAAACAGAAATCGCCAGCAAGGAGGCAGGTGCTCCAAAGTCTGGGCTTTCTTTGAAGACTGCACTGAGGATGTTACCATGGCGATTTGCAAGGTGTGCAAGACCCGCCTGAGCAGGGGGAAAAGTATTAACAACCTCTCCACCACCAGCATGAGCCGTCACATGCTATCCAAACATCCCACTCTTTGGGCAAACGCGTCAGGACAGGGTACCAGAAACAACACTGCCTCCCTTGGGTTCACCAGACCCGCCTCAGCAGCAGCAGTAGCCCAGCCATTGCGTGGTTCACAACATTCACAAACATCAGACGACGCTGACACTGTCACTTTCCGGAGTAGTGCTCTTGAGGTCTCCCAGTGTTCTTCAAACACAACAACCAACAGCCCTTCCGTGTGCAGCGCTACGGTTCAGTTGTCTGTGTCGGAGATGTTTGAGCGCAAGAGGAAATTGCCAGCAAATGACCCCCGGGCCGTGGCAGTAACAGCCAGCATAGCCAAGCTTCTGGCCTGCGAAATGCTGCCATATCGATTGGTGGAGACAAACAGCTTCAAGGGCATGATGTCAGTGGCCATCCCACGTTACGTGGTTCCCAGCCGCTACCACTTTGCACGCTCTGCAGTGCCTGAGTTGCATGAGCACGTGGTCAGCAAAATAACCCGAAGCTTGAAGAATGCCGTTGCCTGCAAGGTTCACCTCACCACTGACACCTGGACGAGTGCGTTCGGCCAGGGTCGATACATCTCCCTTACCGCGCACTGGGTGAACCTTGTGGAGCCTGGCAGCGATTCCTCACCTGCTACGGCACGGGTGTTGCCCACGCCACAAACAGCTGCACCGCCGTCCCTCCCACTGGATAACAGCAGCACCTACCTCTCTGACTCCTTCTCCTCCAACGCATCTCAAAGCTGTACCTCATCCGGAAACGCTAACCCAGCAGCAGTAGGATCGTGGAAGCAGTGCAGCACAGCTGTTGGCATGCGTCAGCAAGCGTTGCTGAAGCTAATCTGCCTTGGGGATAAGCAGCACACAGGGGAGGAAATTTGGAAGGGAATAAAGGAACAGACGGATTTGTGGCTGGCACCGCTGGACCTGAAACCGGGCATGGTTGTGTGTGATAATGGGAGTAATCTCATTCGCGCTTTAAGGTTGGCTAAGCTGACACACATCCCTTGCCTGGCGCACGTGATGAACCTAGTAGTTCAGCGGTTCCTGAGGACATACCAGGCGTGGCCGATCTTCTGTTGAAGGTGCGTCGAGTGGCCAAACATTGTAGAACTTCCAGTACTGCTTCGGGGGCACTCGCCAAGATGCAGGAGCGCTTCAATCTCCCCCACCATCGCTTGCTGTGTGATGTCCCTACGCGCTGGAATTCTACGCTGCACATGCTAGCCCGCTTTTGCGAGCAGAAGAGTGCAGTGGTCCAGTACATGACGGCGCAGTACCGAGGCGCATCCGGCCAGCTGCCAAGCTTCTGTGGATCCGATTGGGCCAACATGTTGGACCTCTGCCAAGTCCTCCAAAATTTTGAGCAATCCACGTTGCTTGTGAGCAGTGACAACTCTTCAGTCAGCATTACCATACCACTGCTGTGTTTACTGAAGAGGTCGATGTTAAAAATCAAGGAAACAGCTGTCATGATGCAACTGGGGGAATCTGAAGGAGAAAACGATCAGCGTGATGGTACCAACATCAGGCCATCCGCCTCAGGGAACGCTGGCCCCAGCAGCTATGACGAAGAAGAGGAGGAGGAACAGCTGGAGTTGGAGCAGGAATTTCATGCCACCACTGACGAGGGCCAGAGCGGTGCACGTTGGACTTCCACAATTCAACGCGAATGGTCAGCAGAAGCAGACCAGGAGGAAGGTGACGACTATGATGCATCACAACAACTATCACAACGCTCACAAGAGGATGATGAGGATTCTGGTAGGACTCTGGCACACATGGCTCAATTCATGCTAGACTGCATTGAACGTGACCCACGCATTGTGCGCATTCTGGACAACACCAATTACTGGGTTTATACCCTTCTGGATCCACGGTACAAACACAATGTTCCAAAACTGCTTGAAGAAAGAGTCAGACAGGTCAAAATGGAAGAATACCAGCAGGCCCTTGTGGAGACTTTAGAGAGGAGATTGACATCCTCCCCCTCCTCTAGCCAGTTGTACGCAGACAGACTGACTTCCGCAAACCCAGGACGACCAGGAGGGCAGCAAACAACGCAAGCCGCAGCTAGTACCCAAAAGGGAATGGTATCGGCAGTGTCCTTGGAGTGGGAAAATTTTCTGACACCCATGCAGCAGCAGCCCACAGAACAGCAAGCGTGCAGATCCACCTCCAACACCGATCGCCTGGAGAAGATGGTCAAGGACTACATGTCAGATGACGTAGCTGTGTCTAACAATCCATCTGCACCCTTCAACTATTGGGTATCGAAGCTAGACACCTGGCACGAACTGGCAATGTACGCAATAGAGGTGCTGGCTTGCCCGGCAGCCAGCGTTATGTCGGAACGCTGTTTCAGTGCTGCCGGAGGCATCGTCACAGATCGGCGTATCCGCCTCTCCACAGAAAATGCAGACCGTCTGACTCAAATTAAAATGAATCAATCCTGGATTGGAAACGACTACGCAACACTCCAGGACCCCAACCAAGTAACATGACCAATGAACATCTGGGATGGTTTAGCGTTTCCGGTCCCTGTTTATTGAACCTCTCATCTGTATTACACTTATGACTGCATGGCGGCAAAAAGCATTGCTATATCCGCACGCTTTTTGTCCTCATGCAAGGCCTGTGTTGTTGTGTCTCAAAAAGCTTGGCCTTCTCCTCCTGCGCCTGCTCCTAGTCCTGTTCCATCACGTCTGCTGCTGCTGGGTTAGCATTTCCAGTCCCTGTTTATTGAACCTCTCATCTGTATTACATTTATGACTGCATGGCGGCAAAAAGCATTGCTATATCCGCACGCTTTTTGTCCTCATGCAAGGCCTGGGTTGCGTCTCAAAAAGCGTGGCCTTCTCCTCCTGCGCCTGCTCCTGTTCCATCACGTCTGCTGCTGCTGCTGGGTTAGCGTTGCCGCTCCCTGTTTATGGAACCTCTTATCTTTATTACATTTATGACTGCATGGCGGTACAAAGCATGCTATCCGCACGCTTCTTGCCCTCATGCAAGGCCTGGGTTGTTGTGTCTCACAAAGCGTGGCCTTCTCCTCCTGCACCTGCTCCTGTTCCATCACGTCTGCTGCTGCTGCTGCTGCTGCTGGGTTAGCGTTGCCGGTCCCTGTTTATGGAACCTCTTATCTTTATTACATTTATGACTGCATGGCGGTACAAAGCATGCTATCCGCACGCTTCTTGCCCTCATGCAAGGCCGGGGTTGTTGTGTCTCACAAAGCGTGGCCTTCTCCTCCTGCGCCTCCTCCTGTTCCATCACGTGTGCTGCTGCTGGGTTAGCGTTACCGGTCCCTTTTCCTGGAACCTCTTATATGTATTACATTTATGACTGCATGCCGACAAAAAACATGTTACCTGTGCAAAGAAAACAGACATTTCCCGCATTTAAAAGACAGTTTTCCCTTTGAAACTTTAAAATCGATTTTCTCAAAAACTATAAGCTCTTTTTGCAAATTTTTTTTTTCCTCTTGTACCCACTCCCAAGGTGCACATACCCTGTAAATTTGGGGTATGTAGCATGTAAGGAGGCTTTACAAACCACAAAAGTTCGGGTCCCCATTGACTTCCATTATGTTCGGAGTTCGGGTCGAACACCCGAACATCGCGGCCATGTTCGGCCTGTTCGGCCCGAACCCGAACATCTAGATGTTCGCCCAACACTAGCAGGAGCGCTTCAATCTAGCGCACCATCGCTCGCTGGGTGATGTCCCTCCCTACGCGCTGGAATTCTACGCTGCACATGCTAGCACGCTTTTGCGCAGTGCCGAGGCGCATTCCAGCAGCTAGCTACCAAGCTTCTGTGGATCTGATTGGGCCACCATGTTGGATCTCTGCCAAGTCCTCCAAAATTTTGAGCAATCCACGTTGCGTGACTGAGCAGTGACAACTCTACAGTCAGCATTACAATACCACTGCTGTGTTTACTGAAGAAATCAATGTTGAAGATGGAAAACCGCTGGCATGATGCAAGTGGGGGATTCTGAAGATGAAAACGATCAGCGTGATGATACCAACATCAGGCAACCTGCCTCAGGAAACGCTGGTCCCAGCTATGACAAAGAACAGGACGAGGAACAGCTGGAGTTGGAGCAGGAATTGGATGCCCCCACTGCCGAGGGACAGAGCGGTGCACGTTGGACTTCCACAATTTAGCGGGAATGGACAGCAGAAGAGGAAGAAAGTGATGCTGGTGACGAATATGGTGCATCACAACAATCACAACGCTCACAAGAACATGAAGACAGAGGAGTCTGCCAGGACTCTCTGGCACACATGGCTCAATTCATGCTAGACTGCATTGAACGCGGCCCGCGCATTATTCACTATTCATTATTATTCATTATTCTAGAATCTGGACAACACCAATTACTGGGTTTATACCCAGTTTATACAAACACAATGTTAAAAAACTGATTGAAGAAAGTGTCAGACAGGTCAAAGATGGAACAATTCCAGCAGGCCCTTGAGGATGGAGACTTTAGAGAGGAGATTGACATCCTCCTCCTTCTCTAGCCAGTTGTACGCCGACAGACTGACTTCAGCAAACCCAGGAGGACCAGGAGGGCAGCAAAGAACACAAGCTGCTGCTAGTGCCGAAAAGGGAATGGTATTGGCAGTGTCCTTGGAGTGGGAACATTTTCTGACACCCATGCAGCAGCCCACAGAACAGCAATCGGGCAGTTCCACGTCCTCCAACACCAATCGCCTGGAGAAGATGGTCAAGGTCCAGGACTACATGTCAGATGGCGTAGCTGTGTTGAACAATCCATCTGCAGACAGGCGGTGAGTGTGACAGGCAGCACAGAAGGACCATGGCAACTCACTCATAGTACCACAGTTTGATAGTGCTGCCCAAAAAATTATATGAATCCGTGGACCCGGGCACTGCGGGCAGTACTGGGAAGTGGGAACGCAGATTTTAGTACCTAAACACACGATACAACATGTTTTCCGGGGTCGGACTCTGAGGCACATACAGATGGTCCCGATCATCATCCTCATCATACAACTCTTCTCCTGAGTCTGACCCACCCACCACCTCTGCCACCCCAACATCCCCAGACACAGACCCCTCATCGTCCTCAACATTAACTTGGGATGCTGGCCTGAGCCAGACCTCCTCCTCCACATCAGGCCCCATCATCTCCTCAATGGCAGCCCTCATTAATCGCTCTGGCGACGGACCGATGGACACAACGTTCTCCTCCGGGGAGGGCTGCTGCTGACCACTGGCTGCTGGGGTGGATGTTATAGCTTGCGTGGGGCGTTGGCTGTTGCTGTTGTTGGGAGTGCTGCTCACAGCGGAGGTCTCTGAGGAACTGATGGTGAGCTCATATAGTGGTTGGCGGTGAGTGGAGTATTACTGATCCCAGCAATATACACACTGACTGGCAGATTACGCAATGCTATATAGTCTGGCTGAGCGGTGTACACAGAGTGGCAGTACACACAATGCTATATAGTCTGGCTGAGCGGTGTACACAGAGTGGCAGTAAACAATGCTATATAGTCTAGCTGAGCGGTGTACACAGAGTGGCAGTAAACAATGCTATATAGTCTGGCTGAGCGTTGTACACAGAGTGGCAGTAAACAATGCCATATAGTGTGGCTGAGCGTTGTACACAGAGTGGCAGTAAACAATGCTATATAGTCTGGCTGAGCGATGTACACAGAGTGGCAGTACACACAATGCTATATAGTCTGGCTGAGCGGTGTACACAGAGTGGCAGTAAACAATGCTATATAGTCTGGCTGAGCGTGTACACAGAGTGGCAGTAAACAATGCTATATAGTCTGGCTGAGCGGTGTACACAGAGTGGCAGTACACACAATGCTATATAGTCTGGCTGAGCCGTGTACACAGAGTGGCAGTACACACAATGCTATATAGTCTGGCTGAGCGGTGTACACAGAGTGGCAGTAAACACAATGCTATATATAGCGTGGCTGAGCAAGGTACACAGTGGCAGTACACACAATGCTATATAGTCTGGCTGAGAGGTGTACACAGAGTGGCAGTAAACACAATGCTATATATAGCGTGGCTGAGCGAGGTACACAGTGGCAGTACACACAATGCTATATAGTCTGGCTGAGCGGTGTACACAGAGTGGCAGTAAACACAATGCTATATATAGCGTGGCTGAGCGAGGTACACAGTGGCAGTACACACAATGCTATATAGTCTGGCTGAGCCGTGTACACAGAGTGGCAGTAAACACAATGCTATATATAGTGTGGCTGAGCGAGGTACACAGTGGCAGTAACCAATGCTATACATAGTGTGGCTGAGCGAGCGGTGTACTACTGTTCCCAGCAGCGACACACAATGACTAGGGGGGGGACCCTGGCTAGCGTGGCTGGAGAGCGAACTACCCTGCCTGCCTACCCAAAGCTAAACCCACAGAGAAATGGCGGAGATATGACGTGGTTCGGGTATTTATTTACCCGAACCACGTGACCGTTCGGCCAATCAGAGCGCGTTCGGGTCCGAACCACGTGACCCGTTCGGCCAATCACAGCGCTAGCCAAACGTTCGTGGAATGTTTGGCCATGCGCTCTTAGTTCGGCCATATGGCCGAACGGTTTGGCCGAACACCATCAGGTGTTCGGCCGAACTCGAACATCACCCGAACAGGGTGATGTTCTGCAGAACCCGAACAGTGGCGAACACTGTTCGCCCAACACTACTCATAGATAGCAGGGGCATGTGTGCCCCTGCTAAACCGCCGCTATCGCGCCGCTAAACGGGGGTCTCTTCACCCCCAAATCCCCCTCCGTGCAGCGCATCCCCTCTTCCTGGTTGGGGCAGGGATAACCGCCGCAGCCCTGCCCCACGCGCATCTGTCAGCACGTATCTCCGCCTCTTCCCCGCCCCTCTCAGTCTTCCTTCACTGAGAGGGGCAGGGGAGAGGCGGCAATGCGCCGCTGATAGACGCAACTGGAGGCAGGGCTGCAGCCGTTAGCCCTGCCTCCACGAACGACCAAGTCTACGACCAAGGTTTGCGGGGGTGGGTTTGGGGGTGAAGGGACCCCCGTTTAGCCGCGTGATAGCGCCGTTTTAGCAGGGGCACACATGCCCCTGCTAACTATGAGCTCTGAAGCGAGATTTATTCTCGCTTCAGAGTCTCTTTAAGCACCAGCAGGAAAGAAAAATACTTTTAGTACTGTTTCAATTGCAAAATGCTGAAAAGATTTTTTTTTTTTCAACAAAATTGTTTATAGAACAGTAATAGTTTACAATGCTAAGAGCAAAAAGTGGTTGCAACATCATATAATGAGATAATCATATACATATACCTATTGCCGTGGATGAAGCTAGCAGGGACAAACCCAGGTTTGTCAAGGGGGGGATTCCTGAAAGGTCTCCCTTAGCCACGCATAATACAAAATGGTAGGACATCATGCTGGGTGCACATAATGTAATTTCTCGAACGACCAACAATGGGATCGATCAGGAGCAGTTTGGATACAGATAATAATGAGGACAGCCAACAGTGGTAATGAAGAGGAAAGTGAAGCATTCACACAGCAGGGCACAGGGCTGTGCTCATACCTGACTCTGTTAAGTTCCGCAGAGCTGCTCCGTGCTCTGTACACACGCTGCTGCTCCATGCTCTGTGCACACGCTGCTGCTACATCTAAAGTCAACTGTAGCAGGGAAAGAAAGGGGGCGGTGCTGTGAGCTGCAGGATGTCTGCAGATATTCTAGTGTCTCAACTTGTGCCTGTCCCCAGACACTGCACTGGCCCTGGTCTGAGGGCGGATTCCAGGCAGCTGTAATCCCCCCCTGCGTTTGCCTATGCCTAGGAAAACTTACAGAAGACCACACAAATAAGCCATAATAATAATGTACAACATAAGGTAACACCTTACTAAAAGTAAATCTAACCCGACCCCAGGGTATGTCCAGAGTGCTGTAGAGAGAGTGGGGGAAATGTGTCTGACCAGGGCGACCAAACAGCATCAAAATGTTCATCTTGGTTGGACAAGGACGAAGTAATTTTTTCCATCCAGTAAATTTCCGTCATTTTATTGTTCAGTAACCTAGGAGCTATAGATGAGGATTTCCATTCTCTGCTCACAATAGCCTTGGCCGTGTTGCAAAAATGAACCAACAGTCTATTAGCATGTTTGGACAACAAAGAAGACCTTTGATTAAATAAAGCAATCCATGGGTTCGGGGCAATCTCCTTCCCTATAACTGAAGAGGCCAAATGGAAGCACTCTGACCAAAACTTTTCAACAACAGGACATCCCCACCAACAGTGAGCTTGATCTGCCACCAGCCCACATCCTCTGAAACACAGATTGGAGGGTAGGAGCCCTCTACTACAAAGGAGAGATGGAGTTCTGTACCAGCAGTCATATAATATTTTATATCCCCTGTCTTTTGTTAAGCTATTTTTAGAAGATTTTGCAAGGTCTGTAAGCAATGATTCCCATTCCTCATCTATTCATTCAGAGCCAAGGCGTTCCTGCCATTTAAGCATAGGAGGGCAGGGGAAAACCCAGGATTTTCAAGGGGGGGATTCCTGAAAGGTCTCCCTCAGCCATGCACAATATAGTATATAATATGGTAGGACATCATGCTGGGTACACATAATGCAATTTCCCAACTGACCAACAACGGGGTCAGAAGCAGTTTGGATACAGATAATAATGAGGACAGCCGATATTGGTAATGAAGGGGAAAGTGAAGCATTCACACACTAGAGCTGCTCCATGCTCTGTACACATGTTGCTGCTCCATCCAAAGTCAACTGTAGCAGGGAAAGAAAGGGGACAGGGCTG
The DNA here is from genome assembly GCF_040937935.1 of Hyperolius riggenbachi. Taxonomy (NCBI): domain Eukaryota; kingdom Metazoa; phylum Chordata; class Amphibia; order Anura; family Hyperoliidae; genus Hyperolius; species Hyperolius riggenbachi. The sequence goes on from NC_090649.1 coordinate 432,936,347, forward strand.
TGAGCTGCAGGATACCTGCAGACATTCTGGTGTCTCAACTTGTGCCTGTTCCCAGACATTGCACCGGCCCTGGTCTGAGGGGGGATTCTGGGCAGCTGTAATCCCCCCTGCGTTTGCCTATGGAGGGGTAACTTTGGCTAAATTCTGATACCATAATTCGCAATAAAAGAGACAGACCAGGTGCGTGGTGATAAGAGTGAAATTCTTTTTCAACAGAGGGGGTATCTTTTGTAAGTCTCTCTCTCACACAGCTCTGAACAAAGTGTTGCATCTGTAGGTATCCAAAGGAGTCACAATTAGTGAGGTTATAGAAATCTTTAAGGTGGGGCCGAGGTAAGATCAAACCCTCAGTTTTATCTCTGGAAAGATAATTATAGCTAATTGTGGGGGTTTTCCCAGACCAGAGAAATCTAGTGAAGTGCAACCGGAGCTTTTTAATATCAGATGTGACTACACTGATGGGAAGTGCACGAAAGAGGTACAAAATCTTGGGTAAAGCTGTCATTTTTAGAGCATTCACTCTTCCAGATAGTGATATATGGTAAGATTTCCATTCTCAAAGGAGGGCATGTAACTTGGCCAACATGGGAGTATAATTAGTGGTATAGAGCTGTCAGAGAGAGGGAGTCAAGTTTACTTCCAAATACTTCAATCCTTTCTTCTGAAACGTAAACTTGAAGATGGAAGCTAGAGAAACCTGTTGCTCTTCCGTTAGGCCAAAAGCTAGTGCCTCAGATTAAGAGCGGTTCATTTTAAACCCTGAAACAACACAGAATTTGTCAATCAGTGAGAATAAATTTGGCAACGAGGATGCTGAAAATTTATTTTAAAGAGAAAATGAAAAATTTACTAGGAGAAAACTTTGAGAAATTGTGAGTTGTTTATGGGCTAGTACTGTATCTACAGACTACAGCATCTCTCTTCTATATGGAGCCACACCATGTGCAGCATCCTTGCTCTTTCATGTGAAGCCCTACATCATCCCCCTCTATTTTTATGCAACTGTTCTATGTGCTCCTTGTTTCCATGTGCAGCACCCTCCCACACTTTTCATTTACAGCACCTCCCTCTTCCATGTGCAGGGACACCTCGAGCAGCCACACCATATCCAGCATCTTCCTTCTTCCATAAGCAAACACACACAAACAACCCGTCATCTTTCATTGGCAACTATTATCTCTAGTGGCCAAATAGTGGAAATGCACACTACATACCTTTACTTTAAATAAAAATAAATAAATCCTCAATTAAATAATCCCTTACTCCCCCCCCCTTTAAAAAAAAACATAAATAGTTACCTTTGGGACTCAACTTTTTTAATACGTATGTCATGAGGGTATATTACTGTTATTTTTGCAAATAAGGGCTTGTTTTACTGGTATAGTATAAAAGGACACAAAACTGAAAAAATACAGTTTTTTTTTAAATTGCAGTAGGGGCATAATTTAAACAGCGTAATAACTGGGACAAATGAGTAAATAAAATGTGTGGGTTTTATCCACAGTAGCACATTTTATTTCAAAACTATAATGGCTTAAAAAACTGAGAAATACTGTTTTTTTTTCCATTTTTTTAAATTCCCCTTTAAATGCATTTAGAATAAAATAATCCTCAGTAAAAAGTACCACCTAAAGAAAGCCTAATTGGTGGTGAAAAAGCAAGATGTAGATCATTTTGGTGTGATGAGTAATGATAACATTATTGGCGAATAAATGGGAGGAGCGCTGAAAGGTGAAAATTGCTCTGGTCCATAAGGGAAACACAACCTGTAGTGGTCAAATGGTTAAAACAGTTTCTTTTTCAAAGTTTTTTTATTGTAACACACAGATTTCCTATGTACAAAGAATATTCACAGTTGAATAGTCATCTTCAGTACACACTTGGCTTGGAGCAAGAGGCATTGTTTTCATCTTAATATATATTTTGCATTTTAGCACCCAGTGTTTACCTAAAATTTGTTTACCTAAAATTAAATCTATGCAATACAGAAATAACTGCATCTCTGAGACCTTCTTCTCGTTACACGCTACGGAAGTATCATAGCCTAGCCCAGAGGTCCTCAAACTAAGGCCCATGGGCCGAATGTGGCCCCTTGAGGCTTTTCTACCCCCCCCACACACACACACACACACACACAAAATGTATTACTTATAGATGCGGTCAGCTACATCTTTAAATATTGGTGGTCCACGTATAGACTAGCAGTGCTGGCACCACCAATCCACATGGAAGCCAGAAAGCAGTAATTTGCTGGTTTCCAATTAACTCCACACCAGGTGACACTGCTGTCCAATTGGGCTGCAGGTCGTCACCTGGGTATGCTTCACTGTCTGGCCTGCAAAGACATCATTTTATGTATATTCCGGCCCCCCAACAGTGTGAAGTATGTTGACCCGGCCCTCGACCCAAAACGTTTGGGGACCCCTGGCCTAGCCTGTCAAAAAATGAATGCCTCCAACTATCTTGCCCTGATGTATATTAAAATCCATGGATTCCACAAGCCTTTTACATTCTTAAGTCTACCTTCAGTCCAAGCTGCTAGTTTATCAAATAGTCATACCAAGAGCTTTTTTGGGGCCCCAACTACTAACCTTCCCTTCCTCCGATACAGGGGACTATCCCTCAGATCAGGTGTGTCTGTGTGACTACACTTGTTATGGGTGTGAAGATTATGATGGCCACACTTGTTTTTTGACCCTTGTAAGATGGGCTACTAGGCCGCTAAGGGCACCGAATGGAGGCAAGAGAAGGATTGTGAACCTTGGGGTGACCCAATCAAGGTTTCATTAGAAGGCCTTATGAACTGTATTCATGCCACTGGTCATACATTTTTAATGTATTTTTAGCTTGCTTGAAATAATGGAAGGTGAGAACCAGTTTATAGTTAGAATTTCATGACATGAATGTGGCTTAATCTCTTTTGGTAATTCTTCGGTTTCTTTATTGGACTGTGTAGTACTGCTTTTCAGTATTAAAGTAAGTGATGTCTGAAAAATTTGTAGGATGATTTTTTTTAGATCTGTGTCCAGACCTCTTTAGCTGTTGTGTGTTGCCCCCAAATATGGACCTTTCGGAACCATCTTCTATACATCAATTTATGAGATGCTTATTCCGACTCTCGGCCAAGGTGGGTATTCACTGAAGATCTTCTTAAAATATACTCAAGAAAGGAGATAATAACTTTCCTATTTGGTTCATCTTGAAATTTCAGTTGCAACCACGTAATTCATATGATAGTGGCCCTCATGGGAAAGCTTTAATGTAATGTGAGGCTTGCAGCTATCAGAGATATTCTTGGGAGGGAAGATTATGGTTGGAAGAATGGGAAATGGTCATCTGTGATCCAGATAGGAGGTCTCCAATGGTTTACAATCCAGGGGCACATCACCAGGGGCAAATCTATAGCTATCGTGCCCTGAATATGTCCCACCTCCCTTTGTGCCCGAACTTCTGGCATCCTCCATTGTCATGGCTCCACAGCACTTCCATGTTGGTGGGTGGTGCATGGCGCAGGAAAGGCTGGCCACAGAATTCAAATTTGTCCCCCTGCTTTACCTCCGGGGGGTGTGGCTTTACAAGTTGAAGGGCAAGGGGTGTGTTTTGTAGCTTCACCCTGCTGCACTTTCATGAGGATTGTATTGGGCTGCTGCAGCATGTGCCTGCATCCTGTATTCCTTCACAGCCCAGCACAGCCCAGAGGCAGCCAGACAAGCCTGCACAGAGGAGAGGAAGCACTTCAGCAGAAGTGTGCGTCTTTGTGTCTGTCTGTGTGTCCTTTTTTTCTGTAAATGGAGAGAGAGAAAGAGAGTCTAAAGCCTAAAAAAATACCTCTTTTTACTAGGCAGTCCTGTTCATTCCCATGGCAGAACGATCAATTAATACCCCCGAAATCAACAGGGCAAAATTCAGGGCTCCTTCCGGGTAGAGGCAGGGCTTTGTGCAGTAGCTCTGCCACTGTCGCATGGATCTCCGCCTCCTCCTGCCCCTCTCAGTCTTCTTTCACTGAGAGGGGTGGGAAGAGGTAGAGATTGATGCGACTGGAGGCAGAGCTAATGCACAAAGCTTTGCCTCCCCTGGGCAGGAAAATACACAACCTGGAAAATCGTGGAATTTTGCCCCAGATTTAGGGGGTATTAATTGAAGTTCTGCTGCAGGGATGCAGCATTTCAGCAATGGCCTTATTGCTGAACAGGACTGCCTAGTAAAAAGAGGTATTTTTTAGGCTTCAGACTCTCTTCAAGAATTTATACTACATAGCAGTTTTTCTGCAGTCAGACTCTTTTACTGATAACTAGGGTTGTAAATCTCTGTGTGGCTGAGAAAAAAAACCCTCTGGGAGCAGGGAACAGATCACAAATGCAATAGTTCAAGATTTGTCTGTATGGGAGACCAATGACATAAAAAAAAAACTACCTCGACTTACCTGAGAATGTCAAAAGTTACAGGTAGATTTTAACATTTAGATGGAAAATAAGGGGGTTCCGGAAGAGTCCTGTTTAGGAGTAGGACTATATATACCATTGTTTGTCTCATTACTTTACATATTCATGGTTGCTTTAAAGGACAACTGAAGCGAGAGGGATATGGAGGCTGCCATATTTATTTCCTTCTAAGCAATACCAGTTGCCTGGCTATCCTGGTGATCCTCTGCCTCTTTTACTTTTAGCCATGGACCCCATCCAGGCATGCAACAGATCAGGTGTTTCTGACATTATTGTCTGATCTGAAAAGATTAGCTGCATGTTAGTTGCTGGTGTGATTCTGACACTACTACAGCCAAATAGATCAGCAGGGCTGCCAGGTAACTGGTATAGTTTAAAAGGAAATAAACATGGCAGCCTCAATATTCTTCTCACTTCAGTTGAATGCATGAAAGAGAGCTTAAATTGTACCCGAGGCGACATGTGGCATGATAAGATAAACGTGTATGTACAGTATAAAGCATGTCAATAACCAGGCTGATTTACTTGTTTTATTTTGTGCCTGGAATATTTAATTTCCAGGCATGTAAGTGACAGCTTCTGTCTTGTCAGTACCTTGTTGGGAATATAGAAATAATCACTGATAATCAATTTACAGTCATACAAGTTTTCCTGGCAGAATAAAACTTCTGAGAGCAGAGGGAAATAAAATATATGAACTTATCAACCTTTTTCTAACTCTGGGACACTTATTAGGCTGCTACTGAGCAGAGGCAACAAAACATTTAATCTACTTTGTAAATATTTAAATATAAAATAAAACCATGGGATATCTAAAAAAGTAAATTTTTAGGATTAGGGGGATAAACACAATTGTTTATCTCATCAGTTTATTTTCACCTCGGGTTCACTTTAAAGTAAACCCGAGCTGAAATCTTCATGGAAAACCAGCTACTTACCTCGGTAGAGGAAAGCTTTTGGATCCGTCAGAAGCTTCCTGTGTCCTCTTCGCTCCTACCGCCACTTGCCAGGACCCTCTAGAAGATCTAAGCCAAGCTCCTCTTCATGCATGACCCCAGCTCTGCCTGTGTGCAGTAGCATGAGTGGCTCTGGCTTGCTGCACAGCCGCAGCCGTACTCATGCAGGTGCAGTATGGCTGCACTTGTGCATTAAAAAGACTCAGAGATGAGCCAACATAAAGATTTTTTACTTAATCGGGGATTCCTCCAGGCCCTTTAAACACAGATGCGTCCCTCCCCATCCTCCCGTTGTCCTCCGTCTGTCCGCAATCAGCTCCGGGAAGTGTCTCAGTGAGCTTCAGTCTGGGTCTTCTGCACATGTGCGGACCTCCTGCGCATGTGCAGAAAACCCTGACTGACGTCACTGAGCCAGTTACCAGGGCTGAATTCCCGCTAAATGGAGGAGGGTTTGAGGAGGGGGAGGGACACATCTGTGCTTATGGGGCTGGAGGAATCCCTGGGTAAGTAAAAAATCTTTATCTTTGCTCATCTCTGAGTCTCTTTATAGGTGGCCACACATGATAAAGTAAGATGATCCAATTTTACAGCAATTTGATAAATATGATCGGATCTCCCGAAGAAAGTCGAAAGCTTTTTTTTTTCATTCGACTGAAAAATCAGATCGTATTTCCTATTTTTTTCGATTTTTATCTATCCGGAATGCTGGACATTTTTCTTCAATTTTTCTAAAGATTGTATGGTGTGTGTTAGATTGTCAATTTATTAATATACACACCCTAGCAATATTCTCAGAGTTTCCAATCATTTTTATCATATTTGGGGAAAAATTTAACATAGGTGTGTGGTACATTGGTCATATTTTTGAAATGTTACAATCAGTGAGAAAAATTGATTGCAATTCTTAAATTGAACAGATATTTTAAAAAATTGTATGGTGTGTGGCCACCTTTAGAGAAGTGCGGACGTGATCAGAAATCTGAAAAGCTTTTTTGGGGGTCTGCTTGCAGCAAAAGTGGGCAGCAGGAAGACGTGGAAACATGTAATTCTCTGCATGATCCATAGGCTTCCCTCTACCTAGGTATGTAGGTGGTTCTTCATGAAGGTTTCAGCTCGGGTACACTTTAACCACTTTGTCCTCCTTGACATAGAACTACGTCAAGGAGGCCATGTGCGCTCCCGCACGCTCCCAGGCGCGGATCGTTAGCCCAGGAATCAATGAATCTGGCCATTGTGCCCGATCACTGATTCCTCTCCCCTCTTCTCCTATGTCCCTATAAGCGTACATTATACGCTTAGAGTGACGTCATGCAAACAAACTCAAGGTTGCCATCTTGTGGCCAAAAAGTAAAACTACATCTAAATGTAAAAAAAAAATATACACATATATTTACCCAAACCAAATACTATTTACATCCCACCCTCCCAAAAATACCCACATAAAATGTTTAATAATAAAAAAAACATTACAATAAAAAAAACACATAAATATTTACCGAAGGGTCTAAACTTTTTAAATGTCTATTTAAAGATGAAATATTTCAATTTTTTTTTATACGCTTGTAAATAGTGATGGATGCAAAACGGAAAAAATGCTCTTTTATTTCCAAATAAAATATTGTCGCCATACATTGTGATAGGGATATAATTTAAACGTTGAAAAAAACGGGACAAATGGGCAAATACAATACGTGGGTTTTAATTATGGAGGCATGTATTATCTTAAAACTATAATGGGCGAAATAATGAATTTTTTCAGTTTTTTTCTTATTCTTACTGTTAAAATGCATTTACAGTAAGGTAGCTCTTAGCAAAATGTACCACCCAAAGAAAGCCTAATTGGTGGCGGAAAAAACAAGGTATAGATCAGTTCATTGTGATAAGTAGTGATAAAGTTATAGGCTAATGAATGTTAGGTGAACATTGCTCGGATGCATAAAGTGAAAACGACCGAGGGCTTAAGTGGTTAATCCTCCTCAAAGAGATCATAGAGAGAAGGCAAAGCAGCAAAGAGCAGAGAAAAAACAGCACAGGGCACCACATTAGACAAGACACAGAACACGTTTTTATCCTGGCCGACTCAAAGCACAAGAGCTGCAGCCACTAGCATGTACGCTATAGGCGGTAGCAGTGTTAGAGAATCTTGACCAAGGTCTCTTTACTGAATAGGATCTCGCTCACTGAATAGGAAGGATTAAAATTCAAACCCAGGTCTCCTGTCCCCTGACCCTTATGGTGGCCACTAATGATCCAATCTTTTTCATCCAATCTTACCAAATCTATGTAGTATAAGGGTAAATTGAGAGAAATATACTGAATGGATACTTCAGGCAGTTACCTTATATTGCATAGAAATGGTAAGATTGGATGAAAAAGATTGGATCATTAGTGGTCACCTTTAACCAGTACACTATCCAGCCATATTAGTGAAATCTCTGCAGGAGCTTGCTGTATGACACTAAACAGAACCCTTCAATACAATGATAGAACAAGAAGAACAGCAATTCTGCAAAGGCAAAATACCTTTATTGGATGAAACATTTAAGAGTGGAAATCTGATCATTACAAATGTCTAATGCTGGGAAAACACGGCTCGAATTTGAGCCGTTAAGATGGCTCGATAGATAATTTCTGACATGTCCAATCACCGTTCGATCGTTTTGCCGCTCGATTCATTATTGAAGTGAATTGAAAAAAGATAATAAAAACGAGCGGAAGATAAGAGAATTGAGCGGGCAAAACGATTGGGGGTAGAATCGAGCGCCAGAATCGACCCATGTATTCCCAGCATAACAGACAGTTAAATAGATTCATCATGTAATAGATGATTGGCTTTATTATCCTGTGCAAACAGCAATGGTTTTGCAGCATTCAGAGTAACCAGTGGGAAAACAACTTTGCTTTGACTGGGCAGAGAGTATTTTGGACTGTTACAGACTATTTAGCGTAAAGGTGGCCACACACTATACAATTTTGTAAATATCTGTTCAATTTAAGAATTGCAATACATTTTTCTGACTGATTGTAACATTTCAAAAATCTGACCAATGTACCACACACACGAATGTTCAATTTTTCCCCAATTATGATAAAAATGATTGGAAACTCTGACAAAATTGCTAGGGTGTGTGTATTAATAAATTGACAATCTAACACACCCCATACTATCTTTAGAAAGATTGAAGAAAAAAATCTGGCATTCCGGATCGATAAAAATCGAAGAAAACGGGAAATCCGATTGGATTTTTCAGTCGATTGAAAAAAAAGCTTTTGATTTTTTCGGGAGATCCGATCGTTTTTATCGAATTGCTGTAAAATCTGATCATTTTATTGTATCGTGTGTGGCCACCTTTAGATATACAATGTATGTATGTAGCACCAGCATACAGTGCAACAATAAACACAGCTGGTTTTATCAATAACTGAGCAGACAGGATAAATACACACTATCTATGCTGAGGAACAGTTACCTGCTATAGCCACTGAGGATTGAAGGCAAATGTTTGTATTATTATTATTTCTGTTTAATACATACACAATAACATGTGTTTTCATTGCACCTCTCTGTCTCTGTATTTTTCTGCTCAAGACATCCCCAGGTTCAATAATTCATGAAGGTTTTCAACATAAATAGAATCTTTGGGGGGATCGTGGTGACGCAGGTTCCTGGAAGGAGATAGGGGATAGCTCTGCTTGCTTGTTTTAAAGGCAGGCGAATAGCCCAGCCTCCCACGCCTGCACCTTCTATTTAAATAGAGCCAAGCTCAGCCGCAGCTGTTATTCAGAGCTCTGGATCCAGCCTGGAAGATCTCAAGCGGCCAGCTCTGTGCAGGAGAAGGATATAGGAAGCACAACTAGCCGAAGACAGATACCAAGTAGTTTGTACAAAGAAAGAAATACATTATCTGCTACTCAAGACGGACAGGAAAGGGTCTGGGACTGTGAGAAGGAGAATGCTGCCGGGCTTGCTCCTACTGACTCTCTTGGTAGGCATTCTAGAAGGTAAGTGACAGCTGATGATGGGGCAGGGAAGGGATCACAGCATCAAAGGAGGGGTAGGGGAGTTGGAGATTCAGTACCTTGGACAGTGCTACAATTAAAGGAGAACTGTATAGAGAAGTGTATGGAGGCTGCCGTATTTATTTCCTTTTAAGCAATACCAGTTAACTGGCTATCCTGCTGATCCTCTGTCTCTAATACTTTCAGCCATAGACCCTGAACAAGCATGCAGCAGATCAGGATTTTCTGACAATTTTGACAGATATGACTAGATTAGCTGCATGCTTGTTTCTGGTGTGATTCAGCCACTACTTCAGCCACATAGATCAGCAGAGCTGCCAGGCAACTGGTATTGCTTAAAAGGAAATAAATATGGCAGCCTCCATATACCTCTCACGACAGTTCTCCTTTAATAAGCACAGTTGGCAACAGCCGTAGACTCAGCATGTTGGACAGCCAAGCCACTGACAGTTCATTCAGGAGACAGAAATTCAGCACTATGGATAGCGCACCCATTAAAGGTCATGTAGGCAGAAATTCAGCACCTCGGACAGCGCTACCATTAACAGTTCAGCGGGCAGGGATTCAGCACTTTGGACAGTGATACTATTAACTGTTTACAAGCCAAGAAGTTCAGCACTTTGGACAGCTAAAATGTTGTAGTTAGAAGTTCAGCACCTTGGACAGCATTAACAGTTTAGGCAGAAGTTCAGCACCTTGGACAGCACCCTTTGTATGACTCCCAGGCAGCAACAGCTTCTACTGTTCGATCATTTAGATATCATTCTGTGTTAAAGCTGGCTCATAATGAAACAAAGATAAGCACTTGAGTCATTTTTCATCTATAGTCTAGACCAGTGTTTCTCAACATTTTATTGCTATGCACCCCTTTTAAAACCCTGTACTCACCAAGTACCCCCTAGCATAGTAAACATTATCACAATAACCCCCTGACAAATATATATTTAATCATAATACACGATAATTGGTTCTAAACTATTTCCAAGCATTTAATATTGCTTTTAATTAGCTAAAACACTAATTTGGTGTTGTCTAAATAAGATTTATCATTTTCTAAAACTCTAAATTTGTTGTTATTGGTTAAGTATATCAAGCCCAGGTACCCCCTGGAACCATCAGAAGTACTGCCTGGGGTACGCATACCACACGTTGAGAACCTAGGGTCTAAAACAACACGATCTGTTGTAAAAATGATCCCTCCTTGCTTGCTGTGAGTAGCCATGGTCTTTTTTCTGCAGATCAGCCCAGCATTAATTGTGATAGATGTAGTAGCACAGCCCTTCTATCCTCCTGGACTGTGTTATAAGGCTCTGACAGCTCTGCTAGCACATAAGTTATAGGCTGAGGCTTTCCACAGCTGCTGTTGCAGCAAATTGTCATCAAATATTCAACAGGAGGAGAATTGCTGGCTCTCCTTCGGACTGTGCGCTGCATAACTTGGAAAGAGAGAACTGTTGCTTGTTGTGAGATTCAGCTATTACTGGCTGTCCTAGTGGTAGGGTTTGAGGGAGGCAATATATCTAATAGAAATAGCTCACTATATTTTAGACATGAATACATTTGTTCAGAACAGAGCCATACATTGTAAGTCTTTATAGGATGAGCCCTATCTATTCAGTATAAGTCATTTTAGTGTTTGTGTTACCTTTTATAGTGTATGCCTTATAATTAAGAGGAATAGTGTTTGATAAGTTTTTTGTTTCTGTTGTTTTTATAGTGATCTACTGTTTTGTATTTCTCTGTGGTAGCTATTGCATTATAGACAACAGAATGTTATGGGTTGAATGGTGATATGGAAATGTTATCATGAGTGACATCTAGTGGCCACTGTGAGTACTGCACAGATCACCGCCTTTAGTAATTATTCTTAAAACATCTCCTATCGTGCATATTTCAACTGAACTGACCCAGGAAGGTTTTAAACCTATCAAAACTGGAAGCTGTCAATCAGTTACCTTTGATAGGCTAAATGTAACCCTGTCCCTGGGTTAAAAAAAATAATAATTGTCATGTTAGGAGAATGTTTGCTCAATGCAGGTTGCCTTTTATTTTTAAAGCAGAACTCTGAACAAAAAATTCTATTTTACATTTCGAATATAGATGTCATTTGCATCCGAACACTAATGTGTTTTGTCAAGATCTCTGGTTTTGCAAAACAGACTGCAGAAAATAGTTATTGTAAGCAGAACTTCTGCCGGTCTGGAGGTATCATTTATTGTTGTTATTTTTATGGGTGGAAGTTATCAAACATTTCCATTTTACATATCTGGTATTAGTGTCAATGTGGTGGTTTACCTTTGTGGCTTTCATCTCAGCCATGCAATGTTATTTTTAAAGAAGGTTTAATTTATTTTCCTGTCATGTAGCTTCCTGTAACTGATCCCCCAAATGAAATTCTCCTTCCAGGTGACTAAGCTTAACCTCCCTCCTTCAGGTTAACTGCTTCATGGTGCCTAACTTTAACCTCACACTTAATCCTAGCGGTGTGGCTGATCCAATTATCCCTTTACTGATGCTTAACCAAAACCTCTGTAAAGCCTCATATACACACAAGATAACCCTCAGCTGAGATAATTTTACTCAGGCAAACCTCTGAGCACCTATTACGACGCTGTTGCAAGAGTTGGTCATCGGGCAGGATCGTTAACTACAAAACATTTGTAATTTAGTTTAATGATATCTTCCTATGCACTACTCGGCTCACATTCTCACATGAACTTGTACGTGCCTAACAAGAACTCCCACCTAATTCCTAACTCTAACACATACCCCCACCCCCAGTATTTGCCTAACAAGAACTCTTCCTACGTAATGGCTAACCCTAACCCCTCTCTAAGTGTCTAACAAGAACTCCCCCACCGAATGCCTAACTCTAACCCCCTTCTAAGCAAACAATAACCTCCCCACCTAATGCCTAGCCCTAACCCTCCCTCTAAGTGCCTAAGAACCCTGCAACTAATGTCTAACCCCCCTCAAAGTGCCTAACTAGATCCCCCCACACCTAATGTCTGACCCTAACTCCACCTCTAAGTGCCTAAAACTAACCTTCTAAACTCAGTGCCCAAAAGACATCTAGCTGTTGCTGATCATATATGATCAACTACAACCATTAATTCCTATGTAGCAGCCAACTGCCCACATAAGGCATCTGGCTCACTACCTGCTTACCAATATTTAGCACAGGTGTCTATTAGATGCCTGCCAATCCCGGCACCCAAACAAAAATCTGCTGCAGGTACACCTTTCCCACGACATTGTTTGTGATCCTTCATTCAGATAATGAAGTATGAGTGCATTGCCTACCCCACACCATAGGATCCTGCTTGCTCATTTACAACCCCCCCCCCCCCTTTTATCTTTTCCCTTGTCCATGGAGCAACACACACTGCTAGGCTATGGCTGAGCAGCCTTTCTGTACAGAACTTCTCAGAACTATCACCCTAAAGTTCAATTAAACATAATTGAAGGTGACAGAAATTGAGCATGTGTAGGAGGCTTTAAACAGCATTATTATTAAACGTCGTCTCATAACCCTCCTAAATTACACCCATGGTTGCTATCTGTTGTCTGCACTCCAGTGTCCATTGTACCACTGATCACCTAATATAATCATTGCTGAAATTCCAGCTACATTAGCTGAGTGGCATCCAGTCCACCAGGCTTCTTAGTGCCAGAACTGCCAGAACTGATGTCTAAATTAACAATACCAAAAATAAAATCAGTGTGTGGGGGCTGTTAGTTGACTCAACTCAAGTCTCAATCAAGCTAATTCTTAGGTTGGGAATTTAGGTAGAGTGTAATAAATCTGAAAATATACTTTTCTCAAACTGTATTTCATCATGAGAAACTCACTATTAACGTGTTTTTGAAGCATTTTACACAGTTTTTTTTCTCAATTGTTTTGTAATAGACTCTATCTAAGGAGGTGTTGTTGTATTGTATAATAATGTCACCTGAAAACCTGCACCACCATTTTTTGTGCAGAGTTTTGAGAAAAAAAATTCTACAATGAGTAAACTTACAATTTTTGGGAAGTTAATGGAAGGGTTAATACTCAAACTTTCCCATCACTCAGAACGATTGTGGTATGGGTGGATGAACACCCTGTAGAAAAAGTCACAGGAGACAAAAAACGGGAGCCCAGTAGTGCAATATGTCAATGACCACAATAAAAGAAAATAAATTAGAAGCACTACTCACAAAGGGAGGTTGCTGGGGGCAACCAACCACAGGAAGCAGGTGGAGACAATAAACCCGACTCCACTCGGGGTGGTCCTAGCTAGAACCGGAAGGATGGTCGCTCTCTTAGTGGAAAAAGGGGGACAGAGTCCATTGTGGGGACTCCACTGGTGGTCTGCCACCTCCCCTCGGACAGGATGTGTTCGGGGGTATACTTAGCACGTAAAAGGGAAAGAGGCGCCCTGGTGTAATAAAAGCATCTAAAATCAGCTTAAAATCGAAAAGTGATATGAGGTAGCCTACCTCAATGACGAAACCTCTGTAGTTAATACAAGGGATTTTTATTAGCACAGGCAACGCGTTTCGCGGGACTCGGCCCGCTTCATCAGGCCAATAAAAGTGCCAAATAGAAAATATCATCTAGCATAGTGAGGCTCTATTTACGTGCCATCACTCAGAAGCTAATCAGCGAGATTGCCCTTGCTGTGTACAAAATTATCAGATTGTGTTGCACTGTATTTGCAGAGTAAACAATGATAGACAGATAATGTGCCCAGCAACTGGCAATGCTGTCAGTTAGCTTTAGTGAAGTCTTACTTTGCATTACAGTGACTTTATGCCGATCTTTTCTTTTCTATTAGTGTTATGCTGCGTTTAATGTTTTAGAGCAGAAATGCAATTTTGAGATTTATATCTTTTTAAGCTCAACATTTGCTTCCTGAGTTGTGGAAAATAAGCCCATTAGGGCTATTTTCAAGCATAACTATATATTAGCTAATTTCATTAATATGCATAATGGTTAGTAGCTTATATCAACCAGTAAGTAATAACTTCATATCATCTGTTAATTGGCTTGCAGAGTGTAAAGTGAAATCTGCCATGTTGCTATGGTTACCCCTCAAGTTGTACTTGTTGTCATTTGTACTACTTCAGTAAAAAAGAGCCTAGCATTGTGTTCTATGGTCTGCTTTAAATTAAGTTTCCTGACTAATGGGAGTGAAAAATAAATACTAAATGTTGTAGCTATATATGCTATCACAAAACACACATCTGTTATTGTACATATGCACTGGTAAGAGACTAGAAGGGGAATGTTGGGGGAAGGTGAGTTATAAAAGGAACATGAAAACATAATAAAGATACAGTAGCAGTTGTAGAGATAAATGTGCATAGGAAGAAATTGATTGGAAAAGAGAAGAAGATGTGGGTGGTAGGGGTACATAAATAGAAAGAGAGAGTAAAGATACACTATGACATGTATGTCCATCGTTACGTACAACCAATATTTCCCAAATTAGGAAATTTCCATTGTTTGACCATTTTGCACCACCTGATTTCTATCAGATTTTACTAAAAACTTGATTCAATATAAAAATAAAATGTTCTTCTAGTCCACTGTACAAAGCTATTTGAATGCCAATCACCCACCTTTGCTACAAAATGTCGAGTGGATGTTCCCTAGTTTTTAGAACTTGGTTATTATTAAATCTAGCATTTAACCTATTTAAAAGTCTTGTAGCGCATGCACCCCTTAGGATTTGTGTAGAGGAATGGCCAGAGGCAGAGAAGAATTGGAATAGAGTAGTAGGAGTAGGCGAGAGAGAGACTTGAGGGGGGAGAGGTGCTAGAGCGTGTGTGTGTGTGTACATGTGAGAGAGAGGGGATACAGTGTGTGTGTGTGTGTGTGTGTGTACATGTGAGAGAGAGGGGGAGAGGGGGTACTGTGTGTGTGTGTGTGTGTGTGTGTGTGTGTGTGTGTGTGTGTGTGTGTGTGTGTGTGTGTGTGTGTGTACATGTGAGAGAGAGGGGGAGAGGGGGTACTGTGTGTGTGTGTGTGTGTGTGTGTGTGTGTGTGTGTGTGTGTGTGTGTGTGTGTGTGTGTACATGTGAGAGAGAGGGGGAGAGGGGGTACAGTGTGTGTGTGTCACAGAGAGAGAGAGATGGGGGAAACAATGAGAGAGAGAAAAGAAGGACAAATTAACATGAAAGGGAGAGAGGGTTAAGGCCCATACACACGTCGGATTTTTGCGAACGACCCGTCGTTTGAACGTTCTGTCGTTCCGTCGTTCGCACGTCAAATCCGGCGTGTGTACAGACTATCGTTCGGGTGATAAGACTGGTTTTCAGTGATCCGCCGGGCGGATCGCTGAAAACCAGTCTTATCACCCGAACGATAGTCTGTACACACGCCGGATTTGACGTGCGAACGACGGAACGTTCAAATGACGGGTTGTTCGCAAAAATCCGACGTGTGTATGGGCCTTAAGAATTAGCAGGAGTGACTGATTAAGATAAGAAAGAGAGAGACAGAGCAGTTAACAGTGGAGGAGCTTTAGAGAAATTGACATTAAAAGTCTTGTAGCGCATGCACCACTTAGGATTTGTGTAGAGGAATGGCCAGAGGCAGAGAAGAATTGGAATAGAGTAGTAGGAGTAATTTTTACACCCTTGCAATTTAGCCTAGAAACTGCCTCGCTTGCAAGGGTCATAAAACAAGTGTGGACATAGTAATCTTCACACCCATAACAAGTGTAGCCACAAACACCTGATCTGCAGGATGGACCCCTGTATCGGAGG
Source organism: Hyperolius riggenbachi (assembly GCF_040937935.1). NCBI lineage: Eukaryota > Metazoa > Chordata > Amphibia > Anura > Hyperoliidae > Hyperolius > Hyperolius riggenbachi. The sequence continues at coordinate 432,952,521 of NC_090649.1, forward strand.
GAGTGATGTAGCAGTCGGGGCCCCCTTACAGCTCTGGGCCCCTTGCGGTCGCAGGGTCTGCTTCCCTGTAGTTACCCCCCTAGCTGCATACATATATATGTTTGGAGTGTTCATAATGAATGATTAAATTTAGGTGTCCAGAATCAGATCATGAATTTTACTTTAAGACTAACAGGTAACACTAACACATTAGACGGAGGCAGTTTATGTGCAGCACCTACAGGGATATAAGATGGATTTAGAGAAGTTCAAGTATTCTTCATTCCATCTTGTAAATGACTCTCCAGCACAACATGAAATCTTACACTGATCCCCGCTCACCTCTTCGCTTTGACTTTATCTTTATTAAACAACAACCCCCACGCTGACTGTACAGCTGCTTCTGCCTCCCACAAAAATAAGATGGAGGTCAGGCATGGAGGATGTGACCAGCCTCAGGGCAGAATGCCACCTGAATATTTGTTCAGCTTATCATAGAAGAGGGAGAGTATCTGGTGAGAAGGAAGCAAGTACTGCTAGTACTGCTTATCCTAGGGGAGGACAGTAATGGTCAGGCAATATTTAGAAATGTGCATGATTGAAGCTCACTGTAGAGCACTGGTCCTCTCATCTCACAGGCATAAGATTTGTGAGGGGTTTGAGGGAGAGATGTAAGACAGAGAGGAGGTCTGGCACATAGTGAGAGGGTGAAAGAGGAGGAGTGACTTATCAATGGGGCGAGACAGAGAGGGGGAAGAGAAAGTCAGACAGAGGGAGAAGTGAGAGATAGAGAGGAGAAGAGGTGTGACATAGAGAGAGGTGGAGAGAGAGAAGGAGAGGGGTGTGTGAGAGGGAGGGGGTAGAGAGAGGGAGAAGTGTGAGATAGAGAGGAGAGGTGTGACATAGAGAGAGGTGGAGAGAGAGAAGGAGAGGGGCGAGACAGAGAGGGGGAAGAGAGAGTCAGAGAGAGGGAGAGGTGTGAGATAGAGAGGAGAAGAAGTATGACATAGAGAGAGGAGGAGAGAGAGGAGAGGGGTGAGACAGAGATGGGGTAGAGAGAGTCAGAGAGAGGGAGAAGTGAGAAATAGAGAGGAGAAGAGGTATGAGATGACATAGAGAGAGGAGGAGAGAGAGAAGGAGAGGGGCGAGACAGAGAGGGGGTAGAGAGAGTCAGAGAGAGGGAGAAGTGAGAAATAGAGAGGAGAAGAGGTATGACATGACATAGAGAGAGGAGGAGAGAGAGAAGGAGAGGGGCGAGACAGAGAGGGGGTAGAGAGAGTCAGAGAGAGGGAGAGGTGTGAGATAGAGAGAGGAGAGAGAAGGAGAGAGAAAGAGAGGGGTGGGGGTGGGGGGGAGAAAGCAGTGGTGTAACTACAATTCACTGGTCCCCCCCTGCAAAACTTTGATGGGGCCCCTCCAATGGTCACCCCCCTTCCCTTGGTGCCCTTCATGGCCTTGGGGCCCATCTCACAAGGGCATAAATCAAGTGTGGCCATCATGATCTTCACACCCATAACAAGCGTAGCAACAAAACACCAGGGGGTTGATTCGCTATACTGCGCTGCTCCAGCAGTACGAGTTAAAAAACTATGGGCTTGATTCACAGCAGCACGCTTTACACAGCAGCACGCGTTGCTATGTAAGGTACAAGCAATGCTTACATAGCATTGCACGTTAAATGTGGACTGTCCTATGAAGTATCGCAACTGCAATACTTCACTTGCAGCTACTACTATGATCATTAAAATAGTTTCTATGTATAGTAACTATGTTAATTAACAGAGTAGCGGCCGTTACTGAAGTATCGCAGTGGCGCTACTTCACAGGAGCACCCAGCATTTAAAGGAGCATGCGTTGCCATGTAAGCAACGTGTGTAACTAAGTAAGGCACGCTATGCATCACTGCTGTGCATAGCGGGCACACATTATTTTAACTCACGGTGCTGGAGCAGCGCAGTATAGTGAATCAAACCTCAGATGAAGTATAGCCCCCTGTATCGGAGGAAGGAGAGCTCTGTGCACACCCTAAATCCACACCTGCAAGTCTTAAAGTGAACCTGAGGTGAGAGTGACTTGCATGAGGTATTTACTAAAGGTGATGTATAGGTAATAGCAGTGAACTGAGTCAGACTGAGCCTAACCATGACTTCACTATCAGTGGTGGAATTTGCCTTCTTAAAACAGAAGGAAATTTGCAATAATTCAATTATAAGTGAACATTTGTGGATATCCACAATGCACAACTACTGAATATGCAAATGATCCCTTTTCACCCTTGTAAGCAAGGCAAGCATCCAGAATCGCTGGTGTATAGCAAGCCTATAGCTTTAAATATTACACAGCCACACCAACCCCACATGTAGACAGCCTGTTTCTGGCTTTTGCCCCTCATCAGTACATGGTAGGGATTGATATGGCTGTATGGGACAGGGTTTGGACCAGTACAACAGAGTAACCATGTACTGATGAGGGCCAAAAGACCAAAACAGGCTGTCTACATGTGGGGTTGGTGTGGCTGTGTAATATTTGAAGCTATAGGCTTGCTATACACCAGCGATTCTGGATGCTTGCCTTGCTTACAAGGGCAAAAAGGGATAATTTGCATATTCAGTAGTGGTGCATTGTGGGTATCCACAAATGTTCACTTATAGCTAAATTATTGCAAATTTCCTTCTGTTTTAAAAAGGCAAATTCCACTAAGCATTGCTTATTAGTAGAAGGTATTTTTGGTCTCTTTTATTCCCTATACATTCCTAGTGGTTTGGGTCACCCTGAGCTGCTTGGTTACTCTGTTTCACTATCAGTCTCCACTCATGTGAGAAGGAATTCTCATTTTTGAGATCCCCAGGAACACGCTCTTCACTGCATCTTTCCTGTGGCAATTCAGCTCAGATCCCTGAGAGTCATTGGGTTTGATTCATGAAGCAGCGCAACTTAAAGAGACACTGAAGCGAAAAAAAAATTATGATATTATGATTTGTATGTGTAGTACAGCTAAGAAATAAAACATTAAGATCAGATACATCAGTCTAATTGTTTCCAGTACAGGAAGAGTTAAGAAACTCCAGTTGTTATCTCTATGCAAACAAGCCATTAACTCTCTGACCAAGTTTAGTCCTGGAGAGGGTTGTTATCTGACTTTTATTATCACAACTGTTTTCTTTTCCTCTGCTAGAGGAGAGGTCATTAGTGCACAGACTGCTCTGAAAGACTCATTTTGAATGCTGAGCGTTGTGTAATCTGCACATATTATAGAATGATGCAATGTTAGAAAAAACACTATATACCTGAAAATAAAAATATGAGAATATTTTCTTTGCTGCTAATCTTCTAGTAATTATTCATAGTACACAACCAATTCACTATATCATATTTTTTTTCGCTTCAGTGTCTCTTTAAAGTAAACCTGAGACGGAGGGATATAAAAAATGTATACATACCTGGGGCTTCCTCTAGCCCCCTCTGACCAGATTGCTCCCACGCCACTGGAAATTGCCCTGGAAAGTCCTCTGGCCTGAGACATACTGCACAGGCTGGCTGTGCATGCCCCCCGTCTCATTCTGCGTACTGCACCGACGCAGAACTCTCCCAGCTATGGGAGCGAGATGGGGGACTGGGCCTTCACCGACTGGCCCCAGCTGGACAACTTGCCAGGGCCAGTTGCAGAGGCTGCAGGCAGCAGAGGACAGTGGCTTGGGAGTGATCTGGCCAGATGAGGCTGGAGAAACCCCAGGTATGTGTACATTTTTTATATCCCCCCGCCTCAGGTACACTTTAAATTAAGCAGCGTGAGATAAAAGGTCGGCGCGCACGCTACGAGCAGTAGTGCTGCGTAGCATGCGCTGGTAACTTACACGCGCTCCTTTTAAAGAACAGCCGCTCCTTTAACGTCCTTAGCGGTAACCCCATACTACACACGGGGTAGCCGCCGCGGAGGATCACATAGCCCCAGGACTTTTTTTTTTTAATGGTGCATTACGCTTTAGCTAGCGGCAGAGCCGGGACAAGGTCCTCCAGCACCCAAGGCTGTTACACTAAAGTGCGCCCCTCCATCCCTCCCACCCCAGCCGTCACACTGATTGCTCTTAGACTAAGAGGCACCCCAGGGCCCCAACACCTTAATCTCTAGTTATCTGGCTTGTAGTGACTTCCAAACACAATTAGGAATGACAGCTGAATGAATTGTGCGCCCCCTCCTACACTGCGCCCTGAGGCTGGAGCCTCTCCAGCCTATGCTTCGGCCCGGCCCTGGCTAGCGGTACGCTAGCTAAGCGTATGCACAAAGCTGCTCCGGTCCCCCGCGATCGCTCGCAATAGCTTCCGGTATACATACCCCCCAGCGTTCCCTCGCCGGCGCAGCTGCCCAATCGGCTCCAGGCTTCGCGATGACGGCGATTGGGATTGCGGATGACGTCATCTCCGATCGTCGCCATAGCAACGCCGGAAGCCGATCGGAAAACTGTGCTTTTCGTGGGATCGTGGCGAGGTACGTATAGCCGGCGGCGATCGGCGGGCATGGGGGGGACCGGGGCAACTTTGTATATACGCTTAGCCAGCGAAATGCCAGCTAAAGCATTTGAAAAAACTTTTGGGACAAAAAAACCTCCCGGCAGACGCAGCCTGAGAAACTGTTTACCGCCAAGTGGGTTAATCCCGCCCTGAGCCCTGTGGGGTCCAGTGGCTTTCTAGGACGTGATCCTTGCACTTTGATTGGCCCAATAGGCTGCCTGTCACTTGACAGGTAATACTATTACTGACTAACTGTACGAGATTTCCTTTCAAGTTTTCGAAACATTAAGTGTGGTTCAGATCCAGTCCTGTATCATGGCTGAAGAAGAAACCTAAAGTTTTGAAAGCTTGCAAAGAAATCTTGTACAGTTAGTCATTAAAGGTATTACCTAAGCAACTTGTGTTATGTCTGAAAGTATTGTGAGTCTGACCTACTGTATGTTTTCCTGTTAAGCACCCATTCTGCCTAAACAGAAACTGTACTTTCATTTGATCTCATTCATTTCTAAGGGACTCATTCACCTGTACTTGCATTTACATGTGCATTTTCCATATCACCCTGTCAAAGCATTGTAAGCTAAATGCAAGCATCTAGGTGTGACTGGGCTCTCTCGCATACATTAGTACTGCTGGGGGTTCCATTTTCTGCGTACTGTCATGTGCTATTATGCTGCTTCTATGCTATTCTTTTTCATTCTAGGAATCTATACATATAAATCTTTTTGATGTGATGGAAATAGGAAATGAGTGGCTCCTGATTGTGTAATTGCACTCAATAAGGCTTTCTTATATCAAAGCTGAAAACTAGCAGATAATTTAATGCGTTTGTGCAGCATCCCAGACCAGACATTAATTGTGTGTGCTGGTCGGAAAGGAAAGTCATTATTATCAGAGGCAGAGAGCTTCTTTCATTTATTTTTAATCCAGATGAAATGATCACATTAAAAACTTGCACTAGATATTTTCAAATAGCCGGATAGTCTGCTGGACAATTGCACTGTGTAATTGGCGGTGGCTTGGCCTGAGAAACCCATACACTGCTGCATAAGCTGTCTATTTTAAAATGTAAAATCATTATAGTCACCTATCCTTTGTCTGTACTATTATTTTCACTGTTTTGGGCTAATTCACAAAGGTTTTCTCTTGGATTATTTCACACACTCATGCCGAATGCAGTAAATATGTGTATCAGGGTTTGGCGGAAGTATGGGTGCAGCAATAGGCACCCGTTGAAATAATAGCTATGGGGGGAAATTTACCCCATAGCACCCTCAGGCATATTTCAATGGTCACCTATGGTGATGGAGGGGGGAAGACATGGTTAAATTTAGCCATGGGGGTTGCTTAAAGCGGAACTCCAGTGAAAATAATTGAATAAAAAAAAAAGTGAAAACACACAGGTGAAGAGAGCCCGGAAAGCCGACTCCTCCATGGGCGCTGCGTACTGACAGCCTGCAGTACCGCTACAGGACATAAGGTGTCATCACGCGGTGGGGACGTGATGATGACTTGACGTCTTGATGCGGGCATCGTAGGAGGAGTCAAGGAATGTGATCGAGCTAGTAATGTTCATTTGGCTGAACCGCGCGTCACCAGCTCCCTAGAGGCTATGTGCTTCTGCCTGTGCCCCCCTTCTTCTACTTGCCAGTCTCCCACAATGCCCAAGAAACGGCCCTGATAACAACAACAACAACATTTGTATAGCGCTTTTCTCCCATAGGACTCAAAGTGCTTTAAAGTAGTAGGATGAAATATCAACACAACAAAAATTGTGTTTCTGCAAATGCCAATCGGAACAGGTGAGTTTTCAGTCTGGATTTAAACACATCCAGAGATGGAGCTGTCCTGAGTCCTGACCTGCTGAGGTAAGGAGTTCATAACGAGGAGCAGCATGACAGAAGGCTCTGCGACCAAAAGTTTTCAGGTGGACTCTGGGTATGACTAAGTTATTAGAACCTGTGGATCTGAGATTGCAGGGATTGCTACGCAGCTGCAGCATTTCTTTCATGTATCCAGGGCCCAGATTATGTAGTGATTTAATTGTCAGTAGGCCGATCTTGAATAGGATCCTCCATTTTAGGTAGCCAGATAGATCTCCCACGCTGAATAAAGAGCTCAGGAGGGGGCCCATACAGAAGGGGGGATTTCGTATTCCATCTTTCATGTAACAGGTGGTTGGGAATGACACATCACCCCTGGCAGACCTAATGAACAGCCTACATTTCTGTGTGCATATGTCTCTGCGCTCAGCTATGCTGCTGTCCAAAGCATTCCACTCATTTGTATAGAGATGCAACATGTTTGTTGTTACTAATCCCCCTCCCCCGTAAACAGACAGAAATGACATGAATTAGACGTACACAATCCAAGAACGTCATGAGCGCGTCTAAAAATACCGTATCAGAGCCGCGTGATTTTCCTTATTTACTTGGGAGGACGCGTGTTGAGAACTCTGTGGAATGTCATTAGATGAGACATTTTATTGAAACCAGTGGTATTGGTTCACAAAACTTATTTTATGAAGTGCCTTACTTTACTTAATTCACAATGTATCTCTACAGGGGGTCGATTCATTAACAGCCAATAATATTGCCGTGTGCAGACAGCGCATGATAATATTACAGTACGCCAGCAGAGCTATTAGTGCAACTTGCGGTTCATAGGTAGCGCATGCATAGCAACACTGGAATTACCTATGTACCGTGGGCCGCACTAATTGTGCAACATGTGGCACTCTGTTGATGTAAGTATCTGAAATATTGCCTTGTGCTGTCTGCAATCAGCAGTATTAGCAGCTGTAAGTGAATCAAACCCAAGGAAAGATCAAATATGTGTTAAAGTGGACCTGAACTCAGAACTTCCTTTCTGCTCTAAAAGATACGCAACAGCATAATAAACTTTAAACAAAAATATTTATTTGTTACAGCTGATACAAAGCCTAAAATCTGCACTGTTTCTACTTCCTGCTTCCTTGGAAGCAGACATACTTTTAACAGCCTGTGCTTTCAAATGGGCTTATCTGCCATCTCTGCCGTGGCAGTCGTGTGACACAGGGAGAGATCCAATTACATAACTTGTGATTAGACACAAATGAAGGGGAATTAGACAGGCTAAACTCTCTAAATACATACAGGGTGCATTTCTCTATGTTTTCCTTATGTCCTGTGTAAGAGTTAAGCTTCACTTTAAGGTCCCATATATCAGATAATGTATGGGCAGATGAACCAAGAGACAGAGAGACAAGAGACAGATGTCTCTCTGATCAAATCTGACCCATACACCACAGGCCTATTCCTGATTGGGAAGTGGCCTTGTGACCCCGCTTCTGCCACCTCCCCGCCTCCCACTCCGTCCCCCCTAATGTAAAATGTCCCCCCCCACCTGTCCATGTCCGCCACTGGCTCCATCTTAATACACCTACCCCACGTGGTTGCCAGTGTATACATGGGTCCGTATGTGGCATCACACACGAGTCCACATTATGCCGGAAACCACACGGGATGTGTGTATGAAGACGGAGCCAGCGGCAGACACAGACAGGTAAAGTATACTGCCCCAGACACCAGGGGGAACATTTAACATTTGGTGGACAGCACCAGGGGTTCCGTTGGGTTCGTCGCTCATCCCAATATCGAACACAGTTACTGCTGCTCACCCGTTCGAGAAACTTGGCCCTACATCTTGCATCATGTCCAACTAATACATGCAACCAATTTCTCCCCAAAATTGGTTGCATCGTCGATCAGCCATGCTCTTCAGGGCACCGATTCTCATCTGATTCGATAATAACTATCGAATAGGATGCTCGATCGGCCACCAAGTTAAGTGGTGTATGGGCACCTTAAGTGAATTAATCCCAAGGAAAGATAAATTGTGAGTTAATCTGACTGTCTTAACCGACCACAGGCTTTAACCCCCCTAGTGACCAGGCTATTTTTTACAAATTAGGCCACTGCAGCTTTAAGGCCTTGCTGCAGGGCTGTACAACTCACCACACAAGTAATTAATAATAATAATAATAATAATCCAAACATTTGTATAGCGCTTTTCTCCTGTCAGACTCAAAGCGCTCAAGAGCTGCAGCCACAGGGACGCGCTCAAGAGGCCACCCTGCAGTGTTAGGGAGTCTTGCCTTGAACTCCTTACTGAATAGGTACTTGACCTAGCCAGGATTCAAACCCTGGTCTCCCATGTCAAAGGCAGACCCCTTAACCAGTACACTATCCAGCCACTACCCCCCCCCACACACACACACACACCCACACCTTTTTCTGACCACCAACAGAGCTTTCTGTTGGTGGGCTCTGATCCACGTCCAGCGCGTCTGACGTTACTACATTGAAACCGATCGGGAGTACGAAGAGGGAGATTCAAGCGCCGCAACAGCAGCCGGATTGCGGCGGAGCATAACGGTGAGTCGGAACGCCGCTCATCCATTCATCCAGGTGCCTGGCAGACCTTGCTGTTGTCATTCTGATGTGCATGTTTCCAAGAAATTATCATGTGAGTGCGCATTAGTGCGCGGGCATTGCCGCTGAGTTTTAAACAGGATTACACTATTGTGTTTTTATGTATTTTATTGAGGAAAATTTACATTAAAGAAAAGATGAAGATTTGAGAAAGTGCCGTGTGGAATATATTTAAACGTTAGATCCACCTGTTTTCTGAGGTGGTGAAAATCCGGTGAGCAGAATCAGAGAAGGAGTGTGTTGTCACGTGTGTCGCACTTTTGATCACTGAAACACGGGTGGTGTGTGAATTAATGTATACAGAGTTACGGCATGTGCAATCTTGTATTGTTGTAGGAAGTGGAGAGCGCAGTCCAGCAATCGCATTATAACTATTATCTGGAAAAGTGTGACAGCGATCCCATTGAAGCGTGTGGACATTTTGTGGACAATTGTGGTTTCAACCTTGAAGGACAGTATATATATGATTTATTGCGGACAGCGCAGCCTAGTTGCTAAATATACTACCCACTACATCATTGTTAGCAACCAATAAGCAATCAACTTTCAACATTGTGACTTCTCTGAACTATTGAAGGGTTAAATCTCCTTGGTTGTTATCAGTTATGGGTCAACCCACCCCCACCCCCCTGCACATTACATTTGCTTTTCTTATGACATATTAAATAGTGTTTAGCATGCCGCCAGCTTAAGAGTTATGATTTTCTTCTTTTGCTTACACTGTGAAATACAGTACTGTTTTTTTTGCAAAAAAATGTTATATAACAAGTTTCTGAATTGGTAATGACAATCTACAGCATTCCTTTCCATCACGGCTTAACAGCATCGGATAATTTAATGCATTGCTGCCGCCACACTCTGGACCGCACATTAATTGTACACGATGGGAACAGACTTTATTATTATCAGAGTGTTCTCTGCCAGAAGGGTGCTCTCATTTATTTTTAATCCAGATAAAATAACCACATCTGAAACACTAAAGGGATATATACTGTAATGAGAATTCTATCCATGTAAAGGGTCAGCTAATCCAAGACTACAGCTGGAGGAGGGGTAGGCAGATGTAATGCTCTCAGCGGTATTCACTGGAATACATTAGTGTCAGTTATATGAAGGGAGGTGATCTCTGTTTCTAATATTTAAAATCACATGTCACTCTTGCTAGAATGTGCTATATACTTGATTGTAAACATGTATCAACAGTGTTTAGTTATTTTTGCTATTTAATGTGATTAAAAATTACCTTTTTTCAGTTTGCTGTTGGCTACCATTTTACAAAACGAACATTAAGCCCGGGTTGTATTAATTTTCTAGACTGGAAAGTGCACTTTGTATTGGACTAGCTTTCAGTACAGACAGCCTAGTTACGTTGTACTTCCAACATAGCTGCACAGATTGGGAAAGCTTGTTGCTTGTTTTCCTTGCCTGAACAAACTGAGTGACTAGCAGGAAGTTTTGGTAAACCCAGTCTCGACAGATTATTTCATTCAGTGTGGAGTTGCACAGGTGTATGCAATATTGGATATGGCTGTGTCCAAATATGCATCCAGTCAGTGGATTAGTTCTGGTTGCCAATGCCAAGTACCTCCAGTATAAATAAGATTATTATTATTATCTTAGATTTATATAGCACCATCATCCTCTGTGGCACTTTCTAATAGTTAATGCCTTAAGCATCCCTTTTTTTTTTACACACGCATTTGTTAGTAGTGCACTCCGAGGCTTTCCTAGAAATCCATTAGAACTTTTACACTTATGAGTTCAAGTTTCCACGCGCTTCACAGTGCTTCTAAAGGCCTGTACGCAAGCTAGATTAAAGCTGGCTGATGGTTGGTAGGAGATGCCGGGCACTAGGCTGAGCCATGAGAGGAAGCACAGCACTGGACTCTGGCAGAGAGGTGAGAGCACAGCTTCTGTTGTGCTATACTTTGCATTTGCACACTGGGCAGGGGGAGTACAGGACGGGTCTGTGTAACAAAATGCAAAAGGATTGTCCGGCTGTTTGTATCTAGGTGACTCCCTGTATTATGCATCCACTTTAAACGGCACATGGTCTATATTCTCTAGTGTGTGTGTGAGATTTGTTTTTTTTTTTTTGGGGGGGGGGGAGGGGTGGGAGGGGGGATGATACAGGACTTCTTGTCTAGGGTGACAAAAAGGCTAGAAACAGCCCTGTCTACGGCACACACTCTCTGCATGGGCAAAATATACAATCTGTAGCAATCTTTCATGGCAAATTAAAAGCAGTAAAAAAGGTTATTGAACAATCAATTGCAATAACTGGTGTAGCTTGGCAGATACTTTTACATAATGCACTATAGAATTATTTTACAACTGAAAGGAGGGAGGGGTAAATAAAGACAGCCATACATTTTCTCACAAAGCTTAACTGATAAATTACCTCTCATCCGTCCTTCCCTTTACATAAAACCATTTAAAGGGAACCCGAGGTGTGTGGGATATGGAGGCTGACATGTTTGTTTCCTTTTAAATAATTCACATTGCCTGGCTGTCCTGCTTATCTTCTGTCTCTAACACTTTAAGCCATAGAACCTGACCAAGCATGTATGCAACATCATGGCTATCGGTTACCATTTGCCTCTGATGAAGTTAGAGTCACTTGCTAAACAGCTGTCAGGCCTCATCACCCCCAATTGATCTCTACTGTATATACCCAAGCCAAATGAAAGGGTTTTTAACAGTGGCGTAACTAGAACTCATTGGGCCCCCTGCGAAACTTTGGATGGGGGACCCCCTTGACCCTACTGAACACTGAATAGGGACTGTCTGCAAATCTGTGTCTGCAAAACCTTGTACGATTCCTTATCAGTGGCTGAGCAGATGCAGTCATTAGAAAAAATGTGTAGAGAGCAGAATTTTTTTTTCTCCATACCCTTAGTTGTCAGTCTCCAAGGACAGGGAAAAGAAACTCCTCCCCCCACGGGGGCCCCCTGCAGCTGCATCCCTTGCAGGGTCTATTGTTACGCCCCTGGTTTTCAAGGATGCAATGCTTCTCTTTTCTCTTGATGACCACAGCAGGGCTTTAGTACCGTATATTACGCCTTCATTTTATATCACATTTACATTTCTGCTGTCCTCTTTTATCCCTTACTTTCATGGCCCATTCTCTAGCCATTGGGCTACATTCTATTTTTATGTTAAACCGTGGTAGAGGCGCCTTGAGTTGCATATAACTGGTAATGTAAATGAGACGTGTAACGCTTTACCTTCTCAGAAGAACAAACCATAAGTAATGGAAAAAGAAATGTTTATACATGCACGTTAGACAACGCGTTTCACGGGTATTAACCAGCTTCCTCAGGTCATTAACATGTACCTGCAGAGATTTTGGTCATATGCTAGGGTGCCTCATTTTTAAAAATTAGGCACCCTTACAGATGACCGAATTGCTGCAGGCACTTGTTCTCTAGGCCCACCAACAGTGCATGTTTTGTGGAAATCCACAGAGGTGGTTAATGAGCTCACTGAGACACTAATTACCTCACCTGTGAATGTTAGTGGTTTTCTGCAAAACATGCACTGTTGGGGGGCCTTTAGGACAGGGTTGGGGAACTGTGCCCTAAAGGGTCCATGTGACGAGAACCTTGGAGTCCTCAGAACTTATCCAGCAGAGCGACCGACCAGAATCTGAACCAACAGACCAGGGACACCGAGCAAGGAAGGTTATTTTCCTGCAGGCTCTGGCGGTGGTTGCAAGTTATTGCAACCCATCTTTGTAAGTATATTACTTACAATCTTATTCACGTCGCTTATCCAACGATACTGCACTATTGGGCTCCTGGTCTCTCTCATCTCATATATTTGGAAGTTATGGGTAACCATCAAGGATCAAATTTCTATTTTTGTATGGAAATCAATGCCCTTATTGAACAATTAGCTACAATAGGCCATTGTTTAAGAAACTCATAGATCATATAAGTCAATATCAATGGGCTATTCTAATTATGCTTTAATTTAGCACTGGCATGCTGGCAAATAGTGCACAATGAATAATCTGAGCAATTTTGTGTTTAACAGACCCAACTAATATCCGCCAGTGACTCTACACTCATAACATCACCCTAGCTACTTGTCAGGCAATGGGAAAACAGATAGAGAAGGTTCATATATCATCTTCTGTCATTCTCACATCCACTCACAGATGTTCCTACAAAATAACCCAGCCCTGCCAATAGATTTTGTGCCAAACATATTTTATGTTTATATTTGCCAGAATCTATAGAAATATTTTACGTTGAGGAAAATGCCCCCAGGGATAGAATGTATATATGTCAAAGTTTTATGTTGTCATTGTTATTCAAACCTTGAAAGCATAAACCTGAGCACTTTGCAAGGCTCAATTGAGTATCCCCAGCCCCCATCCTCTAAGTTATAGGACAACTGAAGTGAGAAGACTATGGAGGCTACCATATTTATTTCCTTCGAAACAATACCAGTTGCCTGGCTGCTGATGATCTATTTGGCCCCAGTAGTGTCTCTGAATCACACCAGTAACAAGCATGCAGCTATTCTTGTCAGATCTGACAATGTCAGAAACACCTGATCTGCTGCATGCTTGGTCAGGGTCTATGGATAAAAGTATTAGAGGCAGAGGATCAGCAGGACAGCCAGGCAACTGGTATTGCTTAAAAAAGGAATACATATGGCAGCCTCCATATAACTCTCACTTCAGTTGTCCTTTTTTTAAATTCATTTTTTCCCCATGTTTTATGTAATTTGTTGTTGCTATATCTTACCGCTATATCTGACCTTGTTAACCAGCCTGCAAAAGAGAGTGTTTCCATATTACTCCACTTCAGTTGTCCTTTAAAGTGAAACTGGAAGGCTGGTGCTGGAAGTGAATGCAGGGGCCGACTCTCAAGCCTCAAATAATGGTTTGCAGAGAAAATCCATATTAAGAAAATAGGGGAACTCACACACTTTGCATGGAAAGGTGATACAAAAATATAGAAAAAGCATTGGCGTTTTAGAATAGATAGAAAGATATGAAATATATGCAAGTAAATTAATGAAAGGGATGGAGGTCTCCCTTACGAAGAAAGGGCATATTTAGCTTGGAAAAGAGACAACTTAGAGGTGACCTAATCAACATGTATAAATACATCCAAAGGCAATATAAAAGCTTGGCCGATGAGCTTTTTATCCTAGGTCTTTACAAAGGACTAGAGGCCATGATCTATGTATGGAGGAAAGGAGATTGTCCCACCTGTGCAGAAAGGGACTCTTTACATTAAAGGGAATCTGAAGTGAAAATAAACGTATGATATAATGATTTGTATGTGCAATACAGCTACGAAATCAAACATTATTAGCACAGATATGAGTCTCTTTTTGTTTCTAGTACAGGAAGAGTTAAAGAGAACCCGAGGTGGGATTTACTTATGCTAGTGGGGCACAGAGGCTGGTTCTGCACACTAACACCAGCCTCTGTTGCCCCATGGTGTGCCTCCAAGACCCCCTGCGCGCCACTATACCGCCCCCAGGGCTGGCGCGACACACAGCGTGTCGCCAGCACAATGTTTACCTCACGCCTGTCTGTTAGCGAAGCTCCCCCGCCTTCGCCGTATCGGCGCTACCCGCCGGCGTCACTTCCCTCCAATCAGCCCTGCGACTTTATGAAGTTGTGGACAGCACTGTCTTTTGAAGTGCTTATCTCAATTGTTGCTCATTGTTTCTTCTTTGTTTATGTTTTTTTCTGCAGAGAAAAGTTCTTTAGAGTCATTAGCCTGCTCTGAAAAATCATTTAAAATGCTGAGTATATTGTGGAAACTGCAATTATTAGAGAATGATGCAAACAAAAAAGCTATATATCTAAAAATGAAAATATGACACTATTTTATTTTCTACTATTGTTCTATTATTATCCGTATTACACAACCAATTATTTATATCATGAGGGTTTTTTTCGCTACAGTATCACTTTAAAGGGAACCAGAGATGTTGGGGGGAAGCTTTTATACATACCTGGGGCTTCCTCCAGCCCCATACGCATGGATTGCTCCCACGCCGCCGTCCTCTCCTGCCTGGATCCGCCTGTACCGGGTCCCGTCATTGCCGCGAGTCAGCCAGTCGGCCGGCAGACGCGGCCAAATGTCCGCATCACACGGGGCTCCCTCCATATACATACGCATGAGGCTGCCTACTGCGCATACGGGTATGGAGGGAGCCCCTGTGATGCGGACAATTGGCCGTGTCTGCCGGAAGTGACGGGGCCCGGTACCGCCGATACAGGAAGCGGAGGATGGCGGCGTGGGAGCGATCCAGGCTTATGGGGCTGGAAGAAGCCCCAGGTATGTATAAAAGCTTGTTCTATTTTTTCTTAACGTTCCTCTCTGGTTCCCTTTAAGGCTTGTTTACCTTTGTACGCCCTTTACTGCGTTTTGTAAATCATTTGCGATTCCACATTTCCATTAGTGTAATCAATTATTAGGCCAAAGCCTAAACGTCTAGTCTGCTGTATTGTTTGACCATGTACAGGTGTGTTCAGGATAAGAACATAAGAAAATAACGTACCCTAATGCAGAAATAAGCATCTTTCTTGCAATTTCCCTGTTTCATTTTTTTTTCTTAGCTACAATTACTAGGTAATGGCTAATAATGTTGATCCAGGGATTTTATCTGATTGCCATCTGGAGTCGGGAAGGAATTTTTCCCTTTTGGGGCTAATTGGACCATGCCTTGTAAGGGTTTTTCGCCTTCCTCTGGATCAACAGGGATATGTGAGGGAGCAGGCTGGTGAAGAAAACAAAATGCTGTCACATGACTGCCAGCATCACATTCTCGCCCATACATTTAAGGGGCTGGGTGAGAGCATTGCATTTAATGAAGACTATATTGATGAGCTCCATAGAGCCTTATGGAACATGCTACCCGGGCGTAACTACAAATCATGCCCCCCCAAGCAAAACTTTTGACTGGGCTCCTGAATGTTCACACCTTTTCCTTAGAGATGTTGTGAACATCAAATTTGGGTTCGCAAATGGTGAATGTGAACTTCTGCAAATGTTTGCGAACAGGTGTATCTGGCGAACCGCCATAGACTTCGATGGGCAGGCAAATTTTAAAAAGACTGTTTCTGGCCACAAAAGTGATGGAAAAGTTGTTTCAAGGGGTCCAACAGTCACCTGGACAGGGGCATGGCAGACGGGGATCCATGCCAAAAAGTCTCACCAAAGATTATGGAGTTGACGCAAAGTTGAGTTTTAATCCCTAAAGGGCAGGAATCACATTATGCACAGCTCTTGGTGTCAGTGGGCTGTGGAGTGTCATACACAGAGAGATACAATAGTACTATCAGAATACAGTGAAATAAAAATGCACTGAAGTGGTTCTGTGCGTGCAACTTAATGAGGCAACAGCAGTAGTGCACACAGCTCTGGGTGTCAGTGGGCTGTGGAATGTCACACAAAAAACACAGGAGACCGATGTGCTGGCCCTCAAAAGGGCTGTTTGGGATGCTTTCACAGCAAGTGAGGAACAAGAACACAGGCCTAGCTAATACTTTCCCTACCTAACTGCAGCAAGTCTGACCCTGTTCTCACTAACAGCAGTCAGCAGCCAGCAGAGAATTAATCCAATATGGCCACCGCAACTGCGGTGGAGGGCAGGAAGGTGTGCTAGCTGATTGGCTGACCACTGCAAGTCAGTGTGGAAGGCCTGACAGCCGTTTCGCGGGTCTCACCTGCTTTGTCAAAGGCAGGCCACAAATGAAGACTTTATATGTGGCCTCAGATGAAGTGGAAGAGACCTGCAAAACGGCTGTCAGGCCGTCCACACCGTTTTGCAAGTCTGTCATACTGAGGATAAAATTGGTCTGGTGCCCAGGTCTCTCAACTCTGAATCTTTTTTTTTTTTTTTTTAGCATACTCTGTGATTGCAGAGACAAAGAGAAGAAATATGGAAATATTGACTTTTTTTGTCTGTAAAAAGTCAAATGTTTTTGCCACCCTTATGCCTAATTGGTCCACTGGTATGACAGGGCTTTACTGGATAAAATGGAAACTAGCTCAACTGCTTTTTCTTTCACTTTTGCTTTGTATTTAGCATGAAGCTGCACTATTTCATTAAATGTAAACTGACTGTTTATTCGTCATCGTGGTCTCAGGTTGCGCTGTCCGGGCATGTGACGCATTTGTTTTTGAAATGCAGTAGATTTCCTTTGAAGTGAAAGGGCAGTAAAATTTGCCTTGTGGAAAGGCACCGCTGTTCTGATCGTCTGGGTTATGTAGCATCGTGTCAGCCAGATTGAGGAGTGCTATTGACACAGCCATTGTAAAGGCTAGAATTACATGACTGGTCTCTGAGCAGCCCACAGATGTTGTTTGATGTGCAGTGAAAAATTATTGGCTGGCCAGGTGCTGTGTATACACATGAGCAGATTAGGTAAACCGCAGGGATAGTCTGAAATCCTGAGACTGCGTCATCTACACTGCTTGACATTTACATTTCGGAGACATCAAAGCATGTGTGCAACAAGTGCTTGTTCTGAGTCCTCAAAGAGGAGCTGTGGTGAAAATAACATAATGAATATACTGGTATACTGGCTATACTGAGCACTATACTGGCTATACTGAGCACTATACTGGCTATATTGAGCACTATACTGGCTATACTGGGGCACTATGCTAGCTATACTGAGCACTATACTAGCTATACTGAGCACTATACTAGCTATACTGAGCACTATACTAGCTATACTGAGCACTATGCTAGCTATACTGGGCACTATACTACCTATACTGAGCACTATGCTAACTATACTGGGGCACTATGCTAACTATACTGGGGCACTATGCTAACTATACTGAGCACTATACTGGCTATACTGAGCACTATACTGGCTATACTGAGCACTATACTGGCTATACTGAGCACTATACTGGCTATACTGAGCACTATACTGGCTATATTGAGCACTATACTGGCTATACTGGGGTACTATGCTAGCTATACTGAGCACTATACTAGCTATACTGAGCACTATACTAGCTATACTGGGCACTATACTAGCTATACTGAGCACTATACTAGCTATACTGAGCACTATACTAGCTATACTGAGCACTATACTAGCTATACTGAGCACTATACTAGCTGTACTGGGCACTATACTAGCTATACTGGGGCACTACCTACCCATACTGGGCACTATACTAGCTATACTGGGACACACTGGAGGGATCACGCGGCCAGCATTTCCTACCCCCGGCTTATATGAGGGTCAATAATTTTTTCCTGTTTTTTGGGGTAAAAGTGGGGGGGTCGGCTTACATGCGGGTCGGCTTGCTTGCGAGTATATACGGTACTTGCTTGCTTGGCAGTTGGAAACAGCTGTTATTTCCCACAATGCAACAGGGTTCACAGACAAGAAACTGTCATGACCATGGCTATAACATTACACTGTGGGAGGGGTTTCACAATATCAGCCATATAGACCCCCTTGATGCTCTATTTCAGAAAGGGTTAATATTTGAAGTGGGAAATGGGGTATTGGCTACTGATTAGGATGAAGGTCAATCCTGGGTAAAGTTCTTCTTTAAATTAAAGTCAGCCGGGTTGGTTAGAATAGCCGGTAGAGATTGAGTTTGCAAGCGTGAAAACATTTGCAAATTATTTTCAAAAAGTTTGCACTGTAAGAGGTTCACCTGATGGTCAGCGATTAACTTTTGACCCATAATGCTCAGCATGACCTTTAAACAAAGGTTAGCTGGGTTGGGATAACCAATAGTGATGGCACAGTCAAGTGGGAACACACCCACAAACACTTTTTAAAGGTTTACCTAATATACCACACAGTGAGAAGTTTGCCAATCACCGTTCCTCCTATTCCCTTAGACAAAACTAGCATATTAATGGTCGATTCCATAAAGGGAACATGTGTGAACATTGTGATTGGGTGCTGCATTAGCTTATTCTAATATACATGTTCTTACTTATTGAATATCTGTGGAATTGGAATTGGCCATCTGAGAGATTGATACTTTGGCTTGTTCCAGGTCATTTGTTTTTTAGTCACCTGATGAAGTGAACATTTTGATTTAAAGCGGATCCGAGATGAAAAACTAACTATAACAAGTAAATTGTCTATACATTTTATCTAAAGTTTAGATAGTTTACACAGCAAATCTAGCTGGAAACAGCTTTAAAAGAATATGATTATTTCTTCCTGTGATACAATGACAGCAGCCATGTTGTTTGTAAATATTACACAGAGGCAGGCTTATCTGCATCTTGAGCAAAAAAAAACCTAATCCTCCCTCCTCCCCTGTGCACCTGAAATCTCTGGCTAGTAATACCTCCCTCTCCTCCTGCCCAGACTGAGCTCCCATGAGCCCTTGCTACTGTCTGAAAATGCCAAGGCTCTCTGAAAACCTGTGGGTGAGGCTTGTTTAGTTTATAGGGAATTAGAGTATTAAAACAAAAACAAAAAAGTATTTGGCTTGAGGAATGCCCTATAAATTATAGGAAAGGAACACAATTATGCAATCAGTAAAAGTTAATCTCGGATCCACTTTAAGGAATGTGTTGAGACTATGTTATGTGATTTAGGATTGCAGTCTTAATTCCGACTGACTATTTTGCTTATCAATTATGTGAAGTCCTGCCTACTGTTTGTGACAAGAGACCTGAAATTGTATTAAAGTGGACCTGAACTCTTGTACAGGACTGAAGAGATACACTGAGAAATGCACTCTGTATGTATTTAGAGAGTTTAGACTGTTTAATTCCCCCTCATTTGTGTCTAATCACAAGTTGTAATCTGATCTTTCCCGTGTCACAAGTCACATTTGAAAGCACAGGAGGTTAACAATATGTCTGCTTCCATGAATCAGGAAGTAGACACCCTGCAGATTTATTTTAGGATTTGTATCAGGTGTAGAAAAGAAATGTAATTTGTTTAAAGGTTATTATGCTGTTGCGAATCTTTTAGAGCAGAGAGGACATTCTGAGTTCAGGTCCGCTTTAATTACATTCCTGATGCTTGGGATATTGTAACTCATATGTCAATGTGGATATACTCAACTCATGTGAAAACTCGAATTGTTTTTTGAGGCTTGGCTGTGGCTACTGTCTTGTAGTTTTGTAATGAAAGTTGTTAAAGAGACACTGAAGCGAAAAAAAAATAATGATATTATGATTTGTATGTGTAGCACAGCTAAGAAATAAAACATTAAGATCAGATACATCAGTGTAATTGTTTCCAGTACGGGAAGAGTTGAGAAACTCCAGTTGTTATCTCTTTGCAAACAAGCCATTAAGCTCTCCGACTAAGTTAGTCATGGAGAGGGCTGTTATCTGACTTTTATTATCTCAACTGTTCCTGGACTATTTACTTTTCCTCTGCTAGAGGAGAGGTCATTACTTCACAGACTGCTCTGAAAGACTCATTTTGAATGCTGAGTGTTGTGTAATCTGCACATATTATAGAATGATGCAATGTTAGAAAAAACACTATATACCTGAAAATAAAAGTATGAGAATATTTTCTTTGCTGCTAATCTTCTAGTAATTATTCATAGTACACAACCAATTCACTATATCATATTTTTTTTTCCGCTTCAGTGTCTCTTTAATGTATATATTTTTTAATGGAATGGCCTGTTTCATTGATCGTTAATCCACTACTTTATATAGAATACTACTTTTTTATGTTAGCCCCTTAAAGGGAACCATAGCTGAAAACAATAAAGAAGTTATACATACCTGGGGCTTCCTCCAGCCCCATACGCACTGATCGATCCCACACTGCCGTCCTCCTCTGCCCGCAGCTACGAGAACCAGCTCCGCGCTGATCCGTCAGTCGGAGCAAGTCTAAGCGTAGCAGAGGTGCGCTCTTTGCGTATCTCTGCAGGAGTGTATGGAGAAATACGTAGAGGGCGCACTTCTCCTGCGTAGCCGGCTCCGATGACGTCAGCGACGAGAGCCCGTTCTTCTAGATGCGGGCAGCGGTGGACGGCGGGGTGGGATCGATCCGTGCATATGGGGCTGGAGGAAGCCCCAGGTATGTATAACTTCTTTTTCATTTTTTCATATATAGTTCATCTCTGATTCCCTTTAAAGGTTTCACACAGACCCTTTTGCTTGAAAACATTATTATGGGATGTCAGATGTGATAATTGTTCTACTCTTAATTTAATATGGATGGTGCCTGATTGGTTATATGAAATAGACCATACTAAAGGTGGCCACACACAATACAATACAATAATCCAATTTTAAAGGACCGCTATCAATTTAAAATACATGTAAATACATATAAATAAGAAGTATGTTTCTTCCAGAGTAAAATGAGCCATAAATTACTTTTCTCCTATGTTGCTGTCACTTACAGTAATTATTAGACATCTGACAGAACCAACAGGTTTTGGACTAATCTACAGTGGGTTGCAAAAGTATTCGGCCCCCTTGAAGTTTTCCACATTTTGTCACATTACTGCCACAAACATGAATCAATTTTATTGGAATTCCACGTGAAAGACCAATACAAAGTGGTGTACACGTGAGACGTGGAACGGAAATCATACATCATTCCAAACATTTTTTACACATAAATAACTGCAAAGTGGGGTGTGCGTAATTATTCAGCCCCCTGAGACAATACTTTGTAGAACCACCTTTTGCTGCAATTACAGCTGCCAGTCTTTTAGGGTATGTCTCTACCAGCTTTGCACATCTAGAGACTGAAATCCATGCCCATTCTTCTTTGCAAAACAGCTCCAGCTCAGTCAGATTAGATGGACGGCGTTTGTTAACAGCAGTTTTCAGATCTTGCCACAGATTCTCGATTGGATTAAGATCTGGACCTTGACTGGGCCATTCTAACACATAGATATGTTTTGTTTTAAACCATTCCATTGTTGCCCTGGCTTTATCTTTAGGGTCATTTTCTGCTGGAAGGTGAACCTCCGCCCCAGTCTCAAGTCTTTTGCAGTCTCCAACAGGTTTTCTTCCAAGTTTGCCCTGTATTTGGCTCCATCCATCTTCCCATCAACTCTGACCAGCTTCCCTGTCCCTGCTGAAGAGATGCACCCCCCGAGCATGATTCTGCCACCACCATATTTGACAGTGGGGATGGTGTGTTCAGAGTGATGTGCAGTGTTAGTTTTCTGCCACACATAGCGTTTTGCATTTTGGCCAAAAAGTTCCATTTTGGTCTCATCTGACCAGAGCACCTTCTTCCACATGGTTGCTGTGTCCCCCACATGGCTTGTGGCAAACTGCAAACGGGACTTCTTATGCTTTCTGTTAACAATGCCTTTCTTCTTACCACTCTTCCATAAAGGCCAACTTTGTACAGTACATGACTAATAGTTGTCCTATGGACAGAGTCTCCCACCTGAGCTGTAGATCTCTGCAGCTCGTCCAGAGTCACCATGGTCCTCTTGACTGTAGTTCTGATTAGCGCTCTCCTTGTTCGGCCTGTGAGTTTAGGTGGATGGCCTTGTCTTGGTAGGTTTACAGTTGTGCCATACTCCTTCCATTTTGGAATGATCGCTTGAACAGTGCTCCTTGGGATGTTCAAGGCTTTGGAAATCTTTTTGTAGCCTAAGCCTGCTTTAAATTTCTCAATAACTTGATCCCTGACCTGTCTTGGACCTGTCTTGTGTGTTCTTTGGACTTCAGGTTGTTGTTGCTCCCAATATTCTCTTAGACAACCTCTGAGGCCCTCACAGAGCAGCTGTATTTGTACTGACATTAGATTACACACAGGTGCACTCTATTTAGTCATTAGCACTCATCAGGCAATGTCTATAGGCAACTGACTGCACTCAGATCAAAGGGGGCCGAATAATTATGCACACACCACTTTGCAGTTATTTATTTGTAAAAAAATGTTTAGAATCATGTATGATTTTCGTTCCACTTCTCACGTGTACACCACTTTGTGTTGGTCTTTCACAAGGAATTCCAATAAAATTGATTCATGTTTGTGGCAGTAATATGACAAAATGTGGAAAACTTCAATGGGGCCGAATACTTTTGCAACCCACTGTATCTCTTCATGGGGGATTCTCATCATGGCCTTTATTATTTTTAAAGACACTTCCAGATAAGAATTTATACAAAGATGCTGGCCAGCCTACCTGTTCATTGCACACTTCTTCTGGCAGTTGGACGGTGCAACTGACATTCACTAAGTGCTTTTGAAAATAAAGAAAACCCTGAGAATCCCCATGAGGCGATGGGTTATTCTAAAATCTGTTGGTTCTGTTAGAGTTCTGCTATCCACTGTAAGTTGCAGTAACATAGAAAAAAAAGTAATTCATGGCTCATTTTACTCTGAAAGAAACATACTTCTTACTTGTATGTGTTACTGTTTACATGTGTTTTAAAATTTACAATATTCGCGACAGTGGTGCTTTATGGCAATTCAATAAAAATGATCTGTTATATAGAAAAAATCTTAAAAAATGTTTTATTTGTTCGAAAAACCTGGTAGGGAGTGGTTGACTTTTCTGATCAATTTTTATGAAAATGTAATGGTGTATGGTTTTGATTTATAGATCCAAGCTGTTTTTTTCAGAGTTTTCAATAATCTTCTTCCTAATTGGGAAAAAAACTGAACACTTTTGCGATTCATTGGTCAGATTTTTTTTTAATGTTACAATCAATCTCGTTATACTGTACGGTACAAAGACTCTCCTAAGCTTTACACATTACCTAGAAGGCAGCTAATGTTTTTCTATCTACTTAACACATCCCTTGCAGAATCCAGCCTGTGAAATACTCAACTTGACTCTGACCAATGTGTTAGCGCAATTTGTAAATTATAAAATAAAATAATATTTCTGTATAATATAATGCACTATTCTAAAAGATTCTCTTTCTCTCCCCATATAGTGAATGCTGTTCCATTTGACAAAGGAGGCCGACAAGAAGAATTGGTATGTCTTCCTCACCTTTTATGTACTGTATTACTATTGATGTTGTGATATGAATCCCACTGGGAACTACACAAAGATGCAGAGGGGGGAACTTCCCAGAAGGTTAAGCCTGGTACACACTTTCAATTATGATTGGCCAATCCCTGACCAATTTTCCACCTCAATGTAGTATGAGGGTCAGCGGATATTGAATACTATGAGCAGATTGTGTAGGTAAACTCTCATACTACATGAAAATTGGTCAGTGATTGCTCAATCAAAATGGAAGTAATGTACCGGGCTTTAGTGGGGTACACATATACAATCTTGATTGGCCAATTTGACAATTTTCATGTAGTATGAAGGCCAACAGATTTTGAATCGTATTAACTGTTTGTGTAGGTAATCCTCATACTACATGGAAATGGTAAAACTGGCCAGTCATTGGCCAATCAAAATTGTATATATGTAAGCACTCCTGGGTGACGGCGTTTGTAGATTGTGGATTTGTTAAGCCTGGTACACACCTTCAATTGTCCTAGGCCAATCACTGACCAATGTTACCCCCTCCATGTAGTATGAGAGCTTACCGATACCTCCACAATCTGCTCATTGTATTCAATATCTGTTGACCCTTTTACTGCATTGAGGTGGTAAAATTGGTAAGTGATTGGCCAACCATGATTGAAAGTGTGTACCAGGCTTTATTTGCATGGCTTGTATATAATGTAGTATCTCATCTGTTGTGATGGATGTGGCAACTTATGTTATCTACTGTTTGCAACAGATCCTATTTTCTATATACAGTAATACGCATTGAGAGTGTGATGATAGAATACCTGGTTAGGGATTATGGTCCAGAAAAACTGCCTGTCAAAACTATTTTTCATTTGAGAGATACCTGGAAAATGGTACAAATTACCATTTTTTAACCACTTCCAGACCATGGTAATATAAATCTATGTCCTGTTTTATGGCTACTTATTCCTGCCAGGGCATAGATTTCAATCATCCCCACTGTGTGGTACGCTTGGTCTTTCCATCCCGCGTGTCCTGTTGTTACACTGACAGCAGAGCTTCCGTATCTCAATCAGGAGCCTGTTTCATTGGCTCCTAAGTCTGATCCTGTGATTGCTGTGAGCCAATCATAGCAATCACATGACTTAAAAGGGAAAGGATGGCTCTAGTGTTAAAGGGCCAGGAGAGGGTAAAGTAAATCAGAACTGAAAATAAACCAAATTGATGAGGTAAACAATTGTATCTACTGTATAGTTCTGATGCAAATGTCTGATTGAATGTTTGAACTTTTTTCTTGCTCCCTGCACTCACGTTTTTTAGCCATGCAGGCAGGAGTCTTATGATCTCTAATTAGTTATCAGTGAGAATTACGATACACTCTGCTTGCTGTACGACTGAAGAGAAACTATCATGTATTTTAAAGAGAATCTGAAGCCAGATTAAAAATGGCTTTTTACCTTATATACATGTGAGGCATGGTTGCCCCTGCTAAGACGCCGCTATCCCGCGGCATAACGAGGGGTCTTTACCCCCCAAATCCCCTCCGGGGAGTGCTTCCGTGTGAGGCAGGGCTATGAGCTGCAGCCCTGCCTCACACACATCTATCAGTGTGTATCTCCGCCTCTCCCCGCCCCTCTCAGTCTGCCTTTGCTGAGAGGAGCGGGGGAGAGGCGGAGATCTGCCGCTGTTAGACGCGTGTGAGGCGGGGCTGCAGCTCATAGCCCAGCCTCACACGGAAGCGCACAGGGGCAGCAAAATCCATGACCAAGAAAGTCGTGGATTTTGCAGGGGGAATGTAGGGGTAAAGACCCCTCGTTATGCCGCGGGATGGCAGCGTTTTAGCAGGGGCAACCATGCCTCACATGTATATAAGGTAAAAAGCCATTTTTAATCTGGCTTCAGATTCTCTTTAAGTCCTTACAGTGAAACAAAAGGAACACAGGATAGTTTTACTTGGGATTTATATCATACACGTGCTTATCTCATCATGATACATGACATCTTGCACACCCTTTAAAGAGTACCTGAGCCGAAGCTCGGATACAAAATCACATACTTACCTTAAGATCCCATTGAAGCTTCCCTCGCTATTCCCTTGTCCCCCGTCAGAGAGCGCCCCCCCCCGAGAGTTTATCGACAAGGGATTGTCGCTAATCACATCGGGACCACGCAGCTCCTCTTCCTTTATCATGTCCACCGTCCACGTAATAGCCTATCGAGTCCGCCCGTGCATGTGCAGTAAGCCGGAGCCGCAGGCTACTGCACATGCGTGGGAAGGCTCGCAGGCTTCAGTATGGCCATGATTGAGGAAGAGGACCTGTACGGCCCCAACATGGAGGGGGCCCGCACTCTGCAATGGGGGGCTTCAGACGAGTGAGGTATCTAATTTTGAACTGTAAAGTAGTGATAAGTATGCAGAGCCATAATTTTCAATCGTCACAAATTTGCCTCGAGCAGCAAAAAAGTCTAGAACTGGCCCTGATTATATTTGCAAAACTAACATTTCAGAAACTACTCTTAGTTACATAAAAGAACATTTGAAAGCATTCCCACACATTCCCTATGTGCAGTGGCGTACCTAGGGCATTTGACAACCGATGCTGGGTATTATAAGACACCCCCCCCCCCCCCCAACAAAAAATAGGAGCAAGTGCGGCAAACTACACATGCCACAGCAGGTAATGCAAGGTATAGGTGCCCCCAGTATAGCTAATATAGTTGTCCCAGTATATGTAATAAAGTTTTCCCAAGTATAGATAGTTGGTATAGTTGCCCACAGTATAGCTGCCCCCAGTGTAGAAAGCGTAGTTGCCCCCAGTGTAGCCAGCATAGTTGCCCCCAGTGTAGTCAGCATAGTTGCCCCCAGTGTAGTCAGCATAGTTGCCCCCAGTGTAGTCAGCATAGTTGCCTCCAGTGTAGCTAGCATAGTTGCCCCCAGTGTAGCTAGCATAGTTGCCCCCAGTGTAGCTAGCATAGTTGCGCCCAGTGTAGCTAGCATAGTTGCCCCCAGTGTAGCTAGCATAGTTGCCCCCAGTGTAACCAGCAAAGTTGCCCCCCCGTGTAGACAGCATAGTTTTTCCCAGTGTAGACAGCATAGTTGCCCCCAGTGTAGACAGCATAGTTTCCCCCATTAGCATAGTGTTGTAGCCCCCAGTGTAGCAAGCCCCCAGTGTATCTAGCCTAGTTGCCCCCTCAGTGTAGCCAGCATAGTTGCTCCCAGTGTAGCTACTAGCTAGCATAGTTGCCTCCAGTGTAGACAGCATAGTTGCCCCAGTGTAGACAGCGTAGATGCCACCATTAGCATAGTTGTCCTCCAGTGTAGCTAGAATAGAGAATTGTAGCCCCCAGTGTAGCCAGCCCCCAGGGTAGCTGGCACAGTTGCCCCCAGTGTAGCTAGCATAGTTGCCCCCAGTGTAGTCAACATAGTTGCCCCCTTTGTAGCCAGCATAGTTGCCCCCATTTGCATAGTTGCCCCTAGTGTAGCGAGCATAGTTGCCCCCAGTGTAGACAGCATAGTTGCCCCCATTGCATAGTGTAGCCAGCAAAGTTGCCCCCAGTGTAGCTAGCATAGTTGCCCCCAGTGTAACCAGCATAGTTGCCCCCTTTGTAGCCAGCATAGTTGCCCCCATTAGCATAGTTGCCCCCAGTTTAGCTAGTATTGTTGGCCCCCTTTGTAGCCAGCATAGTTGCCCCCATTGCATAGTGTAGCCAGCATAGTTGCCCCCAGTGTAGCTAGCATAGTTGCCCCCAGTGTAGCCAGCATAGTTGCCCCCTTTGTAGCCAGCATAGTTGCCCCCATTAGCATAGTTGCCCCCAGTTTAGCTAGTATTGTTGGCCCCCTTTGTAGCCAGCATAGTTGCCCCATTAGCATAGTTGCCCCCAGTGTAGCTAGCATAATTGCCCCAGGACTCCAGGAGGTGAAGAAGAAGTGCTAGAAGGAGGGGCAGTAAGGACAGTGGCGGGGAGGGGGCCAGAACCCCTGCTACCTTAACTGGGTCCCCTCCTTCTGCTCTCTCCCCCTCCAGAATAGCGGTGGCAAGGAGGCACAACGGGCGGGCAGAGGATTACTCACCTTCTAACTTCCGCGTTTCAAGCGCTGGAGCGCAGTGTCCCCTCGTCACAGGTCTCTGCCTTCAATGCCGCCCACTGTGCTTCCTGATTAGCGGAATTCCCCACCGCTGCCCCCACTGCCCCTCCTTCCTGCTCTGCCTCTGTAGGGGCTGGGGGGGGGGGGGGGGCTTGGCAACACTCCCCTTGCCTGTCAATCACCAGATGCGCCATGCCCCCCTGCGCCCAATGATAGGAACGCCACTGCCTATGTGTTATTTTGACTGTAGAAAGCAGAAAAAGCTTGTTTATCTCTGGTCATTAGCAAAGGCAAATGTAATCATCGTCAATTGAGCAATGTGTCTTCACTCTGCTCTGCTGAACAGACATATCACCCTGGCAACAGCTGAGTCACCTCAGCAGAGGGAGGGGGCAGAGTGAAGACATATACCTCAGAGAGACACAGCCGGCAATGACTACAGTTGCTGATGACCAGAGATAAAAATGCTTCTCCTGTTTTCTGCAGTAAACATGACATTTTAGTTTTGGGAGTATAATCCCACTTTAAAGTATTAAATGCAGAGAATCAGTAAAACAGCCCAACAATTGGTAGTGTTTAAAAGAACACTTGGCAGCCACCATATTCTACTCATTATAGGGCCCTAGAGCAACTTTTATATTGGGGCCCACACAGTGGCGTAGCTAAGGAGCTGTGGGCCCCGATGCAAGTTTTACAATGGGGCCCCCTAAGCACTCTATACATAACAATTGATACAGCGCACCAAAACCTGACAATGGCAACTACAGTGTCAGAGGTGCAAGAAGGGGATGGGGACCAGTTTGTTAATGATTACCACTATTCAAAGCATCTATAGAAGTGATTATTATGAGCACAGGACCAATAGAAAGCTAATACTGTAGTTGAGGGAGGGCCCTTCAGGGCCCCGATGCGGTCGCTACCTCTGCACCCCCTATTGCTACGCCCCTGGGCCCACACCGCAGAACTTTTCCCTGCGGTCTTCCAGTGCTGTGTTTCCTGCTCCCTCAGAACCTGGTTCTCAAGGACAGAGTGGGGGACAATTTACTACTAATCATTATCTCTGTGGAAAGCACACACAGTGGCAATTATATCTCCAGTGAGGAGTATGCAAAGTATCTGATACAGGGCCCCCCACCAAGCATTTTGAAGCGGGGGCCCAGAAGCAGTCTACCTCTGTGAACCCTGATCCTATGCAGGGATGGAATTTATACTTTTTGTGCCCCTAGGCCAAGCATGTTGTGGGCGGCTCCCCTTTCATGTGCCCCTTCCATTCCATGTGCAGCCCCCTCTTCCATGTGTATCATCCCTGTACTGTAGCCCCTCTCTTTCATGAACACCTTGAGCTTTTCTCTTTTGTTGCTCCCCATTTTCAGCCCCCTTTCATATGTAGCGACCCCTCTTTCACGTTCAGGCACTCCCTTAGGCTGCAGACGCTCAAGGCCGGGTCTTTGTGGTCTTTCCAGAAATCTTGCCCTGATCCTAAGCCAGAGATCTGCAAGCTGAGCTCTCTAGCTGTTAACGAACTACAAGTCCCACAATGCATTGCATAAGTCTGACAGCCACAGTCATGATTCATGAAGGCAAATGCATTGTGGGACTTGTAGTTCCTTAACAGCTGGAGAGCCAAGTTTGCAGATCACTGTCCTAAGCTACTGTTAGAATTCAGCGTAGAGCGCACATGACTTTAATGTCCTGACGATTTTTTATATTCCTTTTGTTTTTAATGAATTTTGCCGAATGTATGACTGGGAAGAAAGATAAAGTTTTGAGACAGAAGAGAATTATACATGGCAGCCTGATCACGGTACGCGCTGCGTGCTGCTTTCCTTTACACATCCGAGGCTGAAGTTAATTAAAATGTTGATGACAAATGGATCCAATTACTGTCAGATCATTGTATTCCAGCTTCCTGAGGGTCAGAAGTCGCTGAGGCTGGATGAGTCACAGGAGAGAGAGCGAACCAATGTACCTGATAATTTCCTATCCAAGCAATTTACATATAAACACACAGATGACTTGTAAATCCGTTCTGTCTGACCCCCAAGTGCTCTGTATAGAAAAACCACACACAGGGCAGAGGGCTGGCTCCCTACCAGCTCTCCTGCTTCTATACTCCTGTAGCCACATGTCAATACATGCGAGAGAGGAGGAATGAAGTGCATGTGAGACCAGTTCTGTGGACAGAGATCAGACAGCACCTTACCTATCTCTGCAGGTTTCTTGGTTTTCTGCATAGGCACTGCCTGGTGAGCAGAGGGACCTATTTCAGGTCACTGAAACTCAGGGGCGTTGCTAGGATCCTAAGAGATCCGGGGCTCTTTTGGCCACTCCAGCCAGAAAATGGGTGTGGCCATGCACCAGAATGTGGGTGTTGTCATGGGTGGAGCCAAATTTACATGAACTTGACAGCAGTCTTAGTAGTCTTGCCCAGCAAAATGTTGAATGAAGCCCCGTCTCCATTAATACAAAAAAAAAAAAATGCAGCATATCACATAGGCAGTGTCACTGAAACATAACTAGGCAGAGTCACCTGACTTCTGTGCTGGCTGATCTGGCTTTCTACTCGGTGGGCTGGCCTGCCGCCAGGTTATCTGGCAGCTCCCCCATACCATTCCCTGACCTTCTAGTAGACCCCTCCCATGCTCCCATTAAGGCAAAAAAACTCTCAACATGCCCTCATAGAAGACCCACAGCTCCCTGCATGCCCCCATAAAGGCATCACAGCACCCAGCATGGCACCACAGCACCCAGTATGCCCACATAGAGGCACCACAGCAGCACCCAGCATACCCCCATTCATGCACCACAGCACCCAGCATGGCACCACAGCACCCAGTATGCCCACATAGAGGCACCACAGCAGCACCCACCATACCCCCATTCATGCACCACAGCACTCAGCATGGCACCACAGCACCCAGTATGCCCACATAGAGGCACCACAGCACTGAGCATACCCCCATTCATGCACAACAGCTCCCAGCATGACAGCCGTTGAGGCACCACAGCTGACCCTGCCTGGGGGACATCCGGGGCACCCCAGAATAGATCGGGGACACGTGCCACTGATCGTTAGGGCTAGTAGCAACAACCCTGTTGAAACTTAATTTTCCTGCTATAGGTACATAGTTTGGTTGAAAAAAGACATCCATCCATCAAGTTCAACCAGAAGGAGAAAAAAACACAATACCATCCTGAACCCGCACATATCCCAGTTGCTCCGGGGGAAGGCAAACCACCTTACAAGGCCTGGGGCAATTAGCCTTAAAAGGGAAAATTCCTTCCCGACTCCAGATGGCAGTCAGATAAATCTCTGGATCAACTCTCCCAGGAATATCCTAGTAATTATAGCCATGGATGCCCTTCAATGCAAGGAAAGCATCCAAGCCCTCTTTAAATGCAGATATATAGTTTGCCACAACTGTAGCTTCCTGAGGTAAGATATTGCAGATTTTATCCACTCTCACTGTAAAGGACCCCTTTCAAAATAGATGTCAAAAACTCTTTCCTTCATATTCCGATCATGTCCCCTTGTCCGTTGTACAACCCTAGGGACAAAAAGCGCATCTGCCAAGCTTTTGTATTGCCCTCTGATGTATTTGTACATGTTAATCAGGTCACCTCTCAGTCGCCTTTTTTCCAAGTTAAATAAGCCCAGTTTGTCCAGCCTTTCTTGGTAAGTAAGATCTTCCATGCCTCTGTATCCCATACTCCAGATGTGGACTCACAAATGATTTATACAGAGGGAGTAGTATAGTAGCATCTCAAGATATTATTTCCCGCTTTATGCATCCCAGAATTTTATGTGCTTTAGATACCGCTGCTTGGCATTGTATATGATTACTTAACTTGTTATCAACCAATATTCCTAAATCCTTCTCCAAGTCTGGTAGCTGGAGGCCAGTGACTGCCACTGTCATCTAGCATTCAGGAAAGCAGTTTGGGAACTGTGACCTGCTGATACTCTGTAAGGAAAGATCAGTAAAGCCAATTGCATTATCTGATAAATGGCAAGTGGTGGCATAGTGGTGGATAATATTTAAAAATCCATATGCACTGTGTCCTAGCCCCAATTTGAACCTTGGACTGCAAGAAAGAGTGCTATCCAGTATGTTACAGTGCCACTTACACACCTCGGTGCTGCCTAATATGGCAATTGTTAGCAACAGCAGTTAGTTGTATTATGTACATTTGAAAGTATTGCACGTTAATGTGGGTGCAAGATATTGCGGATAGTAGAATGTTAGTAATTTTACCCAATAGTGTCAGAAATGATTTTGTGGCTCCAAACAGCACATAAATTGTGCCTCCCCCCCCCCTAATCCGAGGCCTGTTCTCCTGTAATGATAGGTAGCCCCCCCCCCCCCCCCCCCCAATATTGGTAGCCAAATGTGTACCTGGTGTAGAGCTTTGGTGTCAGTGGTGGTATATAGCTTCCTGCTGTCTCCCCATCCCCAATGCTCACAGACCTACAGATCAACGTTGACCTGAACACTCCCAGCCGCGTAAGCGAGATGGGGGTGCACACATGGGCGAACTGTGCCTGCACTGACTGGCCCCGACTGGCCAAGCTAAACGGGCTTCTACCGGGAAAACGAGAAGGTGGAAGAAGACGGTGTGGGAGCGATCGGTGCGGAGGGGGCTGGAGGAAGCCCCGGGTATGTATAAAACTTTTATATCCTTACATCTCATTACATCTCAGCTACACTTTAAGGTACTTGAAAATATATTAATCTAATAAAGATGCGTGGTTAATTTGGGCCAGAAGAAGCTGATATCGGTAACATTACCGCCTTATACTATCCCCCTCTACCTATGCCTAACACTAACACCCCCACCTCACCTACATCTAAAACTAACATTTACTATACTTACCACCCATATCCACAGACCTAGTCACTCCCATTTTACCAAATTTGCTTGAGGACACCTGGTCAGGAGTTCAGACATTTCCTTCATGACCGCCTGACCGTGCTGTAATTTGCAATTTTATACATAAGGGTCAGTCTGTGTCTTCCATCTTGCAGTCTGAACAGAGGAAAGGATGATGTAATTCAGGCAGCTGGAGCCAGCGCATCCACAGAATCCAAAACCTGTCTTAGGCTAGGTACACACCATACAATTGTGTGTTAGATAGATGGTTCGATAGATCATTTCCTACAACATGTCATTAGTGAATTTAGTGCTGCTTCTGGTCATTAGAAATGGCTAATGAGATGTTCAGAATTCTGGCTTGCATGTAATTTTAAAAGGAGAACCAAAGAGTAGAAACTCCGGGCACCAGTTGCTTTGCAAGCCATCTATTTATTTGCACCCCAACACCGTCAAAACATACAAGCAATAAATCCTGGCCTTACAGCCGTTTCGCAGAGAACCTGCTTCTTCAGAGGCAACGGATTACAAGTTTAAAAGGAACACGAGGTGAGAGAAATATGGAAGCTGTCATATTAATTTCCTTTTAAACATTACCAGTTGCCCGGCTATCCTACTTATGTTTATGGTCAGTAGGGTGTAAATCGCACACCTGAAACAAGCATTCAATGAATCCAGTCTTCAATCAAACATCAGATCTGCATGCTTGTTCAGGGTCTATTGCTTAACGTATTATGCTAGGTACACACCATACAATTTTGTTCGATAGATAATTTCCGACATGTCCAATATTATTTTCAATCGTTTTTCTGGTCAATTTCTCATAGAAGTGAATGGAAATTGATAAGAAAAGATAAGAGAATCGAAATCGACCGGAAAAACAAATTGAAAATCGATTGAACGGAAAATCGGATCAAAAAACAACCTCCTTGGCAGTATGGACGAGCTCAGCTCGTCCATAACCGCCGGAGGGCACCGCTCAGGCCCTACTGGGCCGATTTTCTTAATTTTTTTTTAAAACACGCAGCTAGCACTTTGCTAGCTGCGTGTTGGGGGCGATCGCCGCTGATGCGCGCTACCTGCCGCGTTACAGGCCCCTCCCCGAGACCCCGTGCGCAGCCTGGCCAATCAGTGCCAGGCAGCGCTGAGCGGTGGATCGGGACTCCCTGTGACGTCACGACGTCGATGATGTCATTCCGTTCATTGCCATGGCGACGGGGGAAGCCCTAAAGGAAATCCCGTTCAGAATGGGATTTCCTTATGAGCATACGCACCGGCGGCGATCGGAGGAGTGGGAGGGACGCCGCAGGGAGGGGGGCATCATGTAGCTAGCGCTAGGCTAGCTACATGATTTAAAAAAAAAATTCAAAAAATATTGCGCAGCAGCCACCCTGGCGCATTTAATAGAACGCCAGGGTGTTTAAGAGGCAGAGGATTAGAAGGACAGCCAGGCAATGTGCAGTGTTTAAAAGGAAATAAATATACCAGCCTCCATATCACATCGGTATGCAGCTTGATATTAAGTTAACCAAAATTGGCGGGAATCCATTTAATTAGCCCCATTCCAAGCTGCGTACATCTCATTGACCATGTCTACTGGTCATGTGATCAAAATTTTGAGGCAGGATTTTTAGCTGTAGAACCCTCTTTTCAAACAAAAAGGTAGCATTCGAGCTCTCTGATTACCATGTTGTTATTTTTGCATTATTACAGGAGACAAGCTTGAATGATAGCCTGAAAATGTTCCTATAAACAGGTGATAACCAATCAGCCCCCTCTCCCCCACCTTGAGTGTTATATGTTCTTCCATCTGTTAGCTGACATCTATGCAAATTGGCCAATCTACACACCCAATTATAAATCAATTGCTCTTGACAGGAACATAATTGGATCTGTATGAAACCAGAAGTTCCTTGTACAAGAGAAAAAGGCATCAGAGTTCTATTAGCAGGGAAACCTTGTCACATAAGAATTAACAGCCCGTGGCAATAGCAACACCACAATAAAATCAATTTAACCCTCACCTTATTCTGTGATTGATTTTTCGAGTGGGTGGACTGGAAATTAAGAAGGGATGGGCGAAAAAAATATAAAAATGTCATTTTTGAGAGTAATTCTGCACATTTTCTATGTAGAAAATCACAAAGCGACATGTAAGTGATTTTTTTCATATCTCAGACATCATTAGGTTACCAGTTCAGACCTCTAATTAAATAAGCGACATTCTTCTTTTTAAATGTCAGCAACAGACCATCGTCAGTTTAACCACTAATCAGCCTGGAGGAAGTCACTGGCCACGTATAGATTTCACAGATGTGAGCATAGATTTTCTGTACAAGTGTTTAGCGGCTGTAATAAAGGATATGCAGGATTGTTCACCTAGCCAATGTGAGGGTTAGTTCAAAATCCGTGATTCCATCGGGTAGCAATAGGGGATGCATGAACCAAGCAGCATTTTTTGCCCCTAGGGCATCTCAATAGCACATTAAAAATTCATGTTAGCAATGTGGCTCATTCCAAAATTCCACCTCTTCTTTTTACTTTTCTTCCTCCTCTTTTTACATTTAAATGTTTGTTAGAGACTTTTATTGCCCTGCTTCTGCTGCCTGCCTTCCACAGAAAGAGCAGGCAGATAGGGACTGCTGTAATTAGCAGTAGCAATGAACAAACAAGAGCTTTTATCAGCAGGAGGGGGGGGGGGGGGGAGATAGGATATTGTGCTTCAAACAGTTTGGGGAAATCACACTTGATTACATTTACACTTTCCCTGAATACATAAGGGCAGAGGGAAGGGGAGGGGGAATGGCAGTTCCTACAGCTATTAGAGACCAGGACAAGCTGCAGAAAAGCTACGTGAATATCTTTAAGTACAAGGCATAACTGATGAGGAGGTATTTTCCATTTTTCCTTATGGGTCAGTTTACATCTATGTTATAATGCATGGATGTAATCTAACCCATAGGGGGAACATAGACAATTCCTTCTCCTCAGCTGCCTGTTGCATTATAGCTGACTGCAACCAGGGCCGGTTCAAGTAACAATTGGGCCCTAGGACAAAATTAGCCTGGGGGCCCCCCAACAGACCCCCCCACCCCGACCAAAAAGCGTCATTAGAGGCCCTTTGTTGCAGCCAAATTTCCCTCCTGGGCCCCTGAGCTGGCTACTGACCCTCCCCCAATCACCTTCTCCCAACTTAACAGACTCTGACAGAGTCCCTGGGGAGCAACAGTTAAAATGGGGGAGGGACACCTTGGGACCCCTACAGGCTCTGGGGCCCTGGGGCAATTGCCCATTTTTTCCTATGGTAGTTCCGGCCCTGACTGAAACTGATTCAGTGTAAACCCAGCCTATAATGTGATTATTATAGATACTGTGTTGGGAGTACATTGAAAGGTGAGACATTTTCCCTATCCCCTTCCCTTAACCCATCTATACAGCCTACCTTACTAGTAACCATATTCCCTAAGCCTTCCTTATAAATAGCTTCTCTCTCATGCCTAATGGAGCCTTTAATCCTTCACTACAACCATACCTTAAATATGAAGTTTGGACGAGTAGAATAATATTGTGTAGCAGGGAATAGCCTAGAGAATGGTCTGAAAGAAAATAAGGAGGTAAAGAGAACCTGTTAGAAGGAAATGCTATGCAAGCTAAATGTATTTATCCTTGAGAGCAGAAGACATGATCACCATGTTTAAATATAGACATGGTCCATGCAGGATATCTAGTGAAAAAGTTTTCATGTTAAGATCATCGGAATAGACCTGAGGGGGCCCTTGAGTTTGAAGCAATGGGGGATTTAATCTGCTATTGTGGAGATGTTCTGTAATATGGAGGCTATGAAAATGATCCAGGAATTTTATTTGATTGCCAATGATAGAAAGACATTTTTTCCTGTTTATCCTTTGGCTCTGCTTCCCAAAGCTGATCAGAGTGCCTGTAAATGAATGATCACTGGCATCAGCAAGACACTGGTGATCATTCATAAAGTGAAAGTAACCACACACATGCACTCACTTCCTGCGTACAGTAAAGTTATACACAGAAGAAAGTGTGCAGACATCTAGTGGACAAAATGTAAAATGACATTAAATGTACATTAAAATCCATAAAAACGTATCTACTATAATTATTCACCCCTTTTACACCCTCCCCCTCCCCCATAGTTACCTAAATAAACACTTTAAAAACAAACAAACTAAATTAACAGCGTTTAAAAAAAACATACATAAATAGTTACCTTAGGGGCTTTTTCTAATATGTATGTTATAAGGGTATATTACTGTTATTTTTGAAAATAAGACTTGTAAGTATTGAAATAGTATAAACACAAAATGGAAAAAATACACCTTTAATTCCAAATAAAATATTGTCACCATACTTTGTACTAGAGCCATAATTCTAATGTTGTAATAACCAGGACAAATGGGCGAGTAAAATATATGGGTTTTATCTACAGTAGCTTTTTTTTATTTTCAAACTATAATTGCTGAAAACTGAGAAATAATGACTTATAATTAAAATAATTCTTAGCAAAAAGTATTACCTAAAGAAAGCTTAGTTTGTCCCGCAAAAAAAGAAAAAAACAACTATAGATAGATCATGTAGGTGTGATTAGTAGTAATAAAGTTATTGGGTGGGAGGAGAGAAATGTGAAAATTGCTCTGGTTTTCAAGAGTAAATAACCTGGGGTAGGAAAGTGGTTAAGGGCTAAAACTGAAAGATAAATGCATAATGTTGGTTTTTAGTTGGTCATAAAATAACTGATCATAATATTGAATTTAATTTAGATAGTAATATCGAGTGATAATTGAATGGGGTATGGCCAGCTACGGTGGCGTAGTGGTTATTGCTCTTACCTTGCAGTGCTGGGTTTCTGGTTTGAATCCTAGCCAGGTCAACATCTGCATGGAGTTTGTATGTTCTCCCTGTGTCAGTGTGGGTTTCCTCCTGGCACTCTGGTTTCCTCCCACATCCCAAAAAACATACAGATAAGTTCATTGGCTTCCCCCTAAAAACTGGCCCTAGACATACATACAACTTGATACAGACATATGACTATGGTAGGGACTAGATTGTGAGCTCCTCTGAGGGACAGTTAGTGACAAGACAATATACTCTGTACAGCGCTGCAGAAGATGTTAGCGCTATATAAATACTAAATAATAATAATAATGTTTGAAAATAATCAAGTGATCAAACATTCTCTTTTATCATTATATTTAGGCAATCACGGTGATTATGTGTGTGAGTGCGTGCTTGGAGTTCATAGTGATAGGATCAATGTGTGTGTGTGTGTGTGTGTGTGTGCGTGCGTGCGTGCGTGCGTGTGTGCGTGTGTGC
Source organism: Hyperolius riggenbachi (assembly GCF_040937935.1). NCBI lineage: Eukaryota > Metazoa > Chordata > Amphibia > Anura > Hyperoliidae > Hyperolius > Hyperolius riggenbachi. The sequence goes on from NC_090649.1 coordinate 432,990,683, forward strand.
GTGCGTGTGTATATGTCTGAGTGAGTATCTGTGTTATTTATATACATAGATGCAGGGCCAGATTTACCATAAGGCACTGTAGGCTCATGCATACAGTGGCCTTATGTAGGAGAGGTGGCTCCCCCGACCAAATTTCCCCCCTTACCTATTGGGGGAAGGGGGGGGGGGCTACGACGAGAGTACCAGCACCAGTAACAGGTGATGTGACATTACTTCCTGCAGTCAACATGCAGCAACTCCATTCTGTGTCATCAGTGTTTATGAGAAACTGTACCCAACACACTGTGAACACATCAGAAACAAATGAGGTCCCCTCTATCCCCAAGCTCCCATTACAGCTTCTATGGTCACTGACAGCTAAGGGTATGACAGCTAAGGGTCTTACCTATCCATAGACCTCTGTCCATAGACCTGTAAAGTGTCCCAATATTGTGGTTTTGGGATGGGGTTAACAGAACTGACAAGTCTCTGCTTAATATAAATGTAGTTTCCAATCCAGATGGCAGATGTTCATATCTGAAAAATCAGCATGAAAAATGCTGTTTTAATCAAGAGCCTGAAATGAGAGAGGGAGAAGCGTGAAATCTATTATGCAGCGGAGGCTGGGAGTTGAAAAATGAAGCTAAGTGGCGCACACAAACTCACTTCACTAACGTTACACCAGAGATTTATCACAACATCTGCTCCATCTTCCTGCAAGCAGCGCCACACTCCAGCTAAAGCAGCACAACGGGCCCAGGAGAAAAGAGAATGGAGCTGTCACAGGGAGCCAAATGTTCTGCTGTCCCCTTCCCAAAAAAACAGGATGGTTTCATCTCAAAATCTGTCTTGCTAAAGCTTAGCTGCTATACCACAATCTGCTCCATGGCAATTATCAAATGCTGCATCACGCTTTGCTCTGCATCATATATAGCATATATAAGTGATCCGAGCACCATTTTTAGCACCCAGGACATCTCAATAGCATATTAATAATGCATGTTAACAATGTGGCTCACTACACAAAAAAATCAATTCAACCTCTTATTTTTACATTTAAATGTGTGTTAGAGACTTTTATTTCACTAGCTCTGCGGCCTGCTTTTATCAGCTGGGAAGGGGGGGGGTTAAAACACTGTGTGTCAAACAGTTTGGAGGGTCACAATTGATTACCTTCACTCCTTCCCCTGGATAAATAAGGGCAGAGGGAAGGGGGAGAGGTGGAATGGCAGCTCCTACAACTATTAGAAACCACGACAAACTGCAGAAAAAGAAAGCTGCTTGGATCCCTTTAATGTACCCTTCTATAAATTATAATGACTCAATTTTCTTAGGAGCCCTTTAGCCATACAATAGAAGTACTAGTGTTGGTGTTCAAATCCGGCATATTATATTTGGAAAACCCAAATAATACTGTTGTACACCACCAAGCAGACAGGGTCAGGAGCAGTTTGCACTTCATGGCGCGTTCCACATGAACTACGATGCTTCTTACTCTTGACTCATGTGGAATCCACTGTGAAGCGCATATAAGTGGACTGCCCCTGACTCTCAGGTGTGCTGCTAAGGCTTTTGTGTCAGTAAGTAGCACATTATTCGTGGCCCTTCCCCCCATTCCTAAGTCAGAGGCCCCTTTTCTCATAATAATAGATAGCCAAAGGTCCTCCCACATAATAGGTAGCCCTCCACTATGACCTCACTTCCGTATCTGAAGTGTACTTTGTGGTCACTGCATAGCTCCCTCCTCTGTTCATGTTGCCGTTGATATGAGGTCTGTATGTGAGTGACGGGGAGCCAGTGGTAGCCATACAAGTAACTGACAGGGTGGGCCTAGCAGCATGGAAGGTCCCTACTGTTGATGAGGCCCAAAGCAGCTACTTGGTTTGCCTGGGCAAAGTAGCACCCCTGTTAGCCAGGGCCGGTTCTATGAGGGGGCAGTCAGAAATGTGAAGGGGACATCATGTTCGAGCACATTTTTTTACAGTAATGCTAGTTCACGCGCCACGTTGAAAAAATGGGTGTGGTCATGACATCATGTGCGCCGGGCTAACTGTAATATAAAGCGTAACAGTGAGGCGGCAATGCAAGAACCATTACCTCCGACCCATGAAATGCAAGAATTATTACTTCCAACACATGAAATGCCAAAACTATGACTTCCGACACATGAAATGCAAGACCCATTACCTCTGACACATGAAATGCAAGCAGTGCTTCACTATAGAAATAATCGTAGTGCGGCAATCTTTCACCTTAAAATAATCGTAATGCAGCAGCGTTTCACCAGAAAATAATCGTAATGCGGCAATGTTTCACTAGAAAACAATTGTAATGTGGGCAGCGTTTCACCATAAAATAATCGTAATGTGGCCAGCGTTTCACCAAAAACTAATGCCCACCTGTAAAAAAAAAAAAAAAAGCATTTACTCACCTGCAGAAGACTCCTTTCCCTGGGCGCAGCTTCCCCCGACAATCTGCAGCAGCGCAGCCAGCCTGCGAAAGTCCCGCGCTGACAGGCAGAGAGCAGGGCTAAGGGAGGATGGCGCCCAAAGCCCTGTACTGGAGACACAAATAGTCTCCAGTACAGGGCTTGGGGTGCCATCTTCCCATAGCCCTGCTCTGCTTGGCGGAAGACTATACAGGCTGGAGCGGTGAGCTGCGGGCATAAACTGGCCACGACGTCTATTAGATGCCACGGCCAGATCACCACGGGGGTCCCACAGTCTGGCGGGGGAAGGTGGGCATGTCCCCTGCCCACTGTTCCGCTGTCCCCCACAGCCCCTCCCTGCCGCTCTGCCCGATTGAGGGGGCAGGATATTTATTTGAGGGGGCCCTGCCCCCTCTCGCCCCACGCTAGAGCGGGCCCTGCTGCTACCTCTGTCTGCTTCTTGGATACTCAAATGGTGCTGATCTGTGGTGTACGGCAGTGTTCTGGTGTTCTGAATTTGATATGCCGAATTTGATCACCAACACTAATAAGTACCGGTACACATGGTTGCAGATAGTCCAAATGAGAAGAAAAAGCCCTTAAACGTCATAGTGAATCCAAGGTGCTCCAGTCCTAGTCTCCCATGGGAAAATGTTAGAAGGATCTAAAAAAAGATAATCAGATTTGACTGCAATTGTTGAAATATTGTTAATTTGAAACTTAAAGTGTAAGAGATTCTTCCAAGTTATGATCTTTTATTAGATCCTAATCTTGAAAGGATTGATTTACAGATATATCCATTGTTTCTTATCTGTAGATACCAGGAAACCCCCGATTCTCAAAAGAATTGCGCTCTCAGTGCGCACTTCACAACTGCTGCAGTAAGTTGCCACTCAAAACTGAGTTGCCCACTGTAAGCAGCCGCCCTCAGGTGCATCCATGCATACTTAAGTATACACAGATGCACACCACAACCGCTGAGCTAAGCCGCCAACCACACTATGCCACCACCCCTCAACTGTGCAGCTCACACTAAGCCACCACCCACAACTCTAGCGCCCACACTAAGCCACCATCCACAACTGTGCAGCTCACACTAAGCCACCACCCACAACTCTGCCGCCCACACTAAGCCACCACCCACAACTGTGCAGCCCACACCAAGCCACCACCCCTTAACTGTGCAGCTCACACTAAGCCACCACCCACAACTGTGCAGCCCACACCAAGCCACCACCAACAATTTTGCAGCCCACACTAAGCCACCACCCACAACTGTGCCGCCCAAACTAAGCCACCACCCACAACTGTGCAGCCCATACTAAGCCACCACCCACAACTGTGCAGCCCATACTAAGCCACCACCCACAACTGTGCAGCCCATACTAAGCCACCACCCACAACTGTGCAGCCCATACTAAGCCACCACCCACAACTGTGCAGCCCATACTAAGCCACCACCCACAACTGTGCAGCCCATACTAAGCCACCACCCGCAACTGTGCAGCTCACACTAAGCCTTTGCCCTCAGGTGCTTCCAAGTCGGTGCATATTTACAACATTCGGTTATTATATAGGATGAGTTTTAAATAATTATGGTCAAAAACCTTGTAATATAAAAGATGACATTTGCCATGTTGTCATGGTGATCTCTCAGCTTCCAGATCTGTGGATTAGTAATAGAGATGATCATTTCAGATAAAATATCATATCAGATAAAACTGTTATTATTCTGCTTACCATATCATGTCATGTAAGGACAGCATAATATAAAACCTAGTTGGCGATCATGAAAAGAAAAAGGAGTGTGTATGTTGGGGGAAAGAGGGAGACTATCTAAGGTGGGCAGGTCAGGCGCTGATAGGCACTAATGGGAGAAACATAAATAAGGGGGCACTAATTGGAGGCATTGGTATTAAAATCGCACAAACAGTGGGCACTGGAATAAATGGGTAACCTATTGACGCTATGGAATAAAAGGAATGCCTATTGCAGGCACTGGGGTAAAAGGGCACTAATAAGAGGTAATGGAATAAAGGAGAAACTAATAAGATTTATGGAAGAGAGACGACATCAAAGGGGGCACTGGTATCACAAAAGGCACTTATGGTGGGCACAAGAGTGAACTAATAGGTGTTATGGAATATAGAGGACATCTATTGTTGGCACTGTAATAAAAGGGCACCAGTGGGAGGTAGTGGAATAAAAGAAGCGAAATAAAGAGGTCTGGTAAACGGGGTAACTGGAATAAAGGGGGCACTAATGAAACTTTAATACAGAAATCTGGAACAAAATTTGGACACAGAGGGGCTCCGCTATTTTATTGAATGCCTCCAGTGCCCAAAATACTGCAGCTTATCATGGCTAGGTGTCTATGGTGGGGCCCAAAATATTGGCAGATAGGGTTAGGCTGGGGTCTTTAGAGTTAGGTGCCAGTGGGGTTTCCTTATTGTTAGGGCCAGTTTTAACTAGCTGGCTGCTTTCTGCATCCAGCTAATCATATCACTGACAGCCGCAGGTGTCTTCCGGAAGTCCGGATATGGCTGTCACCGACTGCTGGGGGGAATTGGATGCGTGCTGCAGAAATCTGTAGCATGCAATCCATATTTTCCCCCGCAGCACATCGTATCACTGCACAATGGCACAACTGCATTCAATGGAAAGTATTCCATTGGCATGCATTAGTTGCAGAGCCATTGCGTAAATCTCTATATGAATTCATGATTAGTGGAAACAGGCCCTTAGGCGTTGCCAGGGGGGAGGGGGGTTAAGGTTAGGCATCGCCAGGGGGGTTAAAAAAGAAGCAGTGGAATAAGGAGGGAAGTAAATGGAGGGCACTAACAATGGGTTTGATACAGTATAGAAGAAAGTGCTAGTGTTGATGCTATCATGGGGGCATTATAATGGGGGCAACTTTTCTGGCTGAGCTGTGTCGGTGGCCTGTATGAATCGTAGCTGGACATAACTGCAGATTGTTTGGCTGGAGAGGCATTTCTCTTATATTGATTTCCCCTATTATTTAGCAGTTTGCCTGTAGATCAGCTGTTTGGAGAATACATTATTCCTCGCTGTACAATGCAACAAACGTTACCACAGACTTGCATGTAAGGAGCGGCAGAACTTACCTAAAATACACCTTATCCCATGGGGACCTCCATGGCTTGGCAGCCCATCTGCTGGGGTCAAATAACAAGTATAGCCACCACAACCCCTCCCATATCAGCATGGCCACCACAACTCACTGCACCCATAACGATTAATGCAACATCATCATCCACTATGGACAGTGGCGTAGCTAAGGAGCTATGGGCCCCGATGCAAGTTTTACAATGGGGCCCCCCAAGCACTCTATACATAACAATTGATATGGTGCACCAAAACCTGCCAATGGTAACTACGGTGTCTGAGGTGCAAGAAGGCGAGGGGGAACAGTTTGTTAATGATTACCACTATTCAAAGTATCTATAGAAGTGATTATTATGAGCACAGGACCAATAGAGAGCTAATACTGTAGTTGAGGGAGGGCCCTTCGGGGCCCCTCTGGCCCAAGGGCCCCGATGCGGTCGCTACCTCTGCAACCCCTATTGCTACGCCCCTGACTATGGAGGGTGAAGAGTTGCCAGCATCCCTTCCCCCCCCCCCCCCCCCCCCGCATCTACAGGGCTTCTCCTCCAGTAGTTGAGCATCTATAGTGCAATCCGATTGGTATTTATGTGGCTAGCATTGAGGTCCTATCCTTGGAGCTCAGTTTTGGAGCTTACGCTTGGAGCTCAGTATTTTTCGAAGTTTTGTCATAAGCCAGTGCTATCATTGCGAGGTGTAACGCGATTGAAATTCAGCTGTTATTGGAAACAGATAAATGAGAGGAAGCCAATACATAGAGAGAAGAAACACAGTTTTCATAACGTACATTTCCCACTTCAGGTAAACACATAATTAAAATGGGAATAAGAGGCCTTGAAGCGAAGATCTCAAGGCCGGTATTTATCTCGTTATTGTCCACAGATCCTTCATTGGCAATCGTCAGTACCCGCCTCTGTATTGATTATCAAGAAGCGAGGATGCTTTCATGCCCATGCGGGATGTAGAGGCTCGCACTAGAAGATGCTCTCAGCTATTGTTTCATTATATTTAATTCATGACATATTCCTCCATATAATGATCGGAGAGGTATTCAGTCTAGTGCTAGATGAATGGATTCCTGAATTGGGACTCATATATTTGAGTTAAAGCAAAATTGCCTTGAAGTGACGGATCTGTGACTGATCTGTCATCAGGGCCGGGTTTGTACTCTTTACCGTCCTAGGCCACTGTCACCAGCCGCTCCCCTTCAGTATAGGTAGCGAGATGACCCCTCCCCCCTTCCCTCTAGTATAGGTAGCCTGATGACCCCCCAATATAGGTAGCCAGATGACCCCTCCCCCCTTCCCTCTAGTATAGGTAGCCTAATGACCCCCCAATATAGGTAGCCAGATGACCCCTCCCCCCTTCCCTCTAGTATAGGTAGCCTGATGACCCCCCAATATAGGTAGCGAGATGACCCCTCCCCCCTTCCCTCTAGTATATTATTATTATTATTATTTAGTATTTTAGTATTTAGTATATGTAGCCAGATGAACCGTCCCCCCTTTCCCTCTAGTGTAGGTAGCCAGATGACTCCCTTAATCCCTCTCCCCTCCCCTTTCAGTATGGGTAGCCAGCTCACCTTCACACCGCAGCAGCCATTTGTGTCACTCATTTTTCCGCTCATCTTCAGTGCAGAAGCTTCCTCTTCCTTTCTGTCTTCAATGCTGTCCAAGTCCATAGCTGCCGGCCACAATGCAAACGTGCACAGAGAGCAAGGTGGCCACTGCACAGGCGGCTAGCAGCAGAGTACTTCGTTCAGGCGCTCGCCTGATCTCCCTGCATTGCAGCATTTGCAAGCTTGCAAATGCTACACCTGTTTAGCCTGCTGCTTTGGTGCCCTTAATCCTGTGGTGCCCTAGGCCATGGCCTAGGCGGCCTTGGCCTAAATCTGGCCCTGTCTGTCATCCTGGCAATCTAATCTCGTTTCATTTAGGAAATTCGTAAAGGTATTTAGCAGGCCAGACCCTGTGAGACATTATTTTTCTTTTTGTCAGATGTTTGATTTCGTACACGGATTCAATTTAACAAAAACTGATAAAAAATGATTTTGATTGAATTATTAACCTCTTGACGACCAGCTAACGCCGATTGGCGTAAACTGGTCGTCTCCGTGTTACCATGGAAACGGCCGCTCGATCGAGTGGCCTTTCCATGTCAGTTCACGGAGGGTGTCTCCGGAAGAAATCCCTGCTGTTTACATCATACGGCGCTGCTGCGCAGCAGCGCCGTAAGGCAGATCGGCGATCCCCGGCCTCTGATTGGCCGGGGATCGCCGGCATATGATAGGCTGAAGCCTATCCTTCAATGCGCAGGACGGAAATCCGTCCTGCGCAGCTCACAGGGGGAGGGAGAGGGAGGGAGCGGGAGAGACGGCGGGAGAACGCTGCGGAGGGGGGCTTTGAAGAGCCCCCCGCTAAGCAACTGCAGCCGGCGGTGATCAGACCCACCCAGCAGGACATCCCCCTAGTGGGGAAAAAAGGGGGGTAGTCTGATCGCCCTGCTGCACTCCTGATCGGTGCTGCGGGCTGTAGAGCCCACGCAGCACCGATCAGTGAAAAATCCCCTGGTCGGCAAGTGGTTAAGTGGATCAGGAAAGGTGGTCATTTTTATCAATCATATAAGATGGTGGGGGTGGGGGGGGGGGAGGAGCGCGAGGGGGGTTAAGGGAACCTAAGCGTCTTTGAACTTGCCACCAAAGGTTTCTTAAAGATGTATGCACTGCCCAATGGGACTCCTTAGCGGGCATAAATCAGGCTCACCGAGGGATGTCTTTGCTCATAAGAGCCACCAGACTAAAGGAATAAAGAGGTACTTTCTCTTCATCTCTTTGATTTGCTACAAACATACATGCAAACATTTATTTCAGTGTGTATTCTTGTTTTGTTGTACTTATAAACCAGCATGTGTTTTCTTTATTTTCTGATCTCTGATCCTAGATCTGTTTCTTTCTACTCCAGGTAACGCGATGCATAGTGGAGGTCCTCTCCAATGCCTTAGCTAAGCCCAACGCTCCACCCATCGACCTAGAATGCAGGGAAATCCTTAAGAAGAGTAAGTAATGGAATTGACACTGATTGAGTACATTAGATTTTCACCTGCCAGATCTGGTTTCTCCAAAAGAACAATTGAATCTTGCTTTATTACATTTCAGACAGTCAATAAAATATATCCCGGTTGACTTTTCCACATGTTGTCTGAGTAACAAAGCTGACATTGTGGACTGCTGTAAGCATAACTCATGGTTCTTAAAATGAAACTCCACTCTTCTGGAAAATGAAATCATTCCCTCGGGTCAGCTCCATACATGCTAAGATTAATTGCAAACATTATTTAAACTTGCTTACATTCTTTTTTCAAGTATAAACACACTGCCGATCCACTGTGGTCCTAACGGAGAGAATGTCAGACTGGCAGTTTTAATCTGAACATTCAATCAATTAGTGCAGATGCGGAAACTAAGTAACAATTTTTCCTGCTTTGTGCAGCCAATTGCTCTTGACAGTGATACTGCAGGATTGAAAAGAGCAATCTATTTGGAAATTTAGAGATAGCTTCACATTGAAATGAAAAGGTAATTTGTAGTCATATTTACTAGACTAAAAGGGAAAGCTATAAAGTGAACCGAGCATCATTTTTAACACCCAGGGCAACTCTATAGCAAATTAAAAATGCATTCTAAAAATGTGGTTTATTATTAAAAAAAACTTTCAATTTACCTCATTTTTTTACATCTAAGGCTGGTTTCACAGTGGGACGTTACAGGCGCACGTTAGAGCAGCCTGTAACGCAGCCCACCGCACAGTAATGAAAAATCAATGGGGCTGTTCACAGTGCCCACGTTGCGTTACATTGTAACGCTGTGTCACAAGACAACGTACTGCATGCAGTACTTTAGAAGCGGCTGAGCCGCGTTAGACTGTTTGCACATGCTCAGTTGTGTTGGGGAGGAGCGGAGAGCGGCCAGGCACATGGCTAATTAAAATGCACTGCACGTTGTGACGTGCAGTGTTTACTTCCTGGAGCGGACGCTCTGTGCGGCGATTGGCCGGCGGGATCACGTGATGCCGCATGCGCACAAGAGTACGCATCACGGCATCACGGACGCCAGAGTGAGCTGCACAATGCGGCTCACTCTGACGTCCAGATCCAGCACCACCAGGCGTTCCGTTAGGGGGACGTTATGCGACCTTAACGCCCCCTCTAACGCAACGTCCTGGTGTGAAATTAGCCTAAGGGTTAAAATAGCCACTTTGTCCGTCCGTAAAGGACCTGCGGTCGCTGAGCAGGTGATTGTGGAACACAGATAAGAAATCACTTCATTAGACTTAACTGACCACAAACAAACCCCCATTGTACTTCAAACAGAAAACATCAGTTACAGTTGAAGAATTTCACACCTAGCCTGGACAATGCTAGTTGTAAAACAGCAGAGGTTGAGCTTCTGAACAATGGCAGCCCTTGCAGCTATTTGAAGCCAGGAGCTGCTTAGTTCACTATAAGGGCTGTTGGAGGCAGGACCACTAGGCTAACAAGGACAGCTCTAAGAAGGGAGGACCGAACACTAGACTAACAATGTAAGCCATAAAGGGAAGGGGGGCTATTAGTCTACCATGAAAAGCTACAAAGCGGGATCAGGGACCACTAGACTACCAGGGGAAAATATAAGAAGGGAAAGCTCTACTAGACCCCCGGGGAAAGCTATAAATAAGTGGGGGAACCATTAGATCACTTGGGCCAGCTGTGAGAAAGAGGAGGCTATTACAATAAAAATAATATTTAGCTATAACCCTGCCAACTTCAATAATACGAGGGAGGTACTCTTGCACAGAGTCAGCAACAACAGAGCATTGTACACAAGAAGTACACCAACGTTTTTTGAGCTCTTCAGGTGTACAACGAAGAAAAAAAACAACAACAACAGCACTCCTTTATTTCTTATGTGTTGGGAACAGAGGTGTTTTTACAGCTCAAACTGAAAACCAATGTTACTCAATTGGCTAGTGTACACTTGAATGTGTTTTTCCCATGCAGATAAAAAGAAAACAGCAGTGAAGCACTGCATGAATTTTCTCTATCAATTACATTAGCTTATGTGATAAAACGTGCATGTTTTCACACTTACAGACACACAGGGTGTGCAGAAATGCATACAGAAAACCGACAGACGAGTGTGCTCCCAGCCTCAGCTTATTACACTTACTCTGTCCATCTCTGATGGAGCAGAACTAGCTCTGAATCTGATGTATCTGACTCTCAGCATCACTACAGTACACAGCACTTGGGGAGAGGTAGAGAGGCTGGGGGTAGAGCGGAGCCTCTGAATAAAAACACCCAAATTTTAATTTGTGTTTTTTGGTATCTGCAGTTGCACTGTTTATCTGTATTACTAAAAGACAGTTGTAATCAGGGCCGGGCCGAGGCATAGGCTGGAGAGGCTCCAGCCTCAGGGCGCAGAATAGGAGGGGGCGCAGAATTCATTCAGCTGTCATTCCTAATTGTGTTTGAAGCAGAAAGGAATAAGAAAAGGAGATACATAGCAGTTACTGCAAGCCAGATAACTAGATATTAACGTGTTGGGGAGGTTGTGGGCCCTGTGGCCCTCTTAGTCTAATAACAATCAGTGTGTGATGGCTGGGGTGGCAGGGATGGAGGGGCGCACTTTGGTGTCTCAGCCTTGGGTGCTGGATGACCTTGTCCCGGCTCTGGTTGTAATGCAAGGCCATACTATGCAAAGCACGTGGCCACCCATCGAGGTGGGGTAAAGGAGAGGGGAGGGGGCACGCAGTTATGCGCATGGCACAGGTTCTTCGACGGGAGCATGTGGGTGGCGTTTGAGCAGGTGTGCATGGGGGGGGGGGGGGGGGGGGGGGGAATTCCTATTTTTCCCCTTTAACTACCTAAAGTCCGCCCCACGCCAATGGGGGTGGACGCGGCGGCAGCCCCAGGACTGCCCTAACACCATCCTGGAGCCGGCTACTGAAGGAGATCGCGCGAAGGGTGTGCGCGCATCTCCTTCTCGGGGGGGTGGAGCTCCGCCCCCTCTCAGGCTCCGAGCGTCTATTGCCGCTCGGTAGACTGTTAGACGGCGTGATCACCGTCTATTTACATAGAGCAGCACTGCGATCAGCAGCAGCGCTGCACTGGGGACAGCCGTGTGACACCAACAAAAATATTTATAAAAAAATAAATAAACACGGGGGGGGGGGGGGGGGGGCAGACCCCACCAACAGAGAGCTCTGTTGGTGGGGAGAAAAGGGGGGGGATCACTCCTGTGCTGTGTTGTTCGGCCCTGCCACTTGGCCTTAAAGATGCAGTGGCCATTTTAGTAAAAATTAGCCTGGTCTTTAGGGGGTTCAGCACTGGGGTCCTCAAGTGGTTAAAATGTAAGGAAATAAAATCATTCCGTGGGAAGGGGGGGGAGGTCCTTGACACCAAAAGGAAGTATAGTTTGCCCCCCCCCCCCCCAAAAAAAAAAAAAATCTATGTATTCCTAAGGTGTCATAATTAGCAATAAAGTTATTACTTATTAAAGTTAATAGGGAGCAGCCGCTTCACACGGGTTCTACCTGCGGCAGATTCAGCAAATGCTAAATGCTTTTCTGCAACTGAGCAGTAGCGCTTGGCACCAGTTCTGTCATTGTATTGCATTTAGAGCCTCATGGGGAACACAGAATTGCCGAATGCCACCGCCACAGGATGCTACATGCAGCATCCCAAAAATGTTGGTCAACCACGTTGTTTGTGCAATAGCCGGTGCTCCAATGAAATAGGCTACATCGTCAAACTAACCTACATCCCATAGACTTTACTATCCCCTCCCATTCCCTAACCCTCCTGCCTACACCTTTGTCACTGAATGTAGGAAGATTCGACAGGCATGCTATTTCATCAGAAACCTGGCAAAAGACAATAAATGCATTCATCTCAATGTGTGCGTCATTCAATCCTGGCAGTAAACACCGGCAGTCTCCCCTATGAACCAAGCCTAAAACATCAAAACTGCTCTAGTTTAGTCCATAAAAGGAAAACTATAGACCTATGTGTGAATCGGTTCATTTTCACGGTTTCATTTATCTGCTTTCATCACACTGTGCATTTTTCTTTTGCATCCCTGGAGCAGTCCTATAATCATTTCCTCTCCACCTGTTGCTGCGCAGCACAAACCTTCCCCCTCAGCCTTTTTGTGTTATTGCCATTTGTTCCTTCTCTGTGGGATGTGCAGCAGGACCAGGCTCTGGTGCTGTACTGGTGCAGCGAGTGCACTGGGAATTTTCTTGTGCTGCGGCCTCTGAGCTCTTCTTAACCTAATTAACTCCTCTGAAGGTAATACGTGAACAGCGGGGTGGTCTTGTAATCATTTTAGCACAGCCCAGAAGGACACTCCACTGGAGGTATTAGTACAATGAAAATGTGGTTGGGAAAGCTAAGGTAGACGTTGTAAAATCTATACAATGAGCAGGGATGGTAAAAGGCAGGGCCTGTCTGCTACAACTGCATGATTAAGGTGCCCATACACTCGTCAGATTAGCAGCAGATAGATAAGAAATGCATCTGATGATCTATCTGATGTGTTTTTAGAACATTTTTTACCAGGATAGAATTCCAATAGATTTCAGTTTGAAATCTATTAAAATTCGATCTGATGGCATTTTTTTGCCATCAGATTTCCATTAGGGCCAATGCAAAATGATAAGCAATCTCATCAGATCGACCTAGATTTTCCACCCTGTCAGTTCGATGGAAATCCATCGAAATCCATCGAAATCGGCCGTCGATCGGTCGATTGGCCAACCGATTTGCAATTGATCGATCGATTTTGATCGATCGGTCGGCCAAAAAATCGGCTGAGTGTATGGGCCCCTTTAGTCCCCAGCATCTAACAAAAGAGCAAAAGTCATCCTCAACACCCTATAGGTACATTTTATCTAAGGGGAGGCAAGGGCGGATTTGGAAACATGAAGGGCAGCTGCAGGCCCAGATTTACATCACAGGAGCCTATAGGCACAGGTGTCCTGGCAACCTAGACTTCACCCTCCATGAACCTACAAACACTCACTGAACTGCACCGTGAGTGTACTGGCTGGCCCAGCTGTCACTTCTCCCTTACTACCCTTGCCCATCATAGGTAGGTACAGGTGCCTCTCAGTGTTAGGTAGCCAGAAGTACCATCAATATTAAGTGTCTAGAGGTGCTCCAAGTTTTAGGTAGCTAGAGGAACCTCAGTATTAAGTACAGTAGTTAGAGGTGCCCCTGTCTGAAGGGAGATCTCATCAGTGGAATGCCGAGAGCTGGGTCACCAACCTCTCACTTACGCTCTGCTTGGGACTCTGCCTAGGGAATAATGGAGGGAGATACTAGGGGAGGGGAGTGAGCCACCTTTCCATCATCAGGTGCCTGTAGGCACATGCCTACAGTGCCTTATGGTAAATACAACCCTGATTAAGGGGACCCCATCAAAGTTTTGCTGGGGGCCCCATGATTTGTAGTTTACCCCTTGGACAATCCCCCCCCCCCCCCCCCCCCCCCCAAAAAAAAAAAATAGTAACTGTGGTAAAAACAAGTTAAAGGGAATCCGAGGTGAGAGACATACAGAGGCAGATATGTTTAGTTCCTTTTACACAATGCACATTGCCTGGCTGTCCTGCTGATCCATTGTCTCTAATACTTTTAGCCACAGACACTGAACAAGCATGCAGATTTGGTGTTGTTGACAAAAAGCTGACTAGATTAGCCCCATGCTTGTTTCAGGTGTGTGATTCAGACACTACTGACCGGAACGATCATCAGGGCTGCCAGGCTGGTTTATGGTTTAAAAGGAAATAAATATAGCAGCCCCCATATGTCTTTCACCTTGTCATCTGACTGTTATTTATTTATTTAATGTATTCTCTATCTTTCGTAATCACTGCCTAGTTGCATGGCAATAGCCGTAACAGCCCAATTATGGTCTAGGAGCGCTAAAAGGGGGGGGGGGGGGGGGGTGTTGTTCATCCTTCACTTGCCTTTCTTCTTGTCTCTGCTTCACTCTGCATCGGACATACTGTGCTTATATTAAGCCGCTGATCATAGGGAGGGTTGGGGAGGGCGGTGCAGGATGCCTGCAGATTTAAAAATTGTGAAACCCAGGGATGCTCATAATGACCCGGGTGGATGAAACGATATAAACTCTCCTAGACACTCACAACCTGAAGAGAGTCAGAGGCAAAAGATTTTTTTTTAATGGAAAGCCACTATCTTTTGTTTACATTCCTTTGTCAGATACATTTAGTAAACATTAGCAAAGCGCCAAAACTGAGCTGTACTGAGCTGAGAAGCAGAAAGAGCAGAGAAGTGATCACTAGATAGATGTTAATATATAAATACAGCAGCCGTGAAAAAAAAAATGCAATGGCAAATTTCAGAGCAGATGAACTGTACTTTGGAAACTCGTAATGTGTAAACAGACAATATTCCTTGTGCACAAAAGCAAATAGGATAACTGTTTGGGTAATAAAAAGTAGGAAAACACATTTTTATTGAATGTTATGTCAGAGTTTTATCCCACTTTAATGACAACATGTATTGGTGGTATTTTTATCTATGTCAAAAATCAACAGCATTAAGATCCAATTTATTTCTGTAATTGCTTTGCATCCCACGTTATGCTGTGATTACGGCAAAGGCATCAAACAGGGGTTTGAAGAAAAGTTTCAAGCAAGCGTGTCTCTAAGCGTAGGCTATTCTCCTGTGTGTCTGCAAACCCCTGCACTGAGCTGCTCATTATTACCGCTGTATGATTCATCAGGCAAACATCCATTCTCTGTAGCAATTAAGGTCTGGCAACATGCGTACATAGAATGGTCTGCAGGAGTGGCTCGGATGATATTGCAGCGTTTCACCCTGGCACGTCAGCAGCCTTTCTTGTTTTTAGTGACAGCGTGAGGCAAGTATAGCTGCTGGATCGCCAACCTTTCATTACATTTTGTTCCACCTTACACATAATAAGATGTTTTTATTTCAACATGAATCCCACTGAAAGGCAGCTTGGTTTAATGATGAGAGGAATTTTACTCGGTATCCAGGTTACAGTGCCTCCTCCATAATGAAACGCACGCTCTAGCTGGCATGGAATAATCATCTACTTTAAAAATACTGAAATAATTAGTTTTAACGTTGCCAAAGTTTAACCACGTTTAAAAAAAAAAAAAAATACTTGTTCAAGAGAAACTTTGGACTAATTACGGAGCTATGTAACATAAAATGTTAACAAATGTTAACAAGTGTAACTACATTTTCTATCTAAAATTGCAGCAGTAATGTTATAATTGTGGTTTAGTGCACAAGTTCTCCAACTCTGTCCTGAAGGCCCACCAACGGTACATTTGCAGGAAACCACAAACATGCACAGGTTACACGAGCGTGTAAACACTTGAATTTGTGATTCAAATGAGCATTAAAGAGACTCTGAAGTATCCCAAATGTCCTCTTTTTAATTCAGATTCCTCTTCAGCACTAACAGCAAAGCTAAATCGCCGCATCCCCACGGCCGTAGGAGGTCTTTATCCCCGCAAATCCCAAGGCAAAATCCTACGACTGTCAAAGTCACAGATTTTGCTGCCCGGGGAGGCAGAGCTTTGGGCTGTAGCTCTGCCTCCAGTTCATTCAGTCACCGCTGATCGCTGCCTCTCCCCGCCCCTCTCAGTCTTCTTTCAAAGAGAGGGGCGGGGAGAGGTGGCTATCTGCCGTGATTGACTGGACTGGAGGCAGGGCTACAGCGAAAAGCTCTGCCTCCTCTAGGAAATCCTGGAGGGATTTGCGACGGGGATCTTGGAGGTGATAAAGACCTCCTACGACTTCAGAGTCTCTTTAAAGGGAACCTTAACTGAGAGGGATATGGATGTTTCCTTTTAAACAATACCGGTTGCCTGGCAGCCCTGCTGACCTATGGCTGCAGCAGTGGCTAAATCACACACCTGAAACAAGCATGCAGCTAATCCAGTCTGACTTCAGTCAGAGCACCTGATCTGCATGCTTGTTGAGGGGCTGTGGCTAAAAGTATTCGATACACAGGATCAGTAGTAGAGTCAGGCAACTGGTATTATTTTAAAAGGAAAAATCCATATCCTTCTCAGTTTAGGTTCCCTTTAATTATCTCAGCTGTGCGGCGGGGACATAAGGGGTTAGTTACCCATAATTCCACCTCCTCCCTGCGCTTCAAATAGCTTGCACGCGTCCTATTGGACACGTTGCAAGCCTCACTCCGGGCACTTCCTCCTTCAAGCCGTACGGAGGAAGTGCGTGGTGATGAGGCTTGCAACGCGTCCAATAGGACGTGGGCAAGCTATTTGGAGCACAGGGAGGATGCGGAATTATGGGTAACTAACCCCTTATTTCCCCGCCGCCCAGCTGAGCTAATTATTGCTCATGTGAATCACGAATTTGAGTGTTTACACACTCGTGATTACTTGTGAGAGCATCCCTGCAGGTGAGGTAATTAGTGTCTCAGCAGAGCTGATTAACTACCTCTCTGGATTTCCACAAAACATGCACTGTTGGTGGGCCTTGAGGACAGGGTTGGGGAACACTGGGCTAGTGAACTCAAACTCTGCAGTCTAAATACAAGACAAATAACTTTTATATTACTCTATTATCTTGACGGCAGTGGCGTAGCAATAGCCATAGCAGCCATAGCAACTGTTATGGGGCTCTGGAGCAAAGAGGGCCCAAGCTGTATTGTGTTCACTATTTATTTTCCTGTTTTTCACCACGCTCTGACTTTATCTCAGTGCCCATAGCGTGTTTGCAGTGTACATTACATAGGAATTTACATTGACCAGTCAACATATATCCCATAGCATAGGGGTAGGTTGCATTGCTCTTGAGTGCCCAGGTCTGATGGCCCCATCAAAATTCTAATATGGGGCCCCATAATCTCTAGCTACACCTCTGCCTGGCTGACTCAAAGCACTTGAGTTGCAAACACTAGAGGCACGCTCAGTAGGCAGTCGCAGTGTAACTGAGTTTTGCCCAAGGTCTCCTACTAAACAGCTGCTGGCTTACTGAACAGGAAGAGCCGAGATTTGAACCCTGGTTGCCTGTGTCAGAGGCAGAGCCCTTAACCAGTACACTATCCAGCCACTACTATAGGGTTTACTGTCTTATAAATCCAGAAGCCTCGAGTAGTTGCTGTAGTTTATGCATGGCTGAGGGCTGCAGGGGAGGAGCTACAGAGAAATGACACAGCACCTATTGGTTATTTGATAGGACACTTCCAGGCATACTAATATTTGCTTTTGCACTGTTGAATCATTGTGTGTAGGTTGTCTAACGGTGCGTACACATCTTTGATGGATGTTGCCAGTCAGGGGTCGGGGCCCCATCCCCCTGGGTGACATTGCACAGACACCTGTCAGCTGTATAGCTGACGAAATGCTGTGTTGCTAAGCGGGGTGGAGGGACCATGGAGCGGCGCATGTGTGATGTCACATGGCAGACAGGGGTGAACAATGCGTAGCCAACTCCATAATAGTAATATGTAATATTTTATTAAGGATAACAGAACAATAAAAACAAGTAAAATCAATCAGCAAGGGGTCACAACGGGTGGGGTACTCAAGCAGCACTCCTGGATACAAATAATAAACAATGTTCGTCCAAAGTGACACTAAATATAAAGTGCCTAATCACCAACCAGGGGCAAGCACACAGTAAGGGCTGTTAACTAGGAGAGCCAAGCATGAAACATGCTATGCCCAATGACAGCTGCATAGGAAGTAAGTAATTGTATGAGAATCACACTAAGTCCACATGCATATAAATATACGTAATCAGGCTGTGCACTTACCCCCAGGAAGAGACCCCAAACACCGAAGCCACAATGCTGTGCGCAATCTCACGCGTATTTAGTGTCACTTTGGACGAACATTGTTTATTATTTGTATCCACGAGTGCTGCTTGAGTACCCCACCCGTTGTGACCCCTTGCTGATTGATTTTACTTGTTTTTATTGTTATGTTATCCTTAATAAAATATTACATATTACTATTATGGAGTTGGCTATGTATTGATTCATAGTGTCATGGACGCTTTCTCTTGTGTTTGATTATATGCCCTTGTCCATAGACATGGATAAAAGTTCGGTTATTTCTTTTGTACTCTGCTTTGTGGTGTTTTAGGGGTGAACAATGCGATCATCCGTCGCTGGGTGTGAGTTGATCCACCGGGCGGGTTGCTTGCGGGTGAGGGGTCAGAGGCTGCTGTACACATACCTGATTAACCACTTAAGCCCGAAGGGTTGTTTATTTTTTGCATATGAGCAACTTTCACCTCCCATTCATTTTCTAATAACTAAGTTTGAAATTAATACATGCTACCGTAATTAAAACCCATGTATTTTATTTGCCCATTTGTCCCGCTTATTACACCATTTAAATTATGTCCCTATCACAATGTATGGCGCCGATATTTTATTTGGAAATAAAGGTGCATTTTTTCAATTTGCGTCCATCACTATTTACAAGCCCATAATTAAAAAAAAATTATATTAATTTACTCCTTTGACATGCAGAGCCTTAGGTAACTATTTATGTTTTGTTTTTTGTTTTTTTTAATTGTTATTTTTTAATTTTTTTGTATTAAAAATTGTATGTAGGTAATTTTTGGTGTGGGAGGATCAATAATCCCTTTCATTGATCGCTGGGCTAACGGCCGGCGGCAGGAGCGCACGTGGCCCGCAGGAATGCGCGCAGCCCAACTGGACGAGAATGGTCGTCCAATTGGGCTTAAGTGGTTAAAGTTGGCTGAGGTGGCTGATAATGACCGCATCAGCTGATTTTAGTCAGGTGTGTGTATGACCCTTAATAGGGATGAGTGAATCTGTCCTCATAGTGCGTCATTTGCAAAAATGTGATAGTTCTGTAAGTATCTTGCCAAGAAGCAAATGTTGCATTGAAGTCTATGGTTCCAACTTTCATATTTAATTGCAGAGCCTCATGTATGCCATCTTCATCAAAATTCCTATGTATGCCAATGCCAAATGAGGGGGAACATACCAAAAAAAACAATTCCATTTCCAAAATACCAGCCTACATGGGTGACAGTGGTTAACAGTGGTTAGGAGAGCGGACAAGTGGAGGAAATCCATACGCTCTGTAACCCCCTCAGGTGTACTCACTGGTGCTGGATCTGGATAAGTCAAACCATCATAAACGACAAGAGAAGGATCCGCAGACTTTAGATGAGTTTGTAAAAAGCCGTATAACTTGATTGCAAAAATCCACAAAAAGACATAGACATCCACAGGATCAAACTGACGCGTATCAGGCTCAGTATGTGCCCTACGGTATGTAGACCTTAGATTTTTGCAATAAAGTTACAAACTCATCTGAAGTCTGCGGATCCTTCCCTTGTTGCTTAGGAGAAGGGGACCAGTAAACCCCTTTTACCTTCTGCTTTTTTGCTACTTTTATATGTAGGTTAGGAAGGGATGGATTTTTTTTCGCTTGGCTGATACTTAAAATCTCCCCATTGTGAAGTGATCCTTTTCTGTTCACTTGGAGAGCCATATTCCAGAGTGGAATTCATTTGGTGGTTTTGCGATCAGCCATGGCACGGGTAGGGTTATCACATCCCCATTGTGTCAGTTCTCTAATAACAAAAACAATGAATGGTGAAGATTAGCTAGGGATGGGAAACAGTATAGATCACTAGGGAACATTATTGGTCAAACAAAGGTGGGCTAGTTTATTATTTATTTAATTAATTTATTTATTTATTGTATTTATAAAGCGCCAACATATTACGCAGCGCTAGTTGTACAACTTTGACCACAATGTACAGTGTGTAATGTTTTTAGCCCTCACCTGTGTCATTTCAGAACATAGTGGGGCTTATTAAAAGGTTAGTAAATTAGCAATCATGGAGCCACAGTTAGACACATTCTCCTTCACTGAAATAAATCCAGTCTGCCTTGCATTTGTGATATAGAAGTTCTTGATGTGGGTGGGTGTGTGCACTTCCAACATGCAACTTTAATAGTGCAAATTCTAGTTCACTACCCCTTCAGTAACCCTTGCCATGTTCGGATTTGACCCATAGAGGGTTCTATTTCTGCAAATTCAGCAATCATGAGGCCCCCAACAAATCATGAGGCCCCAAATAAGACAAATTCAGCAATCATAGTTACATAGTTACATAGTTATTTTTGGTTGAAAAAAGACATACGTCCATCGAGTTCAACCAGCATCATGAGGCCCCCAACAATTCGTGAGGCCCCCAACAAGACAAATTCAGCAATCATGAGGCCCCCAACAAGACAAATTCAGTAACCATGAGGCCCCCAACAAGACATATTCAGCAATCTTGAGGCCCCCAACAAGACAATTTCAGCAGTAATGAGGCACATAAATAGACAGCATTTCACATAAATAGGCAGAATGCCCCCTTAATATGGTAGACACCTCTCACCTGGCTTCTGAATTCTCCTCTACTGGCTGCTGTGCTTGGCTGGCCTGGCAATACTGTTTTTGGCTGGCTTGGGGATGATGTGTGGGCCGAAAGGCCTGGCAGTGATGCTGTGGCCTGGTTGGAGGTAATGCTGGGCTGGCCTGGCTGGTGGTGATGCTAGGCTGGCTGGCCTGGATAGTTTAGGTAGTGACAGGTGCCCTCCAGTTTAGGTAGTGACAGGGCCCCCCCAGTTTAGGTAGTGACAGGGCCCCCCAGTTTAGGTAGTGACAGGTGCTTCCTAGTTTAGGTAGTGACAGATGCCTCCTAGTTTAGTTAGTGACAGGAGCACCCGAGTTCAGGTAGTGACAGGGATTCCACAGTTTAGGTAGTGACAGGGCCCCCCAGTTTAGGTAGTGACAGGGCCCCCCCGGTTTAGGTAGTGACAGGTGCCTCCTAGTTTAGTTAGTGACAGGAGCCCCCAAGTTCAGGTAGTGACAGGAGCCCCCCCCTGTTCAGGCAGTGATGGGGACCCCCCCACTTCAGGTAGTGACAGGGACCCCCCAGTTTAGGTAGTGACAGGGACCCCCCAGTTTAGGTAGTGACAGGAGCCCCCCCAGTTAAGGTAGTGACAAGGACCCACCAGTTCAGGTAGTGACAGGGACCCCCCAGTTTAGATAGTGACAGAAGCCCCCCAGTTCAGGTAGTGACAGGGATCCCCCAGTTTAGGTAGTTACAGGAGCCCCCCAGTTCAGGTAGTGACAGGAACCATCCAGTTTAGGTAGTGACAGGGATCCCCCAGTTGTGACAGTGGTGGGGAAGGGGGGACATCCCCCACCTCTTCCCTCACCTTGGGGCTCACCCTTCCTCTGTCTTCCCCTCCATAATGAGGCGGCTGGCAGCGGAGCAGAACACTTCTTCTATTGCCTGCGCGAGAGGGAGATCTGCGTCGCTGGTCTGACGTCACTGACTAGACCAGACCAGCTGCGCACAGAGCCTTCCTCGCGTGCAGGGAATAGAGGAAGTGTTCTGCTCCGCTGCGCCCTAAATTATGGAGGGAGGGGATTGAGTAAGGTGGAGCCCTTCTCTGCTGCTGTGCCTGCTGCTCCCCCTTCACTGCGCTGAGTCGGGTGGGGGTAAGGTGGGCGCAACTGATTCGGCCGGGGGGTGGCCGGGGGGGCTGCAGCGGGCGGCCAGGGGGAGGCAGCTGCCCCAATTTGCCCGACGTGCAGACGTCCATGATTCCAACTCTTAATGAGTGTTCACTGTAAAAAAAACTATTACAGCACAAAAGAACCTGTTTGTGTTCAGAATCTATATGGTTAACAGACTTTTTCAGGCATGAATAGAAGTGAAAGATGTATTTGATATTTTTTTCATTACAGTCAACACTGCTTTTGCCTAGTAGATGGATAGAGAGATATATATTTTTCAGAAAGCGTGAAGATCGCAGATGTGCAGAACAAGGCTGAGTCACTGTTCTATTAAATTTTATTGACAGAATGGTTTATTAACTTCCCATAATCCTTTGCAGCTCACCATCGCTGTGTGATGTGGTACGAACAAAAAATGCAGAAAATCCCGTGTGGTTCACATCCAAGAATGGTTCAGACTTACAAGTTTTTTTCCCAGTTCTATGGTTGAAAAAAATACTGACGGTTTCAAAATCCTGAACTGTAAGGCTAGTTTCAGGCTGCAAAGAGAAAAATAATATTTTATAGGAATATTTTGTGTTTTTGTGCTATATTTTATTATATTAGGGGGCCAGGGCTATATATATATTTTCAGTGTTATGTTAATTTTTTGTTAATAATGTAAGAAATAGTACAAAGCAACTCATTTTTTAAGCTCCACCTGCTGGTTGATTGAAAAGTTTCATCAGTTGCAAAGGGCCATGTTTTAATCTTGTTGAAAAGAAGACTATAGTATAGTTTCATTAAAAAGCCATATTGATTAAAGGGGAACTGAAGTAAGAGGTATACGGAGGCTGCAATATTTATTTCCTTTTAAGCAATACCAGTTGCCTGGCAGCCCTGCTGGTCTATTTCTCTGCAGTAGTATCTGAATAACACCAGAAACAAGCATGCAGCTAGTCTTGTCAGATCTGACTTTAAAGTCTGAAACACCTGATCTGCTGCATGCTTGTTCAGGGGCTATGGCTAATAATATTAGAGGCAGAGGATCAGCAGGGCTGCCAGGCAACTGGTATTGCTTAAAAGGAAATAAACATGGCAGCCTCCATATACTTCTCTCTTCAGTTGACCTTTAAGTGTTTTAGTTAAAAAACATGCTTACTCTAAGGGCTCAGCCACACTATGGGGTTAAATTAAATAATACATGCATTTGTAATAAAATTCAATACTTGAAGTGACACTGAAGCAAAAAAAACAACAACGTATGACGTAATGAATCGTATGTGTAGTACGGATAATGAATAGAACATTAGTAGCAAAGAAAAGAGTCACATTTTTTATTTTCAGTTATATAGTTTTTTTTTTATATAATATTGCATAATTCTGTCATATTTACAGTTTACAAATGATGCTGTATTTTAAATGATGAAACAGAGCAGAGCTAATGACTCGTTGAATTTCCTGGCAGAAAAACCTTAAACAAACAAGAAACAGCGAGAGACAGGTTAAAATTAGTGCTTAGAAAACAGCACTGTAGCCCACCTAAGTTGGGTCGGAGAGCTCAGAGAAGCTCTTTTGCATAGATAACAACTGAAGTTTCTTAACTCCTCCTTTACTTTAAACAATATGAGACTCATATCTGTGCTACTAATGTTCTATTTCTTAGCTGCTCCACACATACAAATCATTATCTCACAAGTTTATTTTCACTTCAGATTCCCTTTAATGCAATAGATCCAAAAAATGAACTTAACAGAAATAAAAAAATTACATTCGAATCCCTAAAAATGCATGAGGTGGTCATGTAGGCTCCCTAAAATGTTAAGGGAAAAGCAATTGTGTTTTTTTAACTCATCTCCCACTAGTAATACAACCAATTTCGGGCCCAATTTGGTTACATAAATCCATCGAACATGCTGGAAAATCTTGAGCCAACATGCTCAATGGAGTGTGGTAACGTTGTGCGTTAATCACTAACAACGAATGTGACAGAAACCCCCAGCCGCTGTCCCCCTGTTTTATGTGCCCCATGCAGTTATACTTTACCTGTCACAGCGCCCGCTAGTGTCTGACGCTGTGTCTACCGTACACACATTCTGGCCCCATATGATCACCGGCACGTAGCATGTAGGGAGCGTGACATGACACACGCACCCCATGTGATATAACGATGGCAAGCTTGTGGGGGCACAAATGCGGAAGTATGAGGACAGCAGCAGGGTGGACGGTCGTAGGCAAAGTATATCTGCATGGGGCACGGGGGGAGGGGACTTTCCCACTAAAGCATTAGTGGTAATATGGACGGGCATCTTTACCTCAAAAGCAGAGACAAGAAACAATAGGGGGAAGTCTTTCCCCTTACAAACTTAAGGAGGAACTCAAGTGAAAATAATGTAATAAAAAAAGTGCTTCATTTTTACAATAATTATGTATAAATGATTTAGTCAGTGTTTGCTCATTGTAAAATCTTTCTTCTCCCCAATTTACATTCTGACATTTTATTACATGGTGACATTTTCACTGTGGGCAGGTATGTAGCTGCTGCTAGCTGTTTTGGCTGTTAGAGACAGCTTTCCTGTCTGTGAACCTTGTTACATTGTAACAAACTGCCAAAAGTACTGCGGTACTCAGAGCTTCTTGTGGGAGGGGTTTCAGCACAAAATCAATCATACAGTGCCCCCTGATGGTCTGTTTGTGAAAAGCATTATATTTCTCATGTAAAAAGGGGTGTCAGCTACTGATTGGGATAAAGTTCAATTCTTGGTTGGAGTTTCTCTTTAAGGTTTTATGTAAGTATTTATTCATTGCGCAATTTCTATTACAAATCCCACGGCACAGCATGCATTTCTTTATTATTTGCTCTCAGTTGTTAATTATATATTGGTTTATTGATCAGCTTGTACCAGAGTCTTAAACTTTTTTTATGCATATTAATATATTAAGGAAGAGTACAATTACCTGCCTTTCATGATTTCAAATTGTCTTTTAGGCAGCAGACATACCCAGGACGACAGAGACGATGAAGTAAAACATTATGAAACGAGAACCATAAAGGACTTGCCAAATCTAGATAAGCACCAGCACAATAGCAAGGAGGAAACTGAACAGAGTCTGGACAATGAAGAAAATGAAGAAAAACGGCACCATGCAGAAAGTGAAAGCAGAGAGGAAGAGGAAGAAGAGGACAAGGTAAAAGAAACTGAGCATCCAGATGACAACGAAGAAAGCACAGGGCATTCTAAAGAACGAAGCTTTGCAGAGGATGAAAAAAATGAAGACGATGAAGAAAGAGGCCCTCACAAAGACCACACTGAGAAAGAAGGTATAGAAAAGAGAAATAAATACCACCACAGTGACTCACATGAGGCTAAACATGACATTATTGACAAAAAGGCTTATCACACAGAGAAAAATGCCGAAGATTTCCATGGTAAAGATGACGAAGAGGAAACCAGGAATTTAGAAGAAATCATAAAGAGACACCCACTCAGCAAGGACTGGAAAGAACTGCTTTACCGCCCAGACAAACACCATTCCCATGAAAAGCCAGGAGAAAATGAAGAGGAAGAAGAACAGCAAGAGGAGAAGAGAAGCTATAAGCCGAATCATGAAGAACTTAGACAAAGACTCTTTGGAAATGATGAAAAGAGAAATCACCTTGATGAATTAAGAAATCATATTGCCTCAGATGAAAATACTTTACACTCTAGGGGACAGAAACCACGCTATTCCTTAGAGAACCACCTACAGAAGAATGACTTTGATAAGAGATTCCATCATGAAAAAGAGAGTTCAGAAGAATCAAGAGAAAAGAGACACCACCACCAAGGCAGTGAGGAGTGGACAGAACACCATGACAGCAGCGAAGAAAGCAACGAGAAGGAGATGAACGCTCACTATGAAGACAAAAGACAACACGAGCTGATAAAGAAATGGCCCGGTCCGAAAAATTCCAGAATAAATTATGTACAAAGCAAAGAAGATAGTGAAGAGAATGAGGAAGATATTGACAAGCGTCATGAGCATGAAAATCTGGAAAAAGAAGATTTCTTCAGAAAACTGAAACATCATCTACAGGGCAGTGATGAAGATGAGCCATTTAAACCAGAAAAGAAACAAGAAGAAAAGCGACATTACATAGGCGAAGAAATGGTGGATGAAATGAAAAGGTACTATCCAGAATTTCCTCCTGAGAAAGACTTGAGGCAATACGACGAAGATAAATTCCACAGAAACAGTGAGGAGGCAAAATTTCCATATGAGCTGTACCAACCAATCCATTCTGAAGAAAAAAGAGCATACTTCAATAAACATAGACATCCCAGTGATCCATTGAGGTGGAGGAGCAGATATTTCGAGAATGTTGACAACATTGAGGAGGACAGGAAGAGGAGCGTGCAGGTCAAAAACATCTTCCCAGACTATGGGGACTATGACTTATGGGGGAAAAGGCAGTTTCTGGATGACATGAACCGTGAATATGGGGAGAAGATAAGACCCTCCAAAAATCAAAAATTGGAAGAAAAAAGACAGTATGATAGAATGGATGAACTGGCTCAGCTGCTAAATTACAAGAAAAAATCTGTCGAGTTCCCTGATTTCTATGATTCAGAAGAGATCAAAAAACGTCACTATGATGAGAGGGGGAGGTACAACCAGAGGCCTTTAACTGAAGACGAGGTAAGCAAAACTTATGTTTGCACAACTAAGCTCTGAGTCACTGATAAGTATTAAAGTGGACCCGAACTCTTGCACAGGACAGAGATAAATGCACCCTGTATATATTTAGAGAGTTTAGCCTGTCTAATTCCCCCTCATCTGTGTCTAATGACCACTGTAATTTGATCTTTCAGCTGTGTCAGCTCAGGGATCTCCTCTGCCACAGGAGAGCAGCTAATTGGAAAACACTTAGTTAAGGTTCACGTTAAAACTTTGTGATTGTTCATGAGAAAAAAAGTAAAAGACAATGCAAGCATAGGAAATTCAAATGAATAACACAATAGGTTCCATTTGTAATGTGATCAGAATCCTTTGATACATCCACGGCTGTACCACCCACACCTGCTTCACCTTACACCAAGGGCCTTGTCTTGTTGTAGCGGGGACAGCAATTATTGAGTATCAAGGATCTCCCATGATGCATCACTGCTGAATATGCAAATCATCCCTTTATGTCCCGGAATGTAGGACACAAATCCAGGACCACTGGAGTGCAAAGTGTGCATCCAGCCTAATAATTCTACATAAGCATACTAATACAATATGTATACAGCTGACATAAACAGATGATGATATGCATATTCAGCATTGATGCATCATGGGAGATCTTTCTTGTTCAAATAAAATGTAATAATTGCAAATGCCTTCTGTTTTAAAGGAATACTGTAGGGGGGTGGGAGAAAAAGAGTTGAACTTACCCGGGGCTTCTAATGGTCTCCCGCAGATGTCCTTTGCCTGCGCAGCCACTCACCGATGCTCCGGTCCCCGCCTCCAATTCACTTCTGGAATTTCCGACTTTAAAGTCGGAAAACCACCGTGCCTACGCAGCCATGTCCTCGCTCTCGCTGACGTCACCAGGAGTGTATAGCGCAGGCCCAGTACAGTCTGTGCCTGCGCAGTACACTCCAGGACGAGAGCGGGAGCGAGGACTCGGCCACGCAGGCGCAGTGATTTTCCGAAGTTGGAAATTCCAGAAGTGAACCAGAGGCAGGGACCGGAGCATCGGTGAGTGACTGCGCAGGCACAGGACGTCTGCGGAGGACCACTAGCAGCCCCGAGTAACTCTTTTTTTCCCCCTACCCTCCTACAGTAGTCCTTTAAGAAGACAAATGTAAATGAAACAATGACCAAATAGTAGATTTGCCAGTCAAAATAACTAAGGAAATGGCACTCTGCAGATTTTCGGTACACTAGAATTTCGGTTATGCAGAACTCAACCAACCAGCACAAATCGCTGTCAGTACTCACAGTGGTGAAGGCCAACTTCTTACCTGTTTCTGGGTTCTGTTGTGCTTAAAGACTGGATTTTATGGCTCCGTCAAGGAAATATAATTTCAATTACTGTATTTTAACATGTAAAGAGAGTCTGAAGCCAAAATAAATTCTTCTTTTTACAGGCTATTTATCTTAGGCAATATGAGTAGAGCTAAAACGCTGCATTCTCATGGCAGAACAAGATTTTTTTTACCCTCTAAATCCCCAGGGCAAAAATCGGGGAACGTTTCCTGTAAGAGGCAGAGCTTTGCGCTGTAGCTCTGCCTCTACTGGAGTCAATCTCCGCCGTTCGCCGCCTCTCCCTGCCCCTCTCAGTCTTCCTTCACTGAGAAGGGCGGGGAGAGGCGGAGATCCGTGCGCAGATTGACTTCAGTAGAGGCAGAGCTACCGCGCTAAGCTCTGCCTCCCCAGGCAGCAAAACCCCCCACTTTGAACATCATGGATGTTTGCCCCAGGATTTGGGGAGTATAAAGCCCTCGCTCTGTCGCAGGAATGCGGCGTTTCAGCTCTACTCATACTGCTTAAGATAAATGGAAGGTAAAAAGAAGATTTTATAATGGCTTTAGACTCTCTTTAGTGCAAAGTTCATGGTATGTCTGTAGAGTGGGGTATAGAACTATATTAGCTAGACCTACTTTTTTTTTTTTTTTAACAAATATTGTCATTGTTTTAACAACAAAATATACATACATGTGACATGCAGTGCAACAGCTCCATCCTAGACCCATGTAATTACGAGGACATCATTGGTATAACAACAATAAACAGCCAGGCACTTTAAATCACACTTTACAGGCAAGGGGATATATCTTGAGCTAATATGGAATATGTTTATCCTATACCACAGGATTTTTTTCCATATCTTTACTACTTCTTAGCGCAATACCAGTGTTGCATAATATTTTACTGTAAAACAGCAGGTTATGTAGATATAAACCAGTTAGTGCAGAAGAGCATTGACAATACAGCATATTTGTTCACCTTTCTCTGTTAGTGAGGTCTTAGCAAATATTTTATTTTAAAAAGTAGTATAGGATGCATTGTTTAACAATGAGCTAGGCCTATTTTTAATACTGAGCCTCAAGCAATCGAAAGCACACTTATCTGGTATATCAGCCGATCCATGTCGGTGCCGGAAAACCGAGACTCTACTGTATATGGTGCAGGCTGGTCCATATATAATAATACCTACCTGAATTTTCAGGAAGCTGAAGACATGAATGCTGTCTTGTTTGACACGTCTTTCATGTTAGCACAAGTGCATAGCTTCATAATGGGTTACATTCATTGATGTCCTGACTGTGTAACATATCAGGATTCAGTTTAGGTTAAGGCTGCTTTCACAGTGAGACGTTACAGGCGCACGATAGTGCAGCCTGTAATGCACCCCCACCGCACAGCAAAGAAAAATCAATGGGCTGTTCACAGTGCCCACGTTGCGTTACACAGTAACGCTGCACGTTCGTTTGAAGTGCAGCACACTGTGCGTTCTAGCGGCTTAAGCCGCGTTAGACTGTTTGCACATGCTCAGTATGGGTGTTTTTTTTTATTTTGTGGCCGGAGAGGAGGCAGGGAGAGGCCGCTACGTAGCCAGGCACATGGCTACTTTATATTCACTGCACTTGCAGTGTTTACTTCCAGGAGCGGCCGCTGATTGGCTGGCGGGACCACGTGATGCAGAGAGCTCCGCTCACGTGGTCTCCACAGCGCATCTGACATAGCAGGCACACCAAGAGCTGCTTTTAACGCCGCTCTTGGTAGCGTCCTGCTCCAACACCACCAGGCGTTGCGTTAGGGGCACGTTATGCGCCCTATAACGTCCCCTAAACGCAACGTCCTGGTGGGAAAGTAGCCTTAAGGGAACCTGAAGTGAGAGGAATACGGAGACTGCCATCTTCATTCTCTAATAAACAATACTACCGACAGCAAGAAGTGGCGCTAATGTGGTTGGCATATGTGTCTAATGTGCACAAATTGGACTTGTTACGATATTCAATGTTCAAAACACAAAATATAATTTATTGGAACAAATATCAAACAACTCTATGTCAATACTACATAAAATACATAAATATATATGAGATGGCCACCCCGCCAAGCTACACATACTCAGGTGCCCCACAACAAACAAGGCCCCTAGTCAATTGATATAAGCCGATGGAATCATACGCCAGCAGATGTGTGGACTTGATGAACTTGGGGATCAGGTAGAAAGTTATTGCAACCAAGCAGGTGATCTGGACAAACTAGACTAGAAAAAATAGACATCAGGTCTGCTAGAGCTGCTAGACCATAACAGTGACCGTTCACTAGCACTTCAATGTCAAATTGCAGCAAAGTAATTTGGCAGCCATGCAAAGCTAGGCAAAGCTGAGCAGCAGTTCAGCAATGGTAATCTCACCAGTCCCCGGCATGGTTAGACAGTCAGTGTGGCATCCCAGAGGAGGCATACTAGTCCTGCATCATGTTTGGTGATATCATGCTGAGTCCTGTGTGGGCAATCCAGGCAAGGCATTCACTCAAAGTGACGGTGGCCCTGCATGAGGCATTGAGCAGGGAACACGGGAAAATGCAGTGGCGGCCTGGGTGAGACCATTGGACGGCATGCTGGGCTGTTGGAGTTGCCTTCTTTCTTTCCTGTACCATGTTTTGAGAGCAGAGCAGCGTTGCATCACATGTGAGTGGTGAGCTCCCAACAGTTCTGCCAACTTATATCCTTCTCAGGGGCACCCTAACAATTCAAGTTTCCCGACTCCTGTGCTGATGCTCTGCCTCTAATACTTTGTCACTGGCCTAGAATAAGAATGCAGATCAGATTTTGATTTTTGGTCTGACTCCACCGGCTGCATGCTTGTTGCAGGTGTGTTATTCAAACACATCTAAAGCTCAGCATGAAAGCCAGGCAACTAAGAGAATTATAATGGCAGCTTCTGTATTTCTCTAATTTCAGATTACCTTTAAATTAAACCTGAGACAAGGGGAAGTGGAGGGGGGGGGGGTGAGATACATACCTGGGGCTTCCTACAGCCCCCTCCAGGCTTATTGCTTCCTCTTCATTCTCCTATGCATCCTGGTTCTTCTGCAATTAGCCCCGGAAAGCCTTCTGGCTCGTGTCAAACTGCTCATGCGCGGCTCCGCGCTACCTTTCCCAGGAGTGTTCTGTGCCTGCACAGTACTGCACATGCGCAGGCGCAGGAGTGCAACAGGTGAGCACGTGGGGCCAGAAGGCACCTGGTCCCGACTGGATGACTTACCGGGGCCGATTGCAGAAGATCCAGGAAGTGGCAGAGGACGGCGAGGGAGTGATCTACCTGGAGGGGACTGGAGGAAGCCCTAGATATGTATAATTTTTTCCTACTGCCCCATCTCAGGTACACTTTAAGTCCTTCCTTTCTCATTTAGTTTCACTCCTATACTTTGTTTTGCCATGGACATGATGCAATAATCTGCTCCATTTCTGCCTAGATGGGGAGTAAAACAACCTGTCCCCAGGAGGGACCTATTACAGTTCTTATAAGCCAGGAGGCACCTTTGACAGTAATGGGGTCTGTCAGACAGAGGTCATCTACTTGGAATCTTGCAATGTTGTTTTCCACTCTTGTTAGGTCCTGAACTCATTATTTTGAAAATTACTTTTGTTAAAATCAATATGAAGTTTCAGTAAGAATTGTACACTTTAAGGGTAACTGCACCTTTGTAGTAACTGGCTAAAAAGGTTCCAAACACAGAGCTGATCAATAATGCAATTAC
The DNA here is from genome assembly GCF_040937935.1 of Hyperolius riggenbachi. Classification (NCBI taxonomy): domain Eukaryota; kingdom Metazoa; phylum Chordata; class Amphibia; order Anura; family Hyperoliidae; genus Hyperolius; species Hyperolius riggenbachi. The sequence goes on from NC_090649.1 coordinate 433,022,513, forward strand.
ACTGCATAACTGAATGTGTCATCTTTTTATGGATTTCAGCATCAGGCTGGTGCTTTCTAAAACATTCATAAAAGATTCATAACAGGACAGGCGTAAGATGGCTGTCAGCTGTAAGAAGAATTTCTCTCTCTGACCAATGACTGCTGTGTATAAGCTTAGGAGAGGGAAGGGAGGGGCAAAATACATCCTGCAGTGGAAATCCATCTCCTGACAAACCCACCACAAGTATCAGCACTAAGCGACTCAAGAGACGTGCAATGATTGCCCGTCCCAGCCATAAATAATCAGGCTTGGTAATGACCATGTAATGTTTGTGCAAACCTTCTCCTTCATTGTTAAAGCAAATGTGAAGCGACCTGAATAGCAAAAAAAACTACTTAGATACTCACTTACGACGTACAGGGAAGGCTCTGGATCCCATTGAGTCTCCCTGGTGTTCTCTCCGTGCCCTGGGTCCACCAATGTCCCCCTTGAAATGATGTGTCTTCAGGAATCCTCTGAAGGGTTTCGGAAGCATGCTTCTGAAAATGGAAAGCTCTGTACTGTGCATGTAGGGGGAGGGATAGACCGATGGTGCAGTAGACTAAGGGCCTAGAGAGAGTACTGGGAAGGCTCCATGAGATCCAGAGCCTTTACTTTCAGCAATGCAGTCTTTCTACAGGTTCTCTTTTGCACAATGACGTCTCTCAATGAAATCTCCCCATGTGAGGAATTGAGTGTAACTTAAAGTGTACCCGAGGTGGAGGTGGCTCTGGACACTGAGGTATATTACCTGGTACATGACATGCCTCTCTGTCCCCAAGTGCTGCTCTTTGCCCCCGTGCCGCAATGTGACCCCCCCCCCTTAGAATTTTACAGCATGCAGCTTGTCCCTTGCAGGATTGGCACTCCTGCAAAATGCCCACTGGGGGTGTTCCTAATGCCCCTTCCTCAGCTCTTCCACATTGCTCCCCCGCCTCCCTGCAAGCTGCTCTGTGATGAGACACACAGAGCAGAGCTTGCAGCGTCGTAACCCCAGGGGTCACTGAAGGTGATCCCCAGGATCAGGATCAGGTAGCATCTTTTTTTTTATAAAGTTGCCCACCTCAGATTCTCTTTAAGTGAAGATAAACTGATGAGATAAACAATTGTATCTATCCTCCTACTTCTAAAAACGACTTTTAATTATCCCACAGTCTTATGTTATGTTTAATAACTTAAAAAAGCAGAGTTCTTGTTTCAACTCAATAGTCTGTCTGTGTCTCAGAGTGCTAAAATATATGAGCTATTGACATTGACTATTGACATTGTTGGAGTGAGGCAGAGATAACTCATATATATTTTGCATTTTTTATGCTCATTTACCTATTGAGGAGGTTCATTGTTTAGGTCTGCATTTTAGGTCCACTTATCGCCATCCACGTATCCTGCTAACAGCCCAATCCCACAACTCCCATGTTATTGCTTCCTTCCCTCCAACATAGATGCAGAGATGCAGTAAGAAAAGAGGTTTCCAATTAGTGTTGGCAATGTTTAGGAGAACTCATGGAGAACCATGTGGTTTGTTTGATGAATTGATATATTTACAAAGCTCTGATTGGCTGATGGCTGTGCTCACATCCTACTTTAGCACATGATCATGACTACCAAATCAGAGACTTTCATATTTACCACCTGACCAAACTGATCACATACTTCTCCATGAGTTCTCCTAGACACGGCCATCACTAGACCCAATAGCCCAGCGGTCCCAGTCATTGTAGTGGCATAATGTTTTCTGATGTTATCACGTGCACATAAGGGGAATCACAAATAAAAAGAGGTTCTCAGAATGGAAACAAGCATGGCAGGCATGGGCAAACTTGGCCCTCCAGCTGTTAAGGAACTACAAGTGCCACAATGCTTTGCAGGAGTCTGACAGCCGCAGTCATGACTCATAAAGGCAAATGCATTGTGGGACTTGTAGTTCCGTAACAGCTGGAGGGCCGAGTTTGCCCATGCCTGGCACAGTGACTTGTCTAATTGGTGAAACCGTAGTAGAAACATAACAGCCAAGGAAAAAAAGTCTTCAGTGGCAGCTCTCATATCTCTTTCATTAACCTTATTTTTTTCATTTTTGTTTTATTTATTAGGTTTAGCATTAAGTACAAGATTACAAAAAATAAAACATTTTAAAATACTTTTTTCTTTTAAAGTGAATCTGTAAAAAAAACAAAAAACCTCTGGGGGCAGGGCCGGTGCTACCATAGAGGCAAAGGAGGCATTTGCCAGAGGGCCCCAGAGCCTGTAGGGGCCCCCAGTGGCTACAAGAGGAAAAAAAACAATTTCAAAAAGACCTTATAGTTTTTGAGAAAATTGATTTTAAAGTTTCAAAGAAAAAAAAAAACATTTAAAAACCAGCCGACTTTAATGGTTAATAGCAAATCCACCTTAAATTCTAGAAACCCTAAATGTTCAGGATAGATTAAGGAGATCATTGGGAATAAGAGGAAAAAACAAATTTTCAAAAAGACCTTATAGTTTTTGAGAAAATCGATTTTAGAGTTTTGAAGGAAAAAGTATACTTTTAAATGCGGTAAATGTAACTTTTAGTAGCAAACCTAACGGTAGTGTAATTTTACATGTATCAAAAGAAAGGGCAAAACATTTCCTGACGGGGTTTCCATGGGGTCCATACGCAGCCGCAGCGCTTTGGCCAGGGATCGCTATACAGCCGCAATATGGCTGCATGAAGATCCCTGGCATTTTTTCCTATTTTCCCAATTTTAGAGTGTGGGAATTTAGAGTGTGGGAATTTTTTTTTAAATGATGTGGGGTACCCCCTCCTGAAACCTTTTAACCCCTTGTCCCCCATGCAGGCTGGGGTAGCCAGAATGTGGAGCTCCGATCGATTGGGGCTTCACACCCTGACTATACCAGCTGCAAAAAAGGTCCCTTAATGCCGATTTTTGTTCCGGGGTATCTGTTGGGGGGCCCCCCAGGTTTATTTTGCCCTGGGGCCCCATTGTTGCTTAAACCAGCCCTGTCTGGGGAAAGCCTCTGGATTCTATTGAGGCTTCCCCTGTCCTCCTAAGCCTCTGGGATCCAGTGCTTGGCAGCCCCCAAACAGCAGCGATGTAAATAATTACCATCCTGACTGAAGTGCAGTCGTTGGAGTCGGGAAGGTAAAATAGCCAAACCCGATCAGTTCCGCTCTACTATGTAGGCTACGGCCTGAGCAGTAGAGTGAACCTGTTACCTGATAGGGCTTGACTATCTCCGCCTGGAGGCCATTGGAAAGCCACTACTGCCCCTTGGCTGGAACCAGGATATGGAAATATTGCAGGCGCTACAGCCTACATGCTTGTTGGGGACTGCCTGTGCTGCATCCTGGAGGCTTAGGAGGACAGGTGAAGCCTCATTGGGATCCAGAGGCTTCTCCCTCCCGAGGTAAGTACCTCCATAGGCTGGTTTGTTTTGTTGCAGTTTCCCTTTAAATCAAGAAAGCAAGAAATGTACCAAATAAAAAGTTGATGCAGATTAATGGAGCTTGAATATAGACCAAGCAAATGCCGCTACTGCAGCAACATTTGATTGGTTTGTTTTCAAGGTGCATGAAATTAGCATCATTAACTATTGACACAAGCGCATCCATATACATTATCCACAGGTAATTCTGGGTCTGACCGCTGAGCTGTCAACGTGCTTCCTTGTAGCTGATTTGTCTTTGTAATTCAATTACTATTCTAACCCCTCCAACCAGGGTCGTTTTTAGGCATAGACAAACCAGGCAGATGCCTGGAGTGCCAGCTGCTTAGGTGGTGCACTAAGAAGCTATTTTTAGCAAACTGTGCTTTATGCAATTCTTATACACAACTGCTATTTCCATTAAGACATGTATGAAGGGTAATTGTAACACCTAAATGGGCACTACTTATTAACATAACAAAAGTTGCCTAAATAGAAGAACAATGAATGGCCAGTACTTTTTACGAGCTAATTAAGCTGTAATTGTTTTGATTTGGTCTATTTTAATTGTCACAACTCTTTCCAGGATAATAATCCAAGCTTTGCACAAACAATGGCTACACACCTCTCTTAACATTTATAAGGGCTCGTTTCCACTAGAGCGAATCTGCATGCGTTTCCTGCATGCAGATTCGCTCAAACAATACTAGTGGATGGTGCCGTTTCCACTTGTCAGGAATTCTGTGCGGCTCGCTCTGCAGAAAAAATCTGCACAGCAGAGCCGTCAGAATTCGCACGCCGCACACCCGCACGCGAATCGTCGGTCATGTAACTAAATAGGAAAACCGCAAGCACTTGAGTCTTGCGGTTTTCCCGGCGTTTCCGCGCGCAATTTTGTTAAAAAACCCATGTCAATTCTTGCCGGCATTGACATGGTTAAAATCACGTTGTTAAAATCGCGTGAAAATCCGCATGAAAACGTCAACGAATCCGCAACCATATGCGGATTCGTTGACGCGTTTTCTACGAGCAAATCGCGCTGCACAAGTGGAAACGTACCCTAAGAGGGATTTGTTATGTAGGTTGAGGACTCTTTTCCACTAACCTGCATTTTGCAATCCGATTCCAATTGCTAACAGATCGTAAAACGTAGGGTGCTTGAAATGAATTGAGCACAGCCTAACATTTACCTACAGCAACTTATGCATCAGAATTTTAGGATATAACAAAAATCCATTCAATAGTAATTGACGTTTGAATTTTTTTGTGATTGGAGGCAACACATTGCACGTTATAATCTTGATATTTATTACCTTACCAGGTGCAGATGACATGCCAGAGGCAACTACGACATGACCTAAAACTGAAATATGTTTCCCATTACTTAAAGGAAACCAGAGCTGAGATAAACTAAACGTTTTATACATACCTGGAGCATCCTCCAGCCCCATGCTCACGGATCGCTGCCATGCCGCTTTCCTCAGTCTTCTCCCTCTTCTGTGCCGGCTCCCGTAACTTCAGCCAATCGCAGCCAGTCTGCACAAAAGAAGTGCGCCCTCTACGTATCTCTCTGGCAGCTGTTGGAGAGATACGTAGAGGGCTCACTTCTTTTGCGTAGACTGGCCGCAACTGGCTAAAGTTACGAGACCAATCTATGCGCATGGGGCTGGAGGAAGCCCCAGGTATGTATACAACTTTTAGTTTATCTCAGCTCTGGTACGCTTTAAGCTGTTTGGCTTTATTAAATAACCATTGCAATCTTTGTAAATCACTGTTTTTATCATCTGAGTTAATAACTATGTATGTGTATTCTTATTTTCTAGGAGAAAGAGTTGGAGAACCTGGCAATTATGGACCTGGAGCTACAGAAGATTGCAGAGAAGTTAAGCAATAACAGACAAGGCTGAGACAACAGGAACTGCAATACCTGTAGATAAAAGCTATACTATATTTAGCTCAAACATTCCTACATTTCCTCCTGCCACTGCCTCTTCAAAACTGAATTTAAAAAAAATGTTGTTTAGCCAAAACAAAAAAAAAAAAAAATGTAACTCCTAGTTCACAAATAGGAATTTTTCACGGTTAGAGTTTAAAAATGTCTAATACGAATTTTGCTGTTGATACAAAGATAAATTACATATATTCATATACATAGAAGAGACATTTTACTATGCTTGTGGATATGTTTTATGTGTAATTGTACTTTAATACATCTATGTTCTGAGATTTGAAATAATAAAAGCAAACAGAATCTTGCATTGGAGACCTTGCTGTTTATTACATATTGGTTGTTCTTAAAGTCTGTCAAACTTTGTGGCCAGTGTAGATATGGGGTGCCTGGAAACCAAGAGAGAGAGAGAGAAAGGGTCACTCTCAGCCAAACAGTATAATAGTGATGATCATGTCTAGGAGAACTTATGGAGAAGCATGTGATTTGTTTGATCAGCTGATAGATTTGCAAAGCTCTGATTTGCTGAAATGGGAAATAAGGGCGCAGGAGCGCTTACAGACAAACTGGCCATAGGCGCCTTTTATAAAAGCCGCGATTTGCGACAAAGGACAGAACAAAGGCAGGTGGCGCCTGCTATCTGGCTTTTATAATGGCCGTAATATGCAGCAAGTAAGGTAACTTTTGGCGCTGGAAATTTACTTTATCTGCCACTAATTAGGCACCTTCCGGAGCCGGAATTACCTCCTTCCTAGCTGCATATTGCGGCTTTGCAGTAGCGGGAAGGGGGGGGGGGGGGGGTTTAAGGTTTAGAAGGGGACATAGGGTTAAGTGCCAGGTGCCACGGGGGAAAGTTAGGTTAGGCACCAGGAGGGCGGGCCTTAGATTTATGCACCACCAGTGGGTTCTTAGGTTTAGGCACCACCAGGAGGGGGGTCTTATGGTTAGACACCATCAGGGGGGTCCTAGGCTTAGGCATCGGTAGAGGGAGGGTTCGGTGTGAGAGTAGGGTTAGGTTTAGCCCTAGTAAAATATCATTAAACATTACTGATATTTTATTATCGGAATCCAGCAGTAGACTATCGCTAATTGATATTTTAATAGCGGCAATCCCCTGCACCCTTTTTTTCCATGTGCCTTTTTTATGTATGCCTGATTTGCTATGATCTCATTCTGCATTAGCACGTGATCTTGACTAGCAAATCAGAGACTTACATATCTATCACATAACCAAACTGACCACATGCTTCTCCATGAGTTCTCCTAAACATGACCATAACTATGACACAGAGACACAGTAAACATCTACCAATACGCTGGGACAAGACAGATGGACACCTTAGCACAAACAGAATAGGGCCTCCACCACACCTCTAGTCACTCCTTCAAAAGACACCTTCCATGTAGGCCCTTATCTGTGTTATTTCATTGGGGAATAACTGCTGGTAAATTCTCCGTGTTCAGCCTCAGGCAACGCATGTAAGGTGTGCCAGGTTTCATGCAAATTACATAACGTGTTACTTAATTTGCGTAACTCAAGTTATGCATGCAAAGTCTATGTTGCATAAAATGTAACAGGCAACATAGGTGTTGCATATGTAATGCATGCTATTTTAAAAAGTACTAAAAAATAGGTTACAAAAATAAACTAATTTTGAGCACTTTCTTGCTTGCTGGGGTCTTAAATTGTATTTTTTGTAAAATATCTCTTGTAAGAAAACTTAATTAAATAAAGTCCCTTATCTGTTGCACTTTCTGATTTATCTCTCCTTCTTGGTTTATTCCCTGAATTATGGCTCTTAAAGCCTCATGCACAAATACTAGGACTGTTGATCAGCAGAGATTGGGTGTCTATCTCTTGGGGCTGAGGCTGTACAGATGCATTGCTAGCCTGTAGGCTAGTGCTGCTTTCTGTTGCTTTGGAGAGGGGGGAGGGCAGACAGAGCTGAATAAAACAGCAGTGCACAATGGGGTGGTACAGAGTGGGAAATGTGACACGGGAGAACCATACCATCGCCCAGCCCTTGGTCGAGATGATCCACCAGGCTAATCGCTGGCCAAGGGACAAATAGCAATCTCTGGAGGTGAAATAGACCTATATTGTGCCTATGCTGTGGATCACCTAGTGCTGTGGCCTTTTTCAGTTTAAGGTACAAAGTTAGGTCGGGCCTGATATACAAACACCAAATTTGTCTTCAGCAGAGAACCATCTAAATTGTCTATAAGGCTTTATAGCTGAAGTGGTGAGATAATTTACGAGTTAAGTTTAATGAATCAACCCCAATGGACTGTAACTGGAAAATCACTGTGAAGGAGCCTCCTGATGGTAAGAACCTGTAGACAAGGCCAGATTTAAATTTTTCCACCCCTTGGCCAAGTTTGTTGGGTCTCCCCTTACGTGTGCAACAGCCCCCATCCCATTCCATGTGCAGCCACCACTTCCAAGCATAACATCCATGTACTGCAGCCCCTTTCTCACATGTACTCTCCCTTGGTTACCAGCTTCTGTTGTCATGTGTTGCTTCCCATTTGCAGCCTTCTCTTTCATATGTAGCAACCCCTATTTCATGTCCAGGTGCCCCCTTGGTCCAAAAAGGCCACCAAGACCCAGGCCTTTGTAGCCTTTTCTAGAAATCTGGCCCTGCCTGCAGTCTGCCTAGAAGTATTGTGAATCCTCATTGCATCTGATAATTTTAAAAACATTGAATGTAAAGTCGGTGGACATTGTGACTTGGGGTGTTCACAGTAATAGTTCCTTGACAACATTAGTAGTTTTTTGTATGATTTTCCTTGAAGGGTACCTGAAGGTAAAAAGCTCAGTAGAGGGTCTGAAATCCTCTGGATGGCTCGGAAGCTTTCCCGGTCTTCAAAGCCCCTCAGTTCCTGCGCTGGGACTCCTTTTGCAATATTCAACATTAATGTGGCATGGAAGCGCTTGTGCACCTGCACCTGCAGGTGCGGCCATCCATAAACCAGCACAGTGCAACCATGTTCGCACGTGGAGGGAAGCGAGGACATGAAGAGTAGGGATGGTCGAAAATGCCTATTTCCGATTCCACGGAAATGCTAATTTCCGATTTTAAGTGTTTCTGATTTTCCGATTTCCAATTTCCGAGGAGTATATCGTTAGTCATTTGTTTTGCATCAGAGAATGCAAAAAATGCAAAAAAGGAAATCGGAAACAGAAAATTAGACTTGTGATTGGTCTTAAAATAAAATGTTGCATAAAAATTCTGCATTTTCTGATTGCTCCAATGCTTTGAGTTCTGTGATTGGGCTAAAATTACCGAGTTGCAGTAAATCAGATTTCTGCAGAATTCTGATTTCCAAATTCCGATTGGAAATACGGAAATTTAAATTCCGCAGCATCTGAAGGATCATCCCTTGCGAAGAGGAAGAGGGTCACAGCCGGCAGTGGAGGGGTCTTGGACATCGAGGAAATTCCAGAGGTTTCCCCTACTTACTGTATGTAAGTATGAAACTTTTTTTGAACCGGTTCTGGACCTTGCTAGCTGAAATTTACACCATTTGGGAGCTGGTGTCTGGGTGTAGATTTCAGACAGTCACGCCTCATGGTCTTGTAGCTCCCAACACTCGCACCGCTCTGTCATCGCAGAAGCCTTCTCGCACTGCCTTACGCCAAGCCATTTTCATTGGCTCCTGATCCAGTGATCATTGTGAGCCAATCACAGTGATCACAGCTTGATCTAACAAATCTCTGGTCCTTAAGGGGCCAGAGACACTGCGTCCTCGAGTGGTTAAACCTCCTGGTTTACTTTCATTTATGGGTTATTGTTTAACCTCCTTAGCGGTTATCACGAGTTCAGCTCGGGGTGGTAAAAACATTCCAGGAGTGGTATCTCCGAGCTGAACTCGTGGTAGCCGGCAGGAGGTTACTGTAGAGTATAGCATGCAGCGGGCGTTTTAACTCAACTCCCAGGGGGATCCCGTCGTCGGCCGTCATTCTTCTTCCTCTCCTCTGAGGCTCTGCTTCCCCCTGGTGAGATCGCCGTCTGTCGCCATGACGACAGCCGGCAATCTTACTATAAGGTTACAGCACCACTTGGAGGACAGAGGGAAAACAGCAGAGCTAGATCCCAGGTAGGTGAGTGAATGCTAAGCTGCTGCAGATCTCCCTAGCAGCAGGATTTTTTCCAGGTTTTAGGTTCTAAAAGCATGCAAAAAAATTGCACCGCTTTTAGACCCTAAAAGCCAGAAATAATCATTACGCTAAGGGGGTTAGTAGCCACCAAGCCAAAGGCTGCAGAAGAATAACGATGCTGAAATACTGTAGAAACAGCAGTAAGGTCATTAGCGCACAAGTTACAGAATCACTGAAGCTTGCCATTCTATTAAAGACATAAAGCCATAACTGTATGACTGTTTAATAATCTGTGTTAGCTTTTCATTCAACTTCATTATGGAAAATACAAGGTTCTGCCAGCTAATAAAAACAGCTCATTAATCAGACAGCGGAGCGCCTAACAGCCCATTCAACACATTACAGTTCCAGTGGACTATTATTCTAGTTTTATAAAGCTTTCCTCTACAATCAAATTTTTATATACACAGTATATGCCTATAAGAGAAAAAGTTCCTGCCCCCCCCCCCCCCCCCCCCACACACACACCCCAAACACTTTGTAAGAATGTCTTTAAAAATGTAATCTTCACAAGAACAGATATTAGATGATTATGATATTAAATATAGTAAGATAGTATGGTATAATACAGCCGACATAACCGGCTGGCCTGTTTGTTCAAGGGGAGCCGGAGGCTGTAAGTTATTAGCAGGGCCGGTTCTAGACTTTTTGCTGCCTGAGGCAAACTTGTGAGGATGCAACCCCCCCTCCCCCGATTTGGAATGAAGGCACTGCACCCGACGATTTAATCTGCTTCATTTAATGTTCTCACATGACATGCTGCAGCTCAACACAATAGCACACTGGCTGGCTGTGAGTCTGTGACAAACTAATCGCCCTGAGCCACTCCATTCCCCCTTAGTCAGGACAGCAATGCCACCTCCTCCTTTCTGCTGTGCAAGTCAAATGTAACACTGCTGTCAGACCCCTCACACAGCACAACAAGCTGCTTTTCCCCAGTGACAATCTCTTCTCCTCGCTCACTCTCCTCTCGCTTCTCCTCCTACTCTGACTGCATGTTGTAACAGAAGAAAATGCTGCCCCTGTAATCTCTGCGAATGATGCAAATGTTTCACCTGCTTCCTGAGAGAACAGGCCGTGGTTATCAGCCATATTAGATTTACTCAAATAAGCACCACTACATTCCATTAAAGATGGCCACTCATCAGGCAATTTTGCGTGCCAATCAACCTTCTGATTCTATAATTTTATTGAATCGGAGGAAAATCAGTGCCACAACATATCCACCCGATCTATATTTCGATTGATTTTGGGTTGAAACCAGTTGGGACGTGCGGCTGTAACGGTGGTTGCTAATGGTTGCTAGTGTCCCTGCTGTAGCCATGTGTTTAAATGTCTCACTTCCCCGCCATCACTGCAAACTCCTGTACCCCGTGGCACCAGGTGCAAGTGAGGTCATAACACACACATACCATACTGCCTAAAATGCTCTTTCTTTTTCAGAACTTGCCAATTAACATCCCTACCTCCTGGTTCAAAACATGCCAGACAGTTCTCCGTAAGTTTATATGGCAAGGGAAAGGGGCTAGAATCTCACACAAAGTCTTGATCCAGAAAAAGGAAGATGGAGGTTTAGGTGTACTGGACCTAAGAAAATACTTCCAGGCCGTTCACATGGAGAGGGTCCGCTGCTGGAGACAATAAGCGGGCTATGGGTAGAAATTGAATTACAACAAGATGAATGTGCCCAACCACTATCATGGAATTTGACTTTGATGAAGGGCCTGGTCAAGTATTGTACCCATTCATTAATAAGACCAAGTTTTATGGTACTGATAGATTACAGTAGAGCACTACATAGTCCTTCCCCTTTGCTAGCTCTTGCCAATAATCCTAATTTTCCCCCAGGCTGTACGGAGGTCTGGTTTACCAATACAGGGTTGAGTAGAGACAGCAGACTGTTTGACAGCATTAAAATGATCAATTTCACCTCAGCTACTCAGACCCACCAACTAAGCTCTTCTTCATCTTCTTTGTGCCTCCACCAACTGTCTAGCTTCATTTTCCATTTGAAAAAATAATCTGGCACAATCAGGCAAAGTCTTACTGATTTCGAACAGCTGTGTTTGAACAAAGAAAGTCCCTCATCGGCTTTGTCTAAACTTTATAAACTACAGCTGGCCAGAGAGCCAGTTACAACTTGCAGAACCAAAATTAAGTGGGAAATGGAATTAGACATTAATATGAGTGACTCGACCTGGCATAAAGATGTTAGATATATCTGGTGGCTGCAGAACATCACATGCCAGTTGCTTCAGTACAAGTCCCTAGTTATGAAAAGAGAAGGGTGAAAAGCATGCACTGAAATGCACATAGGCGTGAAGGAGTGTTTATTTATCTTTGTATGTGTCAGAGTGGTGCAACTAAATATTTTGAATAAAAAAAAATGTTTAGTTTGGGTCCACTTTAAATACAGCGGTATGAGTTTAATTTTTACACCAAAGATTTCTGCTCATCACAACTTTGGCAAATCAGAGCCATTATGTAGCAAACCAAGAATATAGATAACAGCCCTAAATCTTGTGTACCTTTATACTGTACCGTAATGTAATCTACCATAGGAAAAAGAGAGAACACCAAGAGCCCAATATAGTGTAGTATGTACTGGTAAGGTATAATTGATAGAGTAATAATATTAACCCACCCTGGCGTTCTATTAAGATCGCCAGGGTGGCTGCGGGAGGGTTTTTTTTACATAAAAAAAAAACTATTTCATGCAGCCAACTGAAAGGTCGCTGCATGAAAGCCCACCAGAGGGCGCTCCGGAGGCGTTCTTCTGATCGCCTCCGGCGGCCAAAAGTGACACGGAAGGCCGCAATGTGCGGCCTTCCGTGTTTTGCTTACTTCGTCACCATGGCGACGAGCGGAGTGACGTCATGGACGTCAGCCGCCTCCGATCCAGCCCTTAGCGCTGGCCGGGACTATTTGTTCCAGCTGCGCAGGGCTCAGGCGGCTGGGGGGACCCTCTTTCGCCGCTGCTCGCGGCGGATCGCCGCAGAGCAGCGGCGATCAGGCAGCACACGCGGCTGGCAAAGTGCCGGCTGCGTGTGCTGCACTTTATTTCATTAAAATCGGCCCAGCAGGGCCTGAGCGGCACCCTCTGGCGGTAATGGACGAGCTGAGCTCGTCCATACCGCTAAGGTGGTTAATTTAATACTCACAAACCAGGGTTACCAACTAGGCAACCACTGTCAAAGCAGGTGGGGAGATTGTCCTGACCCCACTCAGGATTAAAAAGTCGCTCTCTGTAGTTGAAGAAGGAAGGGTACAACCCTCCACCAAGGGTGGACTTGATGTAGATAATAGGATAACAGAGGCGCCAATAGGATAAAAAACACTAAAAGAACTTAAAAAACCCATCTTGGTAATAGAGGAGGCAGTGGTGGACTCACCCCCTCCTAGCAGAACACACGACTGTGGATTTTCAGTCAAAACAATTTTATTGGATACTCCAAATAAAGTGCAACGCGTTTCAAGGGATACAAACCCGCTTCATCAGGCAATAACAGATAGGAGTAAACAGCATCTGCCAGTATCATCAACAATGAGCGCCTCTGTGAAGTCCACCACTGCCTCCTCTATTACCAAGATGGGTTTTTAAGTTCTTTTAGTGTTTTTTATCCTGTAATCTACCATAGGCACTCCCATATACTACACTGTGCGCTAGGACTTAAAGGATACCAGATATGAACTCAGTCAGATAATCAGGAGAAGCAGACATGTGTGGGAAGCTGTCATGATGCCCACTGCTCCCCCCGTTCCCATCCGGGTTGGGCATTAGTGCGCAGGTGCTAGCCCAGCTGCGCACATCCTAACAGCCGGGAGCGCAATTGCACATGACGTCACGACTGTGCACTAATGCCCAATGTGGCCGACCCGGAAGAGGCTAGCGGGGCGAATTTAGGTGGCAAAGGAGGGGGACGGAGGAGATCGGGGGAAGCGGTGGGCATCAGCACAGCTCCCCATACATGCCTGCTCCCCCCGTTTTTCCAACTGAGTTCAGCTCTGGTATCCTGTAAACTAGCAAAAAACAAACTTTTTTTTATAATGTTTTATCCCCACAACACATCCTAAAAAGAGACTATAAAGCAATACAAGAGAGGACAATGAAAGTAATGCTACAATAAGCAACTACGTCACGTCAAGGCTTTCACTAAAGCTCAGCTATTCAAGCATGCTTCACAAAGCTAAAAGACAGTTATGCTTTAACCTTCAGAAAGATGCCAAACTATAAATGAAAAGTAAAAAGAAACAGTGGCTTTCTCAAGGACAAGTGGACTGTGCTGACAACGAGCAGCGATACAACAGCTGAACTAGGTAGTGCTAAAATGCGAACAGAACAAAGAGAGCCCAAAAAGGACAGAACACTGCTTAGCACAGATGATGTCACTGTAGTGTTCTGTTTGGCTTCAGCTTCCACAAATCAGAAGTGGAACGGGGTTACCTCCGTACAGGCACAAACTTGGAGAAAGTCCAGATCAAAGAAGCTACTGTAGGAGCTGTCATGTACAATGAAACCTTGGATTGAGAGTAACTTGGTTTAAAAGTGCTTTGCAATACAAGCAAACATTTTTGTGAAATATTGACGTATCTGGGTAATATAGAGCCTATGGCAAACACTGAAATTTGTGCCCCCTCCCCCTATCAGAGGCCCCTTCCCCTCAAAAAACAGCATCATTTCTCGCGTATATGTGTTCTTATTGCCCAGGATATTACTAAAGGTTCTTTTTTGGAATTTTAGGAATATTACTCGCTCTCTGTCCTCTTTTGAAAACTAAACTAAGCCAAGTGAGCCCTACATACATACAGTGGTTTGCATAAGTATTCGGCCCCCTTGAAGTTTTCCACAAGATCTGAAAACTGCTGTTCACAAACGCTGTCCATCTAATCTGACTGAGCTGGAGCTGTTTTGCAAAGAAGAATGGGCAAGAATTTCAGTCTCTAGATGTGCAAAGCTGGTAGAGACATACCCTAAAAGACTGGCAGCTGTAATTGCAGCAAAAGGTGGTTCTACAAAGTATTGACTCAGGGGGCTGAATAATTACGCACACCCCACTTTGCAGTTATTTATTTGTAAAAAAAATTTTGGTATCGTGTATGATTTTTGTTCCACTTCTCACATGTACACCACTTTGTATTGGTCTTTCATGTGGAATTCCAATACAATTGATGTATGTTTGTGGCAGTAATGTGACAAAATGTGGAAAACTTCAAGGGGTCCGATTGCAAACCACTGTACATTAAGTAGCCATATTCCTCAGATAACAGAATTGATCTGATCTGAGGTCTGAGTGATGGGGAGGCATGAGGGCATGCGTGGCACCCATGGTGCGAGCCATGCCTGCACTTCTCTAGCTACGCCTCTGGAGCCAATAGTTCTTCTCCCTTTGGCAGTGCAGGATTGTACTCAATCTGAGTGTAGAGACTGTGCAAAGTCACATTTCCATGAAATCCTCAACAGTAACTGTCTTTGGAGAAGTTCCTTGTTACACACACACACACACACACACACACACACACACACACACACACACACACACACACACACACACACACACACACACACACACACACACACACACACACACACACACACACACACACACACACACACACACACACACACACACACACACACACACACACACACACACACACACACACACACACACACACACACACACACACACACACACACACACACACACACACACACACACACACACACACACACACACACACACACACACACACACACACACACACACACACACACACACACACACACACACACACACACACACACACACACACACACACACACACACACACACACACACACACACACACACACACACACACACACACACACACACACACACACACACACACACACACACACACACACACACACACACACACACACACACACACACACACACACACACACACACACACACACACACACACACACACACACACACACACACACACACACACACACACACACACACACACACACACACACACACACACACACACACACACACACACACACACACACACACACACACACACACACACACACACACACACACACACACACACACACACACACACACACACACACACACACACACACACACACACACACACACACACACACACACACACACACACACACACACACACACACACACACACACACACACACACACACACACACACACACACACACACACACACACACACACACACACACACACACACACACACACACACACACACACACACACACACACACACACTTCTGGATTCTGTTAGTTATAGTGAAAGTCTTGTTCACATTTTTATTTTATACTATAACTGTGTTTGGATTGTGGGATGAAT
Organism: Hyperolius riggenbachi; assembly: GCF_040937935.1. NCBI lineage: Eukaryota > Metazoa > Chordata > Amphibia > Anura > Hyperoliidae > Hyperolius > Hyperolius riggenbachi. The sequence goes on from NC_090649.1 coordinate 433,038,439, forward strand.
CAACTGGGTTGCCATTAATTCTTATGGGGAAATTCGCTTTGATATAAGAGTGCTTTGGATTGCAAGCACGTTTCTGGAGCAAATTGTGCTCGCAAACCAAGGTTCCACTGTGTTTACTGCAAGCAAGTGAAAACATACAGAGGTGCATAACCTCCTTTGGCCTCTTGCCTGAAACACACAATAAACTGATGTAGGCTTCTCTTCCTCTGTAGTTTGTGATTTGTTTGATCAGCTGATAGATTTGCAAAGCTCTGATTTGCTGTGATCATATCTCTTGCTTTAGCACATGATCATGAGGGACGAATTTCTGGAAAAGCTATCAAGGCCCAGGCCTTGGGCGGCAGGACATGGAAGAGGGATTGCTGCATATGGAAGAAGAGGCTGCAGATGGAATACAGAGGCTGCAAATAAGGAGCAACACATGGATATAGGCAGCTACTACCCAAGGGATCTGTATAGAACTGAAGGAGGCTGCTGTACATGAACGTTAGACATGGAAAAGGGGGGCTGCACAAGGAATAGATGGGGGTGCTGCACATGGAAGGGGAGCTGCAAGAAAGTTGGCCTAGGGGCAAAAGAAGTATAAATCTGGCAGCAAATCAGACACTCACATATCTATCACCTGACCAAACTGATCACATGCTTCTCCGTGAGTTCTCCTAGACATGACCAGCACTATTTATAAGCTGTATAACAAATTATCCAGCCCTCTGGCTTTCTTCTATTCTGGACATTTTGCATTACAACTTTTCTTCTTTTGGCAGCCTCCATATCGCTCTCACTTCAGGTTTCCTTGAAGTGATTATATGTGGGGAATCACACATTTTGTAATTGCGCAAAAGGTGGATCAGCGCAACACCAGGCCGCCTCCGAATGGCCTCCATCAGAGATGCGCTGAGCCCCCCCAGGAACTACAAACGCACCTTGAACCCAAACAGAAGCTCTGCATATACACCAAAAGCATGGCTGTTAAGTGGGAGCAGCTGACCAAAAACGAATTACATTAGTACATAGCAAGGAAATGAGCAGCGCTACTTAAAAACAGACTAGTGCCTACCTGCAAAAGAGTGCAAGCCCCACTCGTGAGGTCGAATACACACCGAGCATACACATGACCTGTCTACCACTAGAGGAGGATGTTGGTTTCCATTAACAGCTTGCATGCAACCTATTAAGTACTCGTCCCTCCCACTGTGAAGAAGTCAATCCTCCATGGGAGGGGCCTAACACTAACTAAATCCTAACCTATGTATATGCATAGCCTGGGTGCGGCTAATCAAATAAAATCGAAAATTGAAAATTGCGCAAAAGGTGGATCAGCGCAACACCAGGCCGCCTCCGAATGGCCTCCATCAGAGATGCGCTGAGCCCCCCCAGGAACTACAAACTTTATTTGATTAGCCGCACCCAGGCTATGCATATACATAGGTTAGGATTTAGTTAGTGTTAGGCCCCTCCCATGGAGGATTGACTTCTTCGCAGTGGGAGGGACGAGTACTTAATAGGTTGCATGCAAGCTGTTAATGGAAACCAACATCCTCCTCTAGTGGTAGACAGGTCATGTGTACACTTTTTGTAATGGTGGACATACTATAGTGGTGATTACCCATTTACATTGTGCTGGAACTTTGATGTATCCGGAAGTACATAAAACTGACTTAACCCCAAACTGAACATGGTTTGCATGCATGTTAGCATCTCCATGACCATCATAATAGTGGCATAGAAGCAGTGGTGTAGCTAAGGCACCATGGGCCCCAGTGCAAGTTATACATTGGGCACCACAAGTACAGTATCCTATGTATAACTGCTGTGAGGCACTAAAACCTGCCAAGGACACCCACAGTGCCATTTCTAGCCTTTTTTTCACCCTGTGCCAACCCCCCCCCCACACACACACACACAATGAGAATATAAACCATGTGCCGTGTAATGTGGGTGCATAATACATCATGAGTCCCTGAGATACAACATGCCCGGAAATCCTGTCAAATTTTGTTACACACACCCTTCCTGCACTCCCCCAGCTTAGGGCCTGTTTCCAATACACACAGATTGCATGCAGAATGGATGCAGAAAAACTGACTTCAATGAAAGCCTATGGGCCTGTTTCCACTTAACACGATTTTTCTGATGCAGATTTTGATAGGCATTCATTGGAGTCAGTTTTTCTGCATCCAATCTGCGTGTAGTGGAAACAGCCAGGCCCTTAGTGTGTAAATGCAGAGTATAGCGCAGCAGAAGCTGTGCTCTCACCTGTCCGCTGGAGTCCAGTGCTGTGCTTCCGCCTGTCCACATACCACTCGCCCTAGTGCCCAGCAACACACAATTATACACAACATAAGAAGAGTGAAGGGCCAGTACTAAAGGCAGCAGGAGACAGACAGGATGGTGGCCTAGGCATATCACTGGACTCTGGCGGGGAGGTGAGAGCACATCTTCTGCTGCTTTATTTACACACTGGGCTGGAGGAGTTCGGCAGGCGGACGGGGATAGATAGTAGCACAAGAGGACAAAAGGAGGCACACAGGAACTGTAGCATAGCAACACTGAACAGCTAACACAGCAACTAAAGGAGGGCCCCCTGTATCCCACTTTGGTCCAGAGAACCAGATGCGGCCACAACCCCTGCATCCTATTGCTATGCCACTGCACAGGAGGCCTAACCTGCTATACGAACAGCATCACAAAATAGGACAATGACTGCATCAGCTGCTGTCAGTTGTGGCATGTTGGTCTGGGGAGCGAGGACCTGCTGGAACTGGCAACAACTGATTAACTCTGTTCAGCAAAGTTAGGCTCTTGCACAGTGCAGGAATTTTTTATTTTAAATTCAGTAGAGCTTTAAAGTGTACCTGAGAGAAAGTAAAAAGATTTATACTTGCAGTACCTGGGGCTTCCTCAAGCCCCCTGTAGTCAGTCTGCTCCCTTCTTGTCCTCCCTATCCCCTCCATTGCACCGCTGTTAGCACCAGTAAAAATGACTGTGCAAGCGTGGCATTGGCCATGCACGCACCCTGATCGCACGCCCATTGCCAGGAATGTTCTGCACATGTGCAATTCATGTAGACTGTAACTGCACTTGTGCAGAAAGATCCCAGCCACAAAAGCGTGATTGCGGCTGCGTGCAGCTGGATCACAAATTTCACAGCAGCACAATGGTGGGGCCCGGACCAACACAGAGGGAGCTAATGGACTACATGGGACATTGGAAGATCCAGGTAAGTAAAATCCTTTTAATTTCATTGTCTCAGGTTTACTGTAACACCTTAGTAGCCAATTTATTTAGAGGCTTGCAAGTGCTCCAGGCCAAATTATTTTAGCACATGTTTTAATTTCTTCTTACATTTCCCTGCTTCTAATTAGTACTGCTGTAATGTGTATTTATAGCCACTTGTCACTAGAGGGCAGTGTGAGACAATAACAGAGGACTCTGCTTTCAGTTTCCACATTCTCTGCTAACAGAGAAACATCAAAGCATTCCAAGAATTTACAGCACAAGGAGTTCTGTCGACTGAGGTCAAAAGCAGTGAAATTATCTCAAACAAGATAACGTTATTCAAGCTGCTAATTGGATAAACAGTGAGTGGCAGGATGTACTAATTAGCTTCTGCACAAAACTGCACAGAATGTTCATCTGGCCTACTGCACTTGCGGTCTGTGGTCTTATTTTAAATGTTTTGTTTTATATAAAGTAGAAGTGTATTTTGAATTCTAAAGCAAAACTTTGCCCAGTGTAAAAAACCATATGTTATTTCCAAACTGAATTTTAGCATCTCTTAAAGAGACTCCGTAACAAAAATTGCATCCTGTTTTTTATCATCCTACAAGTTCCAAAAGCTATTCTAATGTGTTCTGGCTAACTGCAGCACTTTCTACTAACACAGTCTCTGTAATAAATCAATGTATCTTTCCCTTGTCAGACTTGTCAGCCTGTGTCTGGAAGGCTGCCAAGTTCTTCAGTGTTGTGGTTCTGCTATGAACTCCCCTTTATGCAGACTGCCTGTGTGTTATTTAGGATTAGAGCAGCTTCTCTCTTCTCTCTTATCTTTTACAAGCTGGATAAATCGTCCTCTGAGCTGGCTGGGCTTTCACATACTGAGGAATTACAAACAAGGGCAAAGCTGTTTGCAGGAAGAAAAGAGCAGCCTGAAACTTCAGTGCATGGGGGAAAGAAACACACAAATGATCTCTTGAGATTCAAAAAGAATGCTGTATACAGCCTGCTTGTGTATGGATGTATTTTCTATGTGTGGACATACTGTACATCAACCTACTTCCTGTTTTGGTGGCCATTTTGTTTGTTTACAAACAAACTTTTTAAAACTGTTTTTAACCACTTTTAATGCGGCGAGGAGCGGCGAAATTGTGACAGAGGGTAATAGGAGATGTCCCCTAACGCACTGGTATGTTTACTTTTGAGCGATTTTAACAATACAGATTCTCTTTAAGGTTTTCCCATTTTTCTGCCGGACGTGGTAATTTTACAGAGCAAGCACTGAATATATGTCTATATATAAATGAACGTTGAAACACATTAGCTATTGCTTTGCTGCCTTCAGGAAAATAATAATTGCTGCGCTCTGTTTTATTGATGGTTCTTATTCCTGCTGAAGTTATGAAAAATGAATGAGAGGTTTTTATTCCCGAACAAAATATGCAGCGCTTAAACCGGTAAAAACAAAATGTAGAAAATAAATGTGACCGTTTACATCTGTACAAATGGATCGCCACCTCTGTAAACTTACCAGCGGCTCTAGTGCTGAATTATACATGACGCAAATCCAGACTGACTCTAGCAGGATCGCGTCCAGGCATGATAATGAGGGCCCATTTACACTAGGGCGATTACTAGTGCTAATCACCAAAGTGCTAGCGCTTTGTAAAGCGCTAGTGTTATTCTAACCTATGGCAGTGTTCTCACTGCCACGATTTGCGCCGATCCCGGGCGTATTGCAATTAGCGCCAATCATAAAACATGTTACCTGCAGCATATTTGCCAGTGGGAACAGTGCTTAGTAAAGCGATGATCGCAATCGCTCTGAATCGCGGAAGTGTCCAGTGATTTTTACCGCGCTAATCGGGGTAAAATCACTAGTGCAAGCTAGCGTTTTGCGATTTCATATGTGAATGGGGCCTCAATGTACTATATTAGTGATTGTATGGCGCCTAGCTATTTGGGTTTTTCTCAAAGCAAGAACAAATGGACCACGAAAACTAGTGTAGAAAGCAAATATATACTTAGGGCTTGTCACACTAAGGGCGTATTCGCCTTTTTGTAAGCGCCAGCGATTTTCAAAATCGCCCTAAAAGCGTTTGTGCAATGATTACCTATGAGAGTGTTCACATCTGAGTGGCTTGATTCCGATCCGCTCACCAAAGTGATGCCTGTACCATTTTTGGGGCGATTTGCCTCAATGGAAGGTATAGGGAAATCGCAAAATGCTTGAAAAAGCGCTTTGTATAGCTCACTTGCTCGCTCCATGGGACACCACGCCACCCTGTAGATGGTAACGAGGATCCTAGGCCACACCACCCAGCTGGCATGACTGCCTGTAGTGCTTCAGGCTGCCAGTGCCGATCCTCGGTCACACTCCCGGCCACTGCTTGGTCTACACTGAGCTGCATACCAACCGTATAACAGTGGAGTATGTTTAACAAGTGCATGCTGCACATGGACTTTCATCTTGGGAACTGGTGAGGTGTTCCAAATATGATATATGCTGCCTGTCTATATGCTTATGTTGCTTTGCCTGGCTTCTGCTTTTGATGTCGCACATGTTGCTGTGAGTCCGGAAGGATCTGACATTCACAAACAAACTGCTTGAAGTGTGGCAGTGAATCTGCACACATCTGCATAAGAGGAACTCCAGTGAAAATAATGTAATAAAAAAAGTGCTTCATTTTTACAATAATTATGTATAAATGATTTAGTCAGTGTTTGCCCATTGTAAAATATTTTAAATCCCTGATTTATATTCTGACATTTATCATATGGTGACATTTTTACTGCTGGCAAGTGATGTAGCTGCTGCTTGCTGTTTTGGCAGTTGGAAACAGCTGTAAACAGCCATTTACCACAATGCAACAAGGTTCACAGACAGGAAACTGCCAAGAGTATGTACCCAGAATTTCTTTGAGGGAAGGGTTTCACCACAATATCAGCCATACAGCACCCCCTGATGGTCTGTTTGTGAAAAGGAATAGATTTCTCATGTAAAAGGGGGTATCAGCGCGTACGTACAAAAAGGGCGTCGGGAAATAAGGGCGCGGGGTGTAAACGATAATAGTGTTTTGTATTTAGTGCACAAATAATGTTTTAAAAATCTATAAATCATTAAATAATGTGTATGAAATCGGCAATAGTGAAAAAGTTAATCTTCTGTTTCAAAAGTGAAACTTAAAATTACGTTTGTTAAAAAAAACAATAATATATGTTTAATCGTTATAATTGTATATTACTGTGATTAACCTTCATTTATCATTTCTTCTTATAATATCTGAAAATATTGTTTAGAACGATGATATAAATATAACTACGTTCGTAATAAGTGCTGTAAAACATTAATAAGTATTACTAAAATTTTACTAAAACTATACCTAACCCTACTCTCACACAGAACCCTCCCTGTACCTATCCCTAACCCCTATACCCCCTGGTGGTGCCTAAACCTAAGACCCCCCTGGTGGTGCCTAAACCTAAGACCCCCCCTGGTGGTGCCCAAACCTAAGACCCCCCTGGTGGTGCCTAAGCCTAACCACCCCCCTTAGTGATCGCTTTATTATGTGGTTAATAATGTTTTACAAATAATAACAGTAAAAAATATATTGCAATTTAAAGTTACGTACTGATTGCTTTATTTTGTGAATAATAATGTTTTACAAACAGTAAGGGATAAAATGTTAAATAATGTTTTAGTTAAATAGGTTAAATATGTTTAGTATTTTTATAAACGTTATTCGTCATGGGTGCATTTTCTAAACGTAAATCATCACAAGCACAGTTATAAAACATTAAAAATCTCCGGGCGTCGTTTGTAAAACGTTATTTATCTCCGGCGCCCTTTTTTCCTGTTCGCGCCCATTAAGCGCTATTTATTATGGGAGTGAATGGCGGCGGCCTTTTTGTCCACTAGCTGCCTGCGCCCTTTTTTCCCAGCACCGGTATCAGCTACTGATTGGGATAAAGTTCAATTCTTGGTCGGAGTTTCTCTTAACTCCGGATTAAACTTCATCCCAAACTGTAGCGGATACCCCCATTCCCACAAGAAATCTTTACCTTTTCTCTAATAGTGCATCAAAGACTTCTGTGTGGCTGATACTGTGGTGAAACTCCTCCCACTGTGATGTCAGGGCAGTTTCCTGCCTGTGAACCTTGTTGCATTGTGGGACATAATGGCTGTTGCCAACTACAAAGCAAGCAGTATCTTCTTAAGTTCAGATAAGGGCAGTTTGTGCTGCTTATTTTTTTAATGTCTACCAGCATTAAAGATAATGACCTGGAGGATTATGGTGAAATAAACGTGAACAAATTACCTAGTGAGTATTAACAATTTATTGATCTTCTATTTTTTATCTTCTCACTTTGCAATGCCTTGATTTTTATTTTTTAAACTTACTACTACGGTAAAGTTACTTTCAAAGGGAACCCGAGCCGAAGTTCGGGTTCAAAATTAGATACTTAACATGAAGAGAGGGAAGTCTAAGGATCCTATTGAGGCTTCCCTCGGTTGTTGGAAGCCCCAGTTGCTGAGCGTGGCCGCCCTCCACATCGTGGCCACGCAGCTCCTTTTTTGTATTCACGGAAGCGAATTCGAAGCTGAAGCCTTCCCGCGCACGCGGCTCTGTGCTGTGCATGTGCAGATGGACTCAAGTGTCTACTGCACGGCCATGAATGCAGAAGAGAACCTACGCAGCCTGATAGGATTAGCACTAATCTTCAGGGGGAGGGGGGCTCTCGGCGACTAGGGACAGCAAACCACCGAGGGAAGCCTCAATGGGATCCTGAGGCTTCCCTCTCTTTAGGTAAGTATCTGATTTTAAACCCAAGCTCTGGTGCACTTTAAGTATAACTGCCGAATGCAACAGAATTTCTTTATGTCTCTTTTCTACACCGCAGTAAGGAAACCCACAATACCCATCCACCCACTCCTAAATCTTACATCTTCCTCTCCATAAATCCATGCACAGAGCCTGAGGGTAAACTCCATCCAGAGGAGAAACCAGCTTCGTACTATAGGGAAAACTCTCTAATGATGCTCCTAAGTAGCTGAATGCTCAGCAGAGTGTCAGAAATACAGTGCAATGAAGAAACTCTATAAAACGTGATCAGAGAGCAATTATGAGAAAACGATGAATTGATCTAACCACATCCCAGGTACATTGGGTCTTCAAAGTCAATTGTTTGCTTTTAGCCTTGCAACAAAAACACATTATGTTGAAATGATCACAATTTTTAATTACATTATTTCATTCAACGGATGCAGAGGATGGAATATTTGATGTCTCCTCTTTTAATGGAAAGTGTCGTGGAGAAGGAAAATCCAGGGGTTGTATAGATTTTGGCACCAAACAATGGTAATCTATTTATAAAGATGCAGAGAAAGAAAAAACAAGACTAAATGATGAAAGCTGCCAAAGCAGCCAATCAAGTCATCAGTCTGGTTTCTTCTTTTACTAGATGGAGAAAAGAAATACAGCAGGAACTCTGAGGGCTCGTTTCCACTGTTGCGGTGCGGAATCGCCTGGATTCCACCGCAGACGAAATCGCATGCGGATGCGTTTCCGCATGCTGGTTTCCCCGCAATTTCGCATGCGATTTCGCATGGCTAGGAAGCAGGCTAGTTTAACCATGTCACTGCCTGTGTAAAGTTCCATAGCCTTACATGCGAAATCGTACGCGAAATCGCAGGGAAAACCGCATGACAAAGCCGCATGCGATTTCCCTATTAAAAGCATTGCGAGCGATTCGCCCGCATTCCTGCAGCACGCGAAATCTGCCGGCTCTGCTGTGCAGATTTTCCCCGCACACCAAAACGCACCCGCACGACGCACAAGTGGAAACAATCCCATCCACTTGTATTGCCTATGCGAATCCGGATTCGCTATAGTGGAAACGAGCCCTGACTGATTACCATACCATAACCGCTAAACGTTTCTCAACATCTTCAAACCCCCCCCCCCCCCCAAAAAAAAAACCCAGCCGTCTTGAAGTGGGTAAATAAAAGTTACCTCTGCTATGAGATAGACCAGTGGCTTCTTATAACCTCTTGCAGAGGACACCAGGAAGGAGACAGAAAAACGATGTACTGTATTCATGGCCACTATCAGTTATACAGGAAATTGTCTTATGTATAAACCAAAAATCCCTTGATTCTATTCAAGAATCAATCAAGTCCCCCCCCCACCCCACGCAGATCCGCCATGCTCCCCCATGACCACCACACAGGTTTGGGCATGACAGTCGCGCACCCCCATGATCACTGCGCATGCTCCCTCCCCTCTTCACTACGCAAGTAGGCAGTGGCTTATGCTTTTCATAGCATGGACTCCGCTGCTGCACATGTAGCTGCGCAATGCAAATAGATGGTGTGGATTTGTATTTAACCACTTGAGGACCAGTGGCCATTTTTTACAATTTGGCACTTTACACCGGTCTATTGCTCGGTCATACAATTTAGTTTCCAAATTTATTCTTCCCCCTTTTCTTCTCACAAATAGAGCTTTCTTTGGTGGTATTTAATTGCTGCAGTGATTTCTTTAATAAAAAAAAAAGACATTTAAAAAAAATATTTTTTCTTATCCCTCCTCCCCCCCCAAATTGGCCCTAGACTACGTTGCATACACTACACAATACATACGTAGATATAGGACTATGGTAGGGATTACATTGTGAGCCCCTCCATATACTCTGTGCAGCGCTGCGTAAGATGTCAGTGCTATATAAATACATTTAGGTGTACATGTAGAAAAACCAGCCTGCCAGCGCTCATCAGCCACTGGCAGGCTGACCACTGTTCCCCACAGTGTTTACTAACGGGAGCTCGCAATCGTGTGAGCTCCTGTCAAATCACACTCCTTGCGAGATGACTATTTGGCGGCGCGGAGGAACAGAACCACTCTGCCCCTGCTATAAGGCGTTAGGTGGTCGCAGAGTGGTTAAAGAGGCACTATAACGACATATAGAAGAATGTCATACATTATTCAGAATACCAGCTCTTGTGTTAAAGCGGAATATAACCCAGCATTTATTCTTTGCTCTAAAACATTATTTACAGCATTTTATATGCAACCAGCATTTTTTTTTACTAGACCAGCATTGGAAGGGTTACACACAGAGCTTGGACGCATCCGAACTTGTAGATTATGTTATCTTGTGTTTACTTAAATGTATCAAGTGAGGAATGTGACACATTCTCTGACTGTGGAGAAGATCCTGGACACAGAGAGACACTCAAAGCGTTTCTGCCTTCAATACATAATGAATAAAACCAGTTATGAATAAAATGCAAAGTCAGCTCTCAAAGCAAAAAACTGTACTTTTGGGAACTTGTAATTTCTGAATGAATAATAATACTTATGCACAAATGCAAATATGATAACCGTATGGCATATAAAAAGTAGGAAAACATGTTTTTATTGAATATTTTGTCAGGATTTTAAACCACTTTAATTATCCTGGTTTCAGCATCAGTTCAGCATATAGCTATATATTGTTTTACACTGGTATGCAACTCCAACCCCCAGTGATGCTTGGCCTAGGCTATGATGTCACAAACCCTCCTGCTCCAGACAACTCTGGGAGACACAAGAGGTTTCTGCACACTTCGGAACTCACAACAAATTGCAGTGATGCACCTTAACAGCAGGTTATTACTCCTTATAACCAAACGAGTAAAATGGAAAGCACACAAGCTCTAAGAAGACATTGAGATCATATAATCTAGTAGTCCTTGAGCCTTCCAAGAGAAAACAGAAAGAGAACCAGGAGACGATATGGTGTAGTATGTGGCAAATCCCGCCCCTACTAGAGTCCAGGGATCTGGAGAAGGATGGACACGCTCCCATGGAAGTTTACAATGACCAGAGACTTTTTAAGTCAGATACTAATCTATGGAGAGGGAAGGCTCTGATTCTCATAGAGCCTTCCCCAGTCCTCTCTTGGTGTCCTCCTTCTAGCACTGTCGCCCCCCCCCCAAGTTATTCAACTGGAAGAAACCGTCTTCGAGGACCCTCGGAAGGCTTTGGAAGCACTCAGTGACACACTCACAGTGCAGAGCCACCAGTCTTCAGGAGCACTTGGGGCTACCGGAGGTGGCAAATTTGAACCAAGGCTGTGGAGTTGAGAGAAAAACCATCCAACTCAGACTCCATCTCCTCAGTTTATGAAATCAACAACTCCAGGTACTCAAAATTGCTCCGACTCCATGGTCTAATACTCACCAGGGCTGTGGAGCTGGTACAAAAATCATCCAAATCCTGACTCCTCAGTTTTATGAAACCACCAAATCTGACTTCAGGTACCCAAAATTGCTCCAACTCCGACTCTACAGCCCTTTTTTGAACGGAAGACAGTGCTGGAACGAGGACCAGAAAAGCTCTATGAGATCTTCCCTTCTTCCATAGGTATTTTACTTTTTTTTTTAACACAGGATACTTCAGTATTGCTTTAAAAGAAAGGTTAGAGTTGGCTTACATTTCAAAAATAAGCGACCATGGCTCAAGTTAGCTATTTATTAAGCACGAAAAAACTAGAATGACTAAACAGGTAGGCTTTGTTGAAGTAGTAGAAGATGTGATCCCATCCACAGTAAAGCCAAAACCCACAGACAGAACCGATAAGAATATCATTTTGTGACCCTCTTCCCGGGAAATCTCTGCAAACCTTGAGGCTGGGAACACTTTTTCGTGCACGTTTCCTGCACAGAGAACGGGCTAGTTCACACTTAATGTCTTTTTAGCGCACAGAAAAAAAAAGGACATTCTGCATGATGATTCTGTACATTTTGTCAGTTTTCTGTATCAATAACATTAGCTGCTGTGAAAAAACACACGCATTTTCCTGCATAGAAACACACGTAGGGCTTGATTCACTAAACCGTGATAACTCAAATATCACACCTTATCAAAGATATCACACCTTATCAAAGTTAACACGCCTTAACAGAGTAGCATAGCGAGTGTTACGAACCCGCAGGGGCTCAGGGTAGGACGAGTGCCATTGCCAATTAAAAGGCATAAGTTCGTAGCACTCGCTATGCTACTCTGATAAGGCATGTTAACTTTGATAAGGTGTGATATCTGACAAGGTGTGATATTTGAGTTATCACGGTTTAGTTAATCAAGCACTTTGTGTGCAGAAATGTACGCAGAAAACTGAAAGACGAGTGTGTTCCTTGCCTCAGCAATTTAATTGGGAGCCAAATAAAGTCTGAAGAGTGAATGAAAAGTTTAGGAGAATTTGTTTAATTTTGTCACATTGAGTCAAACATAATAATGCAAAAATAAATATTATGATGACAAAAATCCAATAAAATAACTCAGAAACATAAGTACCGTAGGTATTTTACCAGGAAGGGTGAGAGATACAAACATTGCTGTACAAAACAAGGTCTCTAGAAATGGAAACACAATGCTGGTTCTTAGCCGCTGAGCAAGATACGCAAGCTGAAGCTCTGTTATGGAGAGTGATGACATAAAAAAAATGAATAATAAAAATATATCTAAACAAGGAAAAGATTCAGCTTTCCAGTTCTGCGACTTTCAGTTTTTTTGGTGCTGGTTCCTCGGTGCTTTCTGGAGCATTGCTGTTGGGTTTTGCAGTTTCTCGAAGTACGGTAATGCCATGGAGTAAGTATCCTCCGCCTCCGCTCATCACCAGCTTGGGGTGGCTTCTGTTAGGCAAGACCTGTAAGGAGACATACATGTCAACCTTAGGACAGTTTGAGAGTTCATGTAAAAACAAAAAACAACAAAAATACAATGAAAAAACACACACACAAAAACCAAGAAAAAACAAAACTTCACATCAGATTACGATGTGTTACTATACAGGTCAAATGGACATCATTTAGATGTGCGTGTCAGTTATACCCAAAACAAGAACAATAGTAACGTGTTAATGTAAAAAATGTGTGCGTTTTTGAATTCCTAACTTTTTTCCTTCTACATAGCAACCTTTGAATTAAAAAAAGAACACCTTTGAGTGGCTCTGCAGTCCTAACTCCTACACAAAGCAAAGCTTTTAGTATTATTTCTGTGTATTTAAACAATATGGTGCTGACATCTTCCACAGGACTTCACTGGACTGTAGAAATGTCACCAATTGTCCTTCAGAGGAGCTCACCATCTAATTCCTGCCATAGTCTAGTATCCCTGTCAAAGTCTAAAGCCAATTTGGGGGGTAGGTATCAATTAAAGAGGAACTGTAGTGAAAATAATATAATGAATTTTTATTCCCCCCCACAATATTCATTAGTAAATTATTTAGTCAGCTTTTGCCCAATTCCTCTGCCTGATTTACATTTGGAAATTTATCACAGGTGGCGACATCTTTACTTCTGCCAGGTGATCTCTGCGGAATGTTCATTTACTGAGAGTGCTATGCTTGCTTGGCAGTTGGAAACTGCTGTTATTTCCCACAATGCAGCGAAGTTCACAGACAGCAAACTGTCAGAGCCATGGTCCTGACATCACACCGTGGGACGGGTTTCACCACAATATCAGCCATACTTATTCTTTATTTGAGAAAAGGTAAAGTTTTCTCCTGGGAAAGGGGGTCTTGATACTGACCGGGATGAAGTTCAATTATGGGTTAAAGTTCCCCCTTAAATATACTGGATGTTTTTGGGATGTGCAAAGGAAACCAACGCAGGGGGACCTAACAAACTCCATGAAGATAGTATCCTGGGCTGGCGCAGATTTGAATCCAAGGCCTAGCATTGCAAGGGGAGAGCGCTATCCCCTATGCTGCCCACTTTGAAGCCCTCCCATTTGGTGATTTGAATTGATGACACCTGGCACCCAAATAGCTGCCTACAAAAGTCACTTGCATGCTTAACCTCCTTAGCGGTAGTCCCGAGTCAGGCTCAGTGCGGAAAGCAACAGAACAGGGTGGTAATCCCGTGCCTGAGTGAGTTTCATGCAGACTACTCTGTAGTAGGTTTTCTTCTTGTTTTTAGGTTCTAAAAGCTTGTGAAAAAATGTTACGGCTTTTAGACCTTAAATCTGGAAATAATCATAACGCCAGGGAGGTTAAAGGGAACCTGAGATGGGGCCACAACATAAAAACATTCATACCACAAGCTTGCTCCAGCCCAATCACTCCCACGCCGTGCTCTTCTGGCTCCCTGTCTGACCACAATTGGCCACGGAAAGTCCTCCAATCCAGGGCCAACTGCACATGCGTGGCCAGGCCACGTGCTCACGTGCTACTGCGCAGGTGCAGAACGCTCCTAGAGACAAGAGCAAGACGGGAGGCGCACCGAGCAGGACTGCGCCTTCACCGACTGGCGGATTTTACAGAGCCAGTTGCGTGCAAATGGGGAGCTAGAAGCGGACAGCAGGGGAGCGATCGGGCTGGAGGAAGCCCCAGGTATGTATGTTTTTATGCTGTGGCCCCATCTCAGGTACACTTTAAGGTCAGTTACTTTACCACCTTGCTGGAGGATAGAATGTGTTTATTAAGACATCATGCTACTTTAACAAGGATAGGTATCTTTTTTTGCGTACAGATAATTAAGGCAGCAGGAAATTTGGGGGCAGAGAGAAGCCATAAAATGTCTCACCCTACACCCAGCGATGTTATTTACTATTCCCCAGGCTGGCATGGACTCTTGTGTAAGTCGTAAATGGGCTGCCAGCTATTGCCAGTGGACGACTTACGCCGTTTAATCATAAATTGGGCTCAGTCTCTTTGACGGCACCCAAATTATTGCCCGAGTGCCGCTTTAACTATAATTCCCATTACACCCTATGGCGGCGCCTGGTGTGCCCAAATTTCCAGAACCATTTTTGGCTGACTTATCTTCCTGGCAGCACCCATCCAAGTTACGGCCTTTACGATAGTTGCCTTGGAAATGCTGCCGTCATAGTCTGAAGATGACACATAGCATGCCTGAATTCTATCCAGACTCACCATTGACAATCGCATAATGTGCTCTGAATATCTATACTGTGCTTGCAGATAATTCAGCAGAATAGACCATATCCCATTCTAGTCATTCATGTCAGCCTGCAATCTCCATCACTAAGTGCTGGGCTGGGAGAAGTATAGGCTGCTGTGATTACACACAATTACATTCTACGAACATTGCTCAGCTGGCTCCCATTCCTTCCTGTGTGACAGCGACATTGATCGATACATTATTAGAAACCGCACATCACCTGGTAATTCCTCAGCCACGTCTCAGAGAGCCTCAGATTTACGACGCCACCTTTTTCCCGGAGTTTCGTGTATGATTCAAGCAGAGGCTGGAAGAGAGGACACAATGCAGGAGGAGGATGACTGAAGGCACTCTGATAGGTCTGGCAATCAATATGACTGGAGGAAGTGCCACTTCAACATGTCACATACGCACACATATTAACTGAGAGGCAGGCAATAACTGACAGGATGTGGCCTATGAATAACTTGTGTCACTTAGGCTGGGTGTCCGGATTACCATATTTACTGGAGAACACAGAGCAGATCATGCTCACTGTAGCCAGACTTCGCTTTTTGTGAAATATACGTGCATGAATGTGAATTTTGTATGTCAGCTTAAAGGGGCACTATGGCGAAAAATTGTAAAATATAATATATGTGCAAACAAATACAGATAAGTAGGTTTTTTTTCTAGAGTAAAATAAGCCATAAATTACCTTTCTCCTATGTTGCTGTCACTTACAGTAAGTAGTAGAAATCTGACAGAAGCGAC